>NC_056725.1:368426670-368681670 GCF_019279795.1 Protopterus annectens | reverse complement strand
GAGAATTGACCGATAGTCCTTGTAATAAATGAAAAATGGCAATGTGCAAATGTGTTGATTTAAAAATGTAATGATGTAGTTGGGTAGGAAAGCTTTATTCTACCAATACTAAAAGACATAGAACCTAATCTAGTCAATGATAAAGTATTTTCAACATTAGGTACTTCCAGTGGGCTTTGGCAAACATCTCTAGAGAAAGATAGCCACAAGATGATAACCTTCATTACTCCAATAGGAAGATACTGTTTCAAGGGGCTACTATCTGATATAACCGGGTCTATATCACATAGTCGAAGTTCCATAGCTCCAAACACCTGATGGTTGAACCATTATGTTCGAAGTTACAGAACTTCGACTATAAAAAAAAAACGGACAACAAAAATAAATTGTAGTAAGCAGGGGAGCAAGCCCCCCTGCACCCACCCAAGTGGGGGTCTGCACCCACCACACTCCCTGCTACATAAATATACTAACTCTGAGATTGCACCACATTAAAGTGAATGGAAACCTCCGCTTATGGAGATTTCCATTCAAATACTCAAACTTTTACTAAAATTTGAACGTATGGTCTCGACCATATATGGTTCGAACTTGTAAAAATTTGACTATGTGATAGGAACCCGATATGACCTTAGCAACTGAAATCTTGCAATCCAAAATAACTTCTCAAATGAAATAATGCTGGTATCTTTGTTATGGGTGACATCCTGGTATTTGGTCTCTGTAAAGAGACTCATAATATAATTCAAGGTCAAGTGCTATGCTCCAGACTACTAAATACTCTGAGTTAAAGTTAAGCTGAGACAGATGCTGTTTTGGAAAGACTAATCTTTAATACTTTGGTCATAGCATAAGTGCTAGTGCAATCAAGCTAGATGCAATCAAGTTCAGAGCCATGGCTGATCTAATGACTATCTTGTGTTACCACATAAAGCAAGCCATGTGCATGATTAACTTCTTGGGCAAGTTCATGCCACACCTCTCTACTCTACTTAAAGATGTACCTTGGTAATTTGGAAATGTCCAAGCCTAACCTTTCAGTAGAATGAAAAAAATGCCAACAATAGGTCCAGTGCTAACATACTATGATGTCACAAAACTGACAGTTATGAGTGCTGATTCTTATAGCAGCTGCTTAGATGTAGACTTACTCTAAATGGCTGAGCTAATGTTATATCCAATTGGCTGATGATCTACAATGCTAACCAGTGCTGAGCAGAGATTTTCACAGATCAAGAAGGAGTGTCTTACAAGTGTGAGGACATGTCAAAGATTCTCCAGATGCCTAACAGGGCTAACGTGGTTTCATCTTCTGACTTACCACCAGCTATTCATTCCACTAATTAATTCTTGTGAGCTACACAAAGTCCCATTCAGATGCAACATACTTACAATGAGACTGAGAAGGTTCTTGGCAGGAGGATGTGTCATACTTCTCAAGAAATCTGGACAAAGCCATAAATAATGGGGGGACAAAGGCCCCAAAATAGGGGCATGTTTTAAATATTGCTCTTACAAACTTAGGAAGTTGATAGAATAACAAATTTTGTATTAACATAAATTCTGAAGGTTAATAAGTCAGAAACTCAAATGTCTGTCATTATTTCCTGACTTCATTCCTCAATGAACTGCCAGTGTTTTGCCAGAAAACCACAATTTTATGAGAAACAGACCAAAAATATAATGCAAAAATCTAGACATTCTGTGAAAATCTGTACAGTTGAGATGCATGGGATGTGTATAAATGCCTGTAAAACAGCCAGCCATAGCAGATGTTATCCAGAAATCCTATATGGGACCAACTATTGTAAGATACTGAAGATGTTGCTACCTCTAGAAAACAGCATTGCTCAAAACTGGATTACAACTGCAATAAGTCTACTGTACTGCCTGATGTTTTAACCAACTTGGAGTTGCATAACTGTTACCTAATATACTCAGTAAATGCTACTAAACATTACAACGTTGTTTTATAATTTATTTGAAAGATTTGGGGGGGATGTTTCTTGTGTTGGAGTTGCTGTTATTTGCATACCTCTATTTTTCCATGCACACAAATATTCTGGAATTTGTGTGTACTTTTTGGACTGACTTTAATCATACTATGTAAGGTCCCCACTATCCTCAATTAAATGGTAAAGCTGAGAGAGTAGTTCAAAGAGCTAAGAAGATTTTGAAACAACCTGATCTTCATAGAGCTCTCCTGTCATATCAAATTACTTCATCCAGTGATACAGGAGTAAACCCATTTTAGCTAGTTCTTAGATGGCAAGGACTAGTCTGTCAATGCAAACGTCTAGACTTGAGCCTAAAACTATTCTATATGACTTAGTTAAACAAACTGACCAGTGAGGTAAAGGTTTGTATAAAAACTTCTCTCACAAACATGGGACACAATAGGTGTTTCAGTGCAGAAAACTAGTAAACTGAGGTTCTACATGGTGTAATCAGTAGATGGTGTCATAGTTAAACACAATCAGTGGCACATTCAAGTAGTTCTTAATGAATCTCAACCTGAATGCAATGTTCCAGCACGCAAACCTAAAGTGTCTGAACTGAGAATAACTTGGTCCACATCAAGTAAAAGTGCTCCTGCTCCTTCAGCAGCATTGCCCAGTATTTGAGTCAAGGGTGGAGGCTTGAGATCCATAAGTGCAGCAATTCCTGATCCTGTTGAAAGTGTTTTGCAGAGTGACTCTAAGGAAAACACTGTCCATTACAGTTTTGACCACTTACAGTTTAGTACTAGGCTAGCTGCCATTATAAGCCTAGAAAATGTCCCCAGTGAGAATCAAACCTTGCATCTTGTGTTTGTAAGGTAAATGCACTAACCTTTTTGCCATCCACCCACAATTTCCCAATAGTTTTCCTTCCACAGATTCCAGTTCCAGTTCTTGTGCTGGCCGAGTTGTGTGCAGGAGTCATGATATCAGGGCATGAAATCATTACCAAGACTGTAGCAAAGACATGGTCAAATAACTTGACTACACAATTTTTCATATTGAAAATATCTTGCTAGTGATGTTTACATCAAATGTGTTGTTATGTATATAATCACATTATACCATTTATAAATGTTAAATATATGCACTGACAAAATCAGTCCGGAGTAATGAATATAATGGCTGGATCCCAAATAAAGTTGCAGACACCTCAGCAGGCCAAAGGAAGAGATCAACTCATCAACAGTAGGTGTGATTCCACAACATATGATAAAACAAGACCAAGTAATTATTTATTCAGCATAGGATAACTGTGGAGTCTGCACTAGCCCACTGGATTCCAAAACATAATGGGTGCTCCTAACACAATTTAAATGCAACAGAGTATTTTGCTGATAATTTTCAGAAGGCAATCAGTGGTGGACATTTGTGTTTACTTTTAACGCTACATTATTCTACAAATTCTGAAGCAATCCTGCGGATTCCACAAAAATAACAAAAAAAATGCAGCAGGCATTTAATACACAAGATCAGTCTGGGGTATTGCAAGCCATAATAGAGAACAATCTGCAAATGCATCCTAGAAGTAGCCAGCAAGGAGCTAAGCCTGGTTACATCTATGCCAGCTTTCTGACCAGGAAATAATAAATATATACAGATTAGACAGAGAACTGGTGCATGCTGTGTGCAGGATGTGTGCACCACACATGCACACTCAGTCTGTGTGGTAACCCAGTGCCGATGGAAGCAAAAGTGTGCCTGAGTCCAGGTATACTGGCCTTTGGGAAATTCCAGTGGCATGTGAGAGATGCTACCAGAGTGTCCCAGACAGCTGTCACATTCTCACTCAGGTCCTGGCACGAATGTCCACAAAGGTAAATGAATGCATCCACTTCCCAACTAGTTCAGCCATGAAGAGCAGAACTATCATGTAACAGTTCTATGATGTTGCCAACTTCCTCCATTTCCTTGGTGCAATCAACTGTACCCATGTCTCAATTAAAATCCCAGCAGTACCCAATGCTGAACAGTGCATCAGTGCATCAGTACATAGGGATGGCCATCTCTCGATTATCAGGTGGTGTGCTCTGCAGACAGCCTCATTATTAATATCATGGCAACACATACAGACAATGTGCATGTTACTGCAGTTTGGAGTGAAAGTGCTCTGTGAGCTCCATTCAACATGCTGAAATAATGGAAGGGCTCTTACTAGGTAAGTACAAGAGCACCACTATACAGTAATCAATAGCAAACACTGCAACGGGAAACAAAATAAACAAATATTCCTATTTGTACCCTAAAAACAGGTGACTATGGTTATCCACTAGAGCCTTGGCTTATGATGTCATACAGACCTCCATCAGTAGTTGCCAAGAATGCATACAAGAGAGAATACACCACAACATGAAACACCACTGAATTTGTGTTTTGCATGCTGAAAGCTAGATTCATATGGCTGGGCACATGAAGAGGTGACTGCAATACACACCAGAAAAGGTGTCACAGATGGTCACCATGTGTACTATGCTTCGCAACACGATGGCATCAACACATGGTGGCCTGTCAGCTGCAGTTATGGGTGATTTATCACAAGAACTCTAGATGTCAGATATGGAGTTATCAAAGCTGTCGCAGGATGATCAGGAGGACATAGGTTTGAGAAGAAATAGGTGTAGGCAACAGAGGATCTGGCCATATATCCTAACTCAGGAAACAAGGCAGCATCTGACACATACCTTTGAATCATGACAAGCCACACATAACAAACCACATATACAGAGGTACACAGGCTAACCAGTGATGTTCACAGAGTGTTGCCCCACAACAGCAGTACAGAGCATAACTAAAGGAAACAATCCATTAGTGGTCCACATTGAACATCATACATAACAGAAGCATATGAATTACTTGAATACCTTATACACACAACATAGCAAGGAGCATATACAGATTTCCACATAGGAAGTATCACCACACGAATTTTCCCTGCAAGTTACATCACCAAAGAGGACCACATTGGTATATATATGTGGCATGTAGGAGTTGTGGTCAACAGAAGGTGTTGTTGTACAGGTATGATATCATAATACAGATAACTACCCACTTCAAAACTTTACTAAAAGCGCACCTAAAAACATGCTGGCTATGCCCTTGCAACTCCCACTCTAATATCACCCACCCCATCCAACCACTACCTCTCTTTCCACCCCACTAACCACCTTGATTATAGCAATCTCAGATTCTCATAAGCCTATTACTTATTAGACAGCAGGAACTTCTTATTGTAACATTTGTAATGTCTGTTATGTAC
Source organism: Protopterus annectens (assembly GCF_019279795.1). Classification (NCBI taxonomy): domain Eukaryota; kingdom Metazoa; phylum Chordata; order Ceratodontiformes; family Protopteridae; genus Protopterus; species Protopterus annectens. Next base: position 368,676,414 of record NC_056725.1, on the reverse strand, counting down.
TTCGCAGATAAAGATTATAGTTGTCTACTGATGTACTAGGTTCTTCATCTGTAAATATGTTTGCAATTAATTGCTATGTTAATCAAATTGTTAATCGCTATGTAATCCAATGTAACTACTGTCTGTTTACTTTAACTGTGGTGCTTTTCTCCCCGGGCCTCCGCTGAAAATGGACCTATGTCCAGTCGGACACTCCCGGTCAACAAATGTAAATAAATAAATAAATAAACATAGCAAGTGAAGATAGCTTACAATAGCCATAACCACAATAAACCTAGGCCCATGCAGTGAATGGGAGTGTAATAGCACAAACATAACCTAAATGCAGGGGTTGTACACTAACACTGATTCATCACACATAGCATAGTGATGTGTAATGTTGTACAGCACACTATATAACATAAAGCCGCATGAATAATGACAAACATAACAAGGATCGGTCAGATTGAAGCATACCACAAACAAGTCTCACATCACATGCCTTGTGTGAATGTCACACATAAGGTAACATTAAGATGCACAGATTAATGTTGCAGCATGTGTCAGAGATAAGAATACCTTCAAACATGCACAGCTTTGGTGACAGCCAATGTACATCTGCCATGGAATATGCAGCATTGTTTGGGACACAGCAACATAGCTGCAGTGGATATAAAAATAGTACACACCCCTGTTAAAATGTCAAGTTTTTATGATATAAAAAGTGAGACCATAATAAATCATTTCAGAACGTTTCTCCCCTTTATGTGACCTATAAACTGTACAATTAAATTGAAAAACAAACAAATCTGCTAGGGGAAAAAATAAAAAACATACAATAAGCTGGTTGCATAAGTGTGCACACCCTTAAACTAATACTTTGTTGAAGTACCTTTTGATTTAATTACAGCATTCAGTTTTCTTGGGTAAGAGTCTATCAGCATGGCACATCTTGACATGGCAATATTTGCCTACTCTTCCTTGCAAAAGCACTCCAAATCTGTCAGATTGTGAGGGCATCTCTTGTGCACAGCCCTATTCAGGTCACCCCCACAGATTTTCTATTGCATTTATGTCTGAGCTGTAGCTGGGCCATTCCAGAACTTCAATTTTCTTCTGGTGAAGCCATTCTTTTGTTGATTTGGATGTATGCTTGGGGTTGTCTTCATGTTGAAAGGTGAAATTCCTGTCCATCTTCAGCTTTCTAGCAGAAGCCTGAAGGTTTTGGGCCAAAAATCACTGGTATTTGGAACTGTTCATAATTCCCTCTACCTTGACTAAAGCCCCAGTTCCAGCTGAAGAAAAGCAACCCCAAAGCATGATACAGCCACCACCATGCTTCACCGTGGGGATGGTGTTCTTTTGGTGATACAAAGTATTGTTTTTGAGCCAAATGTACCTCTTGGAATTGTGGCCAGAAAGTTCAGCCTTGGTCTCATCAGACCATAACACATTTTCCCACATGCTTTTGGGAGACTTGATGTATTGTTTTGCAAATTTTAGCCGGGTTTGGATGTTTTTCTGTGTAAGAAATGGCTTCCGTCTTGCAACCCTAACCCATAGTCCAGACATATGGGGAATACAGAAGATTACTGTCGCATGTAGTACACAACCAGTACTTGCCAGAAATTCCTGCAGCTCTTTCAGTGTTTATGTAGGTCTCTTGGCAGCCTCCCTGATCGGGTTTCATCGTCTTTTCATCAGTTTTGGAGGGATGTCCAGTTCTTTGCAACATCACTGTTATCCTATATTTACTCCACTTTTTGATGACTGTCACTGTGTTCCATGGTATATCCAATGCTGTGGAAATGTTTTTGTACTCTTCTCTTGACTAATATCTTTCAACAATGAGATCCCTTTGATGCTTTGTAAGATATCTGTGAACCATGGCTTTTGCTGTAGCAGGCAACTGAGTAAATGTCAATAAATTCTACTAGGACAGCTGAACTTTATTTGGGGTTAATCAGAGACTCTTTAATTGATGGAAGGTGTGTACCCAGGAAGACTTTTTTGTTGTTGTTTGTCTTTCGGCTTTTCCCGGTTAGGGGTCGCCACAGCGGAACTCTGGTCCGCTAATGATTGGCAGTAGGTTTTTACGGTGCCGAGTTGCCAGCTCAACGCCCAACCTTCAATGAAGGCACGCCCATTCATGCATGTCTTTCAGAACACCACTTGACCGCGGGGAGGACATGCAGACTCCACACAGAAGGCACTCCCTGCACCCCAGCTGTGAATCGAATGGGAGAACCTCTTGCTGTGAGGCAACAATGCTACCACTGCACCACCGCCCAGGAAGACTGAATGCTGTAATTAACTCAAAAGGTGCTTCAACAAAGTGTTAGTTTAAGGGTGTGCACACTTATGCAACCAGTGTATTGTATGTTTTTTATTGCTTATATTTTTCCCCTAACAGATTTGTTTGTTTTTCAATTGAATTGTACAGGTTATAGGTCACATTAAAGGTGGGAAAAGTTTTGAAATGATTCATTGTGGTCTCATTGTTTTATATCACAAAAATCTGGCGTTTTAACAGGGGTGTGTACACTTTTTATGTCTGCGGTATATATGTGTGTGGAATCAAGCAGATATGAAAAGGCATACATTTGAAGTACATGCCAGCAAGGGAATAACAAAGGGAAACCTGTCCAGAGAAGTGCATTTAGTGTTGAGGATGAGGCATGTTTAGTACCATATTAAAATGACATAAGTGACACGGGTATGCATACAGTGGCATACCTGTGCATGGGGGGATGGTAGACAACAAGAAAATGTGTAATGTAGTTATCAATGTTGGATGACATAGATAACATGATGTTAATCATGAAAATACTTGCTATATTTCAACTAGGTAGAGATGCAGACATTGAAGCATGGAGATTATCACATAGACCATTGCTGTCATCAATATCTAAAATAACTTGTAAGATTGAAAAATATGTGCAACATATTACAGCTTGAAAGTAGTCACTTAAGTCAAATAAATAATAAGAAAAGCCCTGTGGCATCAGACATTTGAGAAACCACTTAAAGATGGATTAGTCAGTGTTCAGCATAGCATTCATCATTGCCACTGTGTCAAAATGATACACCAGGAGACACATCGGATTCACTGTCAGTGTTACTCTACCACAGTCAAGGCTGCCCACTCTAATGGTTCATACTACTGTCATGGCTGCCCCTGCCATGTCTGGAAACACTAGGCCTACAATGATGTACCTAGGAGCTGGATGTGGTGACACTGGCATTTTGGGACATGATGTGGGTAGGCACAGCAATGCAATGTGTCTGTCTGGACATAAGTGCTGGGTTCACAGCTGAGTGGCCAACAACAGATGTGCATATTCATTACAGCACAAACACTGATGTTCAAGGGCTATGACTGAGTCTAATGAGAGTGGGTCTCCCTCTCCCCACTGGAAGTTATCTGCTTAGTACAGTTAGGGCATGTAAGACTCAGTTAGTACTATGGCACTGCTCTAGAACAGCCATATCAAGACATTCAAAAAAGCATGCAACAGATACCACACTGTTATGCTGTGCAGCCAGTCCTGCCATGACCTCTCCATGTTTGTGCTACTGACCTTCATGTGTCACGTGCAGCTGGTCTGCTACATGACTAGTGGCAAGAGCAAGTGCATGCATGTCAGATCCATGACATCACTGTGAATGTTCATTTGCCTGTAATAATAGGCAGACACCCTCTGACCTGCATCCATGTATACTAGCTACACTTCCACATGGTCAGGCTGACAGAATTGATCTGTCATGGGGAAGTCACCATCAGCACCAGATTGTGCATGGGACAGTGGGCCATGGTCATAATCAAGTCTGTCATCTGATGTCCCTACATCATCAGAATGGCCAGCCACATTATCCTCCCTATTGGAGGCTACACCATCAACCACATGCCTGTCCACTAGTGGGGATTGTGACAAAAGGAGGTAGTGCCAGCACAGCTAACTGGAATTTGTGAATACCAAACGAATTTAAACAAGATGCTTCAGTTACAAATGTATTAGAACCATATGTCATGTGAATCACACTGATTTCTACAGATGTTTGTGTTGAAAAGGTATTTGTAAAATGCTTGTGATTGAAATATATCCACAATGTGCCCTACTGGAAGAGAACAGAAATGTACATGCACTATTGTAACTGTTTAAAATGTATATGTTTTAATAGAGGAAACTGGAGGGTTAACTTCAGTCCAGCAAACTTTAGAAAAATATCTAAAATTAAATCACTTTATAGGCTAGGCCATAAAGATGCTATCTCACAGGTTTCCATGCAGTCAGGGAGATAAAGTCTGTACTAGGAAGCTTTCCGTGTTGTCTTTGGGGTGAACTAATTACTACCATGGAATTGTGGAAAAATGCCATTGTTTTCTGACTTCCAGCACCTGCCAAAGATCTGAGCAAAAGCCCTTGTGTGTGTATTTTTACAGGTAGGTGCTAAGTCCTGCCAGCTTCTAGGAATGGGGGTTTTGCATGGGAACTAGAAGTCAGATAACAAGAAGTGATGTCATTCTGCAAGCTGTCCCAGCAGTAATATTTTAGATATTATTTTGAGAAGTCTCTTAGTGAGACAGAGCATTCTGTATTCTGTCTTGGGCCTGACAACAACAAGATGAACCATTCACCACACCATCTGCCTTGCTCTAAATTATTAGGGAATAGTCATTCTCTTAGATTCAGTCAGGAATATAGTGAAGCTTAGTTTAGATATTTTTCTTTATTTTTTTGAGATTGTCCCTCAATGTTGTTTTAAATATTTCCTGTGATTTTGAACTCTGATGTCACTGTGAATATATTTAGTATTTCCTAGATCTTTTATTATTTATTATTCAATGCATTTAAACCTTTCATTGTGGTGGATCTTGGTAGAGACATTTATGTTTTGAGAGTAGTTGCATATTTATTTGGTGACACTGTGTGGGCAACTCCTAACATCCTTGCTCTTGATCAAGCTACTATTTGTATTATATTAGTATTACACAATAAGATTAGACACCCTTTGTTAAGGGTCTTAAAAGTAGCTGTTGAGGGGTTCTGGTGGCAGTGGTAACTACCTTATAGGCTGGACAAAAGGGGCATAGCTAGTAAACCTGTGTCAGTGTGTCAGCCTTTCCCAGGTGTGTGTGTGTGTGTGTGTGTGTGTGTGTGTGTGTGTGTGTGTGTGTGTGTGTGTGTGTGTGTGTGTGTGTGTGTGTGTGTGTGCATGTGTGTGTGTGTGTGTGTGTGTGTGTGTGTGTGTGTGTGTGTGTGTGTGTGTGTGTGTGTGTGTGTGTGTGTGTGTATAAATCAAAGAGTGTGTGTGTCTGCTACTTAGGACGGGACATGAAGCACTGGTTGAACAGAGAGGGTTGGGGGACGTGGCTTGGAACCCTGGCTAAGGACTCAACTCTAGAGCTGTGCCAGTGGGAAGACTTATTGGGAGATCTGGCTAAAGGGACAGGAACCAGCCCTGGACTGACTGTTGGCTCTGTGTGCTCTTAAGAGAAATTGCACTTGATGCAGAAAGCTGCATCTGGAAATACTGTGTGCACCTGTTATCCTCCCAGTGAATGCCCCCCACCAGTGCCAGTGGTGAGGATTGAGGTTCCTTGATTACTGGCCCAGGAGTGGGATATCCATGTCGCACATTGGTTGGCAGTGGAAGGCCATCACATATTGGTTGGCAGTGATGGGATGACCACATCACATATTGGGATTCAGTGGTGTGGATATTGAATTCCTGTAGCCTGTAAACAGTGGTCACTAAAGAAGGTGTTTGTGCTCTCAAGCAGCCACACAGTGAACATTCAGAGTTTCATATCACAATAATTATATTTATTTTTTGTTAACTTAGTCAGGGAGAGCAGGCAAGGATGTCAGCAGAGGTTTATGGCAAGCTGACAAGGAGCCAGTTGGCTTAGATGTGCCAAGCTAATGGACTGGTGTATGCCAACCTAACTAAAGCAGAAATTATTGCAGCCTTAGTCACAGCTGCATCACAGACTAGCAACCAGGAAGACAGCCAGACTGGCCTTGGGGATGTGCAGTTCTCAGAATATGGACAGTTCAACTTTTTCTCAGAGGACTTAAAATCCTTCTGGAGTTAAAGAGACTTGAATTGGAGGCCAAATATTTGGAAACAGAATCAGCAGAGAGACTGCGGCATTTGGAGGCTGAAGAAAATGATAAACTGCAGTGTTTGAAGCTTGAAGAAAAAGAGAGACTGAGACGTTTGGTGGCTGAAGAAAATGAGAGGCAGAGGCAACATGAAAAGGAAATGCTAACTCTTCACCAGGATCATGGAGATAATGGGGAAAGGACTAATCATACCCCAGAAGCAATAAAGGTCAGTAAACTTCTTCTTCAGTACCAAGAAGGTGATCATTTTGATAGTTTTATTCATATGTTTGAAAGAGTATGCAAACAGTATAATGTTGACTGAGGGCTGTAGGTACAGTTCCTCACCCCTTTACTCCATGGTAAAGCTGCAACTGCTGTTTCTAAATTGTCTGATACTGATTGTTGAAATTATAATACAGTTAAAAATTGTTTATTGGAATGCTTTAAGTTAACACCTGAAGCTTATAGAAAAACGTTTTGTGAGCATAGATGCAAGGCAGATGACAGTGTGTGTGATTATATTGCTGAATTAAGCATTATTTTCAAAGGTGGGTGAGTGGGTGCGTGGCCACCACTTTTGAAAAGCTGTCAGTCTTTTTAGTGAGGGAGCAAGTCCTTAGCACTTTGCCTGTGGACATGAGAATCTGGTTGGGAGATAGGAAATGCAACACTGCAGATTAGTTAGTGAAAAAGGACACCTATACCTAGCAATCAGGGTATCACTTCACAGGAAAGGGATACCTTAAACTGCCCCAACAGAGCCCGCCAGTAACATGGGAAGCCATTAGTCCAGGTATATGGCCAAGATCAAGGGTTAAATGTTTTAAATGTAACCACTGGAGCCATGTAGCATATAGATGTCCACGGAGGTAAGGTGGGGAACAAAAGGTGGGGGAGCCAGCAAGTGGGAATAAGAGCATGCCAGTGGTAAGTTGTCTGGAGACAACAAGGATACCTAGCTACCACAAGAGGTTATATCCTATCTTAGTAGATGGGAAACAGGCCACTGCTAACAGAGACACAGCCTCTGACATAACCATTGTGAATCTTGCAATGGTTAAAGAGGAGCACTACTTGCTTGGGAAGTCTACTCCAGTCAGAGCTTTAGGAGGGACCCCATTCCAGATACCTTTGGATAGGGTTCAACTTCATTGGGAGGGTAGAAAAGGAAGCAAGCAAGTAGGTGTGTTTGATATATCCCTGCAGATATCCTGATAGGGAATGATTTTGATAATGCAGTACTTTGTGTGTATGTACTTACACGCAGTCAGGCTTGGAGACAGGCATGTGGATCTGGTAGCCTGGGTGGACTCAGACAGACCACACACTTGAACCAAGGACTGGTGAAGTGGCTGCTTTAGGGAGGGAGCTACCCTGTGGCAGTGAGACTGAAGTTGAGCCAAATGTACTGATGTTCCCTTGGACAGAGTGACTGCAAGGGCAGAAGTGAGTAGTAGTACCCAGGTTGACAGTGAGGTATTGCTGTCAGACGATACCAGACTTCCTGTGAAGGGGAGCTGGGAAGGGTTACAAAGAGAGAGTTGAGACAGGCTCAGCTCTCAGACCCTACATTACAAGACTTGAGGGAGGTAGCTAGGGAGTGTCTGATTCTCAAGGAAAAGGGGAATCTGTATACTGGAACAAAGGATTACTGTATAGATAGTGGACCCCTGAGGAAGGACAAGAAGGTGAAGTAATACAGCAGTCGGTAGTGCCCAGAGCCTACTGTCAGGCACTTCTAGCCATAGCCCATGACATTCCCTTTGCAGGTCATATAGGCATAAAATGTACAAAGAGACATATTATGCAGAACTTTGATTGGCCTGGGATTTCCAGGGATGTAACAGGGTACTGCAGGACCTCTGAGCAGCGCCAAAAAGTAGGCAAGGCAAGAGACAAGGTCAAAGCTCTTTGATGCCTTTGCCAGTGATTAAGGAGCCATTTCAGAGGGTAGCTATAAATATTGTGGGGTCTCTGAATACCTCACATTCCACAGAGAAGAAGTATATCCTAGTGGTAGTAGATTATGGTACCAGATACCCTGGGGTGGTGGCGCTGTCTTCCCTTGAGGTAGAACAGGTAGCAAATGCTTTATTAGAGATTTTCACAGGGTAGGTTTCACAAGAGAAATACTGACTGACAGAGGTGCCAGTTACATGTTAGATCTGCTGGCTTGTCTGTAGGAACACTGTGGGGTGAAGCAACTAAAGACCACCCCCCCTACCACCCCCAGACTAATGGTTTAAACTCTACACTAAAGACCATGCTATGGGCATCTGTAGTCCCGTTTATGAAAGAGTGGGACAAATATTTGCCACATCCGTTGTTTGCTTAAAGAGATGTGCCCCAGGAATCCACAGGTTTCTCACCTTTTGAGTTGTTGTATAGGCATAGGGTGAGGGAGCCTCTAGATTTGATATGCGATGAGTGGGTCATCAAAGGGATAGTGTGCTACTGTCCATACTATCAGATTGAGGTACATTATATCCCACTTCAGAATCAGTGGATGGGCTGCTGAAGGAGGCAGGAAGTGGATGTGCTGCAGAAAGAGACAGGTGACACGTCACATACATTCACAGAAGTCAAATGAGGCAGCATAGGACTGAGCTGTTGGATAACTAAATAACTACAGTGCTTAAGATATGGACTTACCAGGATGGTATGGTTGTGAGTGGTGTAGGGACCCTATAAAACAAAGGTATGGCATGTCATTCACATATCAAGCAAATATGACAGATAATGTCAATACAACTACTAAAACCTATCTGACATCTGGTGAAGCTTGAAATGCCACTGTCATATAAAATGAAAACTATGCGCAACTCAGTAGTATGCACATACATGCAGCATTACAACTGATGTATGACACACAGCAAATAGGATATACACATACCAGATGGGTAACAATGTTGTGCAGATTTCAGGTGTCCTGTGCAGGTGAATAATATCACATTAGTCATGAAGGTCAAAGATGTAATTAACAATATCGAAATGTAGAAACCATACAGTCTTCCTTACCAGGTATATTATCCCAGGCTGGGTATATATCATCCAGTGTAAAGCGGAACCTGTATTTTAAAATGGCATACAAATAACATGTAAGTTTTCTCCTCAGTCATAACAGCAGACAGAGGTAAACAACAGCTGTGGAGGCACTTACATGACAAACAGTGCTGCTGTTCCAGTGTGGATGGGGCTATGCAAGTGAAACATACAGCATTCCACATGCTGCTGACAGTGTCAGCTATGCACTGTGTTGGTAAGATAACATGCAGATGGTGTAGTTCTGCTTCTGTAACACAAATATAACAATAAAGTGAAAAATGTGAATAAGAATTGGTGCATGTTTCAGTGTTTGTGAATGTTGGACATACCTGTACATCCCTGATCACCTGCCTCAATTCCTCCCCAGTGAGTCTGGCAGGTGTTATGATAAGAAAGCCAGGAATATTGTTATCTCATCCTGGGGGAGTAATGGCGGTCCACCTCCAGAGGCATTCCTCACCCTCTCATAGGAAGTCTGCTGGGTAAATGAAGGATCATGTCAGAGCAACATCACTGGCAGGCTTCTCTGGATCTGTTGTGTCCATCCACAACATCGATCATGTTTGTGAGATCCAATCACATTGTCTGTATCACACATTACTGCCCGTCCATTCTTGGAGGTTTTGTCCATGTTGGTGGAGCCTCTATAATTATTTATTTTCCATGAGGTGAAAACTTGTCCCTCCTATTGCAGCTGGACAACTGAAAGACAGGGTGATATGCATATCTCAGATTTTATATAGGGGTTCTTATATTGACATGTCAGTGTTAAAATAAATGGCTCACCTCTCATTTACTGTGCATTGCTATGTAAAACTATCCATGTCATCTATATTACTGACATGTGCAGGTAAGCAGAGAGAATATGTATGAGATCCATATGCAAAGCTATCAGCCTGTTCCCATGTTTGAATATATCATATATGCAGAGGTAAGATTTGAACTCCTGTCAGTGGATATTTTGAGAAGTAAGGGCCAAACACAGAACTAATATGCCACAACTTCAATAGTACGAAAGCAATATTGCCACACTTACAAGCACTTCCAAATACCCCTACCATTTCTACTTCAAATGTGTTGGATACATCACAAATGTTATTGATATGGTAAATAAGAAAATTATTAACAATTTCCAAAAACAAGGCAGAAAAACATCATCGTATAAAAATTAACATGTATGCAGCCATGGGTATATATTACAACAAACAATGTAAATGCTGAGGCATCCTGATGTTACCCAAATTTTATTGAAATGTAATCACAGTTATGACTATATGATTAAGCATCTGAAAGTATCTATAAATCAGTCCTTCAAAATACAACATGGGAACAACCCCATAAGTTGTCGTTATCTGCAAATCTACTTGGGACATTATAAGTTAACCTGCTGTGGATTCCATCCAGATATGTAGTTCACCAGAGCTGGTTTACTTGTAGCCATACAGCTGCATATGGGGAGAACCTCCATGATACTGATGGACATGTACCCATATGCATTCAGACTGGGGAAGTCTATCCCCATCCTTTATGTAACACACATGTTTTAATGTACAGAATTACATATAACTTACCCATGAAAATATGTTTTAGTGGTTTTTCACAGTAGGCAAGTGATAATAGCACTGATTTCCAGATCAGCAATGCAAGTAGGTGACAGCTTACCTTTGAGAAGATAGCATGCAGCTATATCTCACAGTGAGGTTAACTAAGTGCACACACTTTTTAAGTACAATTTGAGCCATACATAATTAATGAGGTTTATTTGCATTCAATGTTTTGGAATCCCATTAATGAACATCCGCATAAGTTCTAAAACCTTGGTGCATTAACCAATAGCTTGGCATAAATGTACAGTGTGCAGAGCAATTGCCCAATAGGTATCAATAGACAGGAATATCTGTGACATGTAACTGATGCCAGCAATAATCTGCTAACATCCTATATGCACCAATTTTAAATGTGATAGTGATACAAATTCTTATCATATCATTGCTCTTTCTGAAGCATGGGACCTCAGTTAGCACTTTTTGGAAGTCTTTCTACCCAAAGTTTCTACACCCATACTGAGGACATCAACCAAGAGTAGGTTTCAGCAAGTCTGGACACTGATCTGGACCAAAGAGGAGATGATACAGATACCCACCATCAATGATGGACATGAGCAGAGGATGTGTGCATACCCAAGGAGCTTCACAAAGACTGATATATGGAACTGTATAGAGAGGGAGCACTATGGATGAACTGGGATCTACCTGACTAGCATGCAGGTCTTCCACTGCTATGATGATCTACACCCAAGGGACATGGAGAATCTTCAGCGGATGGTCACATAAGTCTAATGCAAGCCACCTGATGCATACAGTAAGTTGCATACACTACACCTACATATCTATTTAGTAAGCATATGTGTTTTTTAAGGGTATTTCAGGAATATATGTAATAATAATATTAATTTACATGGAAGGATTATTGGTTTTAATCTTTAAAGTGTATATTCACATGTCAATGCATTCTGAAATTATCAGAGGCTATACTGAGCCAGTGTAAACATTATGCACGACCATCTATTATACCTGTGTATTAATACGTACTTCACACATACCACTAATACTGTTATTCTATAAAATATGCTTTTAAAACCTTGAAAGACATGTGATGTCCATTAGCTCAACTGGTTAACCAATAAGGCAATGTAAGTGTGGTATGATTATGTGTGCGTGTTCAAATCTCAGTGTAGCCTGTTTTGGATAAAATCTTGACAGTAATTGATTTACTACTGCACATCACATATGGAAGATTATCAGTTATTTGGTAACTTATACATTTGATTTTGCACAAACAATTGCTGTAAGCCAATAGAAATTAGATTTACCTACTGAAATGCAGTCAGCAAGTGACACTTGCAGAAATGACTATCATTAATAGGCATATTAAGCATTTTTGCAGGTATACAAGTCCACCTGCACCATCTCCAAAGTGAAGGCCATGCCTTCCACATCCTTATTGGTATAATATTCACATTGTAAGGTCACACAGACTCAATCATGTGTATAACACTACAATATATATGAACCCAAGTATTACATTCATCACTAAGGTTATGTGACCTTGGGCTGAGAATTTTAAATTAGCAGGTAGTGGGGGTACAAGATGGCTGCTCCCTTTCAAAATAGTGGAGTCTACTTAAGTCCTGCAAGTCATTTAAATTTCAAACAGAGATAATCTTTTGCTGCAGGAGGGATTTCAGGACTCAACCTTAAATGCTAGAGATTGTGAGTTCTGGTAGTCTGATTTTGGTGACTCAATGGGCACCCAGGGATGCGTACCAACCTTCAGCAGAAGTGGTAGCACACGGTCAGAAGAAGAACCACAATTATGAGTTATATTATTCTTCTGATACTGGATTTGGACAATCTCATATCAAAGGTAAGGAAAGAATAGGAAGCAATGGAAGCCTTAATGAAGCTGCTCTTAAACAGAAGGAGAAGAATCTACTGAGGAAATTAAAAATGCTTGACTTAATCCTCAACCATGATGACCAGATAATGTGATGAGCTGAGAAGGACACTGAGCAACAACGATCATGCCAGTGTGTGGCTTATGATATTTAATATGTTGTGGATTGGAAGAAAAAACACCAATGTGATGGGCAAGAACAGGGTAGAGTTAAATGTTTTAGGGGAAAAAAAAGCGAGGAAAAGTAGTTTCCTAAACTGGAGACACAGAAATAAATATTGGGTTGTGACACTGGCAAACAGTATAAACATTCACTTCAGAAATTTCTTTGGGAAGCATCATTTATGTTTACTTACAGCAGAAATAGAATTAATATGACCAGCCTTGTAAGCTCTAGATTCATGTTGGAAAACTTTGTGACCAGATTAGGTAATTGAATAAGCAGAATACATGCATATATGCATACTTGTGTACAAGTATAATTATATACATACATGTTTACATGCATACAAATGCATACCAATATAAAAATGGAATAGAATAAATGTAGACAGCTGGGCAATGCCTGCAAATGGTTTGTTGTGATCAGTGTCCTACCTCCTTAAACAAACTAAGTGAATACTGAGTGAAAAATGAAGCACAAGTCTGTTCAATCTCTTATCCATATTCCTTTAAATACAACCAAGGGGATTTTAGTTTTTAATATGCTCTATAAGACAATTCAAGGGAGGTTGATATGGGCATCCTGAGACAGTATAGCAACTGCCCCACGTACATGCACAACTTTCTACTACTACCAACTAGGAACACAATTTGTGAGAGATGCAATTTCATTAGGAACTTAGAGTCCAAGCTCTCTCCCCCCTCAAGCCAGTATATCTGGCACTGAAAAGTTGTCAACACAATCACTACACCTAGGTCAACAAATACATTTTCCACCTTTTGACTAAGATTAATCCCTGTTACAAGCAGAAAGTATCTTTCAACCTATGTATGTTACTGACAAGCTTTCAACAAATATCAGCCAGTGCTGGATTGATAAAATGTTTGGTACATATACACTACAAAATCTATACATATACAAGATCAATGAGTGAAGAGTTGTTAAAAATGTAATAAACTCTTCTGATTAATAGATCACATGGTACACAGATCAGCTACCAGGATCTCCTTGCAAACAAACAATATCATCATTATATAGAACCCTATGGTGACGTTATCGAATGTAATGATGTCAGCATGTAGAAATCTGTATTTGAGTGAATAAAGATCAAGTAATATATCTACAGGCTTTCATTCTCTGAATATGCTTATTAGATCATCATATGATTTGTCAGTTTTGCTAATTGGGTAGCTGGAGCTTACAGACCATAAAGTACAAAGTGCTCTAAAACAGACATTCTAATGCTCCTTGATATAATATTGGACCAAACGGGTCTATATTAAAATCTCGAAGTCTGACAATATCGAGTACGATATTGTTGACTTGAGAAAACCGACGCACTACATCGAACGTTTAAACAGAAAATCTCCATAGGGGGAGATTTTCGCTTACTTCAATGTAATGCATTCTCGGAGTTGGTATATTTAAGTAGGGGGGTTCATGGGGGGTGCAGGGGGAACACTATTTAGCTGTTTTTTTTAGTTTAGTATTTTTTTTTTTTGGTTTCGATGGTTTAAGACTTCGATCACTAAAGTTCGATCTTTAGTGATTCGAAGTTTTAAACCTTCGAGATTATAATATAGACCCGGACCAAACATCTTAGTATTTAGGCACTTGCGGATATGGGACAATATGCTAATATATGTTTGAAATTCTGCAAAATGATATTATCTGAGGATCCAGACATTAAATGGCAGAATGACCTATGATGAAATGCAGATATTCTGCTTCGATATTATATCAGAAAGTTTTGATATTCGCCTCACCCTACTAACATTGGTTATGTCAACATAAACTGATGATAGTGATTAATTTAAAATGGCTTTGAGATAAGCCTGATAAAGTAGTCTTTAACAGCATAACATTTGAAAGTACTTAAGATGCATACATTTAACAATAGATACTCCATACTATATGGCCTTACGTTTATAAAATGGGTACAAGTACGTCGTGAAATATCTATTTCTGAAGATAAACTACATTTGCAATGACAGCACCTTGAATTCCATTAAGCTGTCTATTCAACACCATAAATGTTGTGTCACCTTGTTAAAGCAGCTGGCAACTGTAACTCTCACATTCAAGACCTTTTTCCAAACCATCTTTCTTGTGGCTTGAAACTGATTTCTTAAGACAGATGTGTGAATACAAGGCATTCTCCTTAAATGTCGTAAAAAGTAGATGTGCTAGTAACACGAATTATTACAAGACTAATCAGAATTTTTACTAAAAATCCTCTCTTCAAAGGGATCTCTTTAATCTGTTCAAGTTATCCTGTAAACCTGCATTAAAGCCATAATTTCATATATGTAATGATACGTCTTTACATCACTGCTAATGATATGGTCACTTCTGATCCACACAGGATGCTCATGCAACCTTATTGTTTGATACTGCTCTATTCAGTATTGCATATTTAATAAACTATTACAATGTATCCACATAGTGGTGTTTCATGTACTTACCTTCAGGCTTCCATTATAAATCATTCCATAAGGCAAAAATAAATCCTCTTATTAGAATACAGCAATCACTATTATAACATGGCATATGACTCTATTGCAAAACATATTTAATTAAGAATTAACATTCAACAGACTATGATTCCGGACAAAGCACTGTGGTAGGACCTTTAGACTGTGAATGGTATAAGGCAATAAAAACTATGACTGATATATAGCAAATGTGTTTCCATTCATTTATTTGCATTACATATTTGGAAAATACAGGGTCAAAAGAAACCAGAAGGTATCATGGCAATCAACGGGTGTCTCTTTGTCTGATATGAGTCCATCACAATCCATCACAACATTTTCACACACTCATACAAACACACATACACACACACACACACACACACACACACACACACACACACACACACACACCATATACAAGCATATTTTTTTTCCAAACATCTTTATTAAATTTACACATATGACAAAGGCAATCTTACATTTATATAAATGAAAAACATAGAAAATGATATCACTTTAGTTCCAAATAGTTTACATTACAGACACCATTGAAAAAACTGTAGTTGTAAATATTATGCATCACTTATAAACCCTCTAGTCATTGTCAGTTAAGCAGAGGCAGGATTTGAATGACACATATATATAAGCATATTGACTCAGTAAATACACACTGCAGGGTGATCAATGAGCTTGCAAGACTTCCTTCTATCAGAAGAAGCTGCAGACTGCTGTGAAAGCCTGTGCGTATATAACAGGAACATTGAAACTTCAATCCAGGCTAATAGCACCAACAAAATGAGTCAGGGATAGGCATATGCAGGAAAGATAACTAATGTTAAGGATAATCATATGTCCTTTGTTGATTACACAAATGAATTTAAGCTTAGAACTAAGGACAAAACTGCATAGCTCACACAGCTATAAATAAAAGCACGACATATTTTTTTCAAATAATTTTAACTCCCACCTCATGGACAGAAGTGGAAAAATTGCTCTTGCAGACATTAAGTAAAATGCTGCCCTAAATATAACATGGTAGCATTATGGTATGATCTAAAAATGGCATCTGTTTAAAGTTTAAGGAAGATATTTTTGATCCTTGAAACATCAAATATTCAAATTTAAGTGTGGATATTGGAATATATAGCTTTATTTATTTTATTTATGTATGCACTTACTATTTATTTATTGATTTTTGTTAACTGTGGTAGAACACTGATCCAAGTAAATCTTTTTTATGCGCAGCCCAGGGATGGAAAAAGAATGCGTGTTAATCATCAGAACACCAGCTTAATGCATTTCAGACGTGAAAGCTGAGAAATTCACTCAAGCGATGAATCTTGGCATCCAGGTTGAGAACACATAAGAAGGGGGTTACAATCAATAAGACACAATCACAATTCTGTACAGTGCATGGAGGTTTATCTTCTCCATGTACTATCAGTTACAGAAAAAAAAAAAAACAGTATTGGAGTGCAAAGTGTTTTACAGACTTTCAAAGTCTTTGAAAGATGGTAAAACACTTAGCGCTGTGATAAACAAAGTGTATCTCTCTGTCTTTCTGAACAGCCAGCAGCTTTAAAAGCTGTTGCGCACTGCATTCTGCCACACTGTTTGGTTTTATAAGTGTGTCAGAACAAAGTGTCTCACTGCTTTTAAACCTGTCTAACCTGCTGCAGCAACTCATTAGGCAACGGACACTAATGGAAGGATGAAAGATGGTAATTTTAGAGATTATGTTTGTAATATTTGCTATTTTTAAGTATAGGTTGGTGTGACTGCCTGTTACGAAATTCGGTCTTGTATAATCTTTGACTAATTACAAATGGCCATAGTTAATGAGATATACCTAGATTCTATCGGTTGGAAGTAGAGGATGTATATACTGAAGTCATCTAGAACTATAGTTTGATTTCCAGACTTTATTTGATTTAAATATCATTCAAAAGAGTGATAATTTTTTATTTCATAGAGGAGGAAGACACAATACTACAAGAATGAGATTTTGCCAGTGTTTGTAGTAGGAATTAATGGATAGAGAGTTTGGATTATGGTCATTTCGAGCTGTCTTTTGTGAGTCGCTAGTTATGCTGATATTATCCTTTATAAGGTGAAGAATATCACCTGCCAAGCTTAGCACTATATAGATATTTATACTCTGGGAAGTGAAAGGTTGAGCTAGGTGTTCCTATTTTACCCAGGATTTTGTCACTGCAAGAATATCTGGTTTTGAGCAGAAAGAAATGGCTGAAGTTATTCAAGATTAAATAAGTACTGCCTGCATTAATCAGTTCTATTTTAAGGTTGGAGTGTTTTTGTTCTGAGTAGTAAAATGGTGAGTGTTGATGGTATTTGTGAGCATGCATTTGATTTAAAATAGCTATGCAACAGATTAATTTTAATAAAAGGGGTAAGATAAATTGTAAATCTGAGGACTATCTGTGTGCATAGAGAATCTGGTTACTTTTTGGCTGATTGGAGAATAAAGCTAAGATTAAAGTTTCAGAAGGACAGTATATTAATTAAGAGATGGGTAATTCTGAATGATATATTGGAGGATTACTGCTTGGAATAATATTGGAGGAGCTAACAAGGGAGGGTTTACTTGTGATAGGTGAAGATTTTGGGAAAATAAAGTGCTGCTGAGAAATTTTTTGAGGGTAGCAGAAATACTAGCAAGTATGTGCTAAGGCCAGACATACTACATAGTTATGTAGGTATGTTTAGTTTATTATAGGGAATCATTTCATAGTGGTTATATGGTGGTGAATGTGAGTAGAGGTTATTGTCGAAGGATGAGGTGGAAAGATGTCTTGGTATGGAACTGAGCAGGAGGGTCCTGTACTGGGGGGATATTCATGATCTGGTTAGACTTCTTTATTTTAATTTAATAAACAAGTAATAATTGTATACTGTGCAGAGGGAGTTTTATGGGTATAATAAAATTGTCAATTTTGTTTGAAGTGAAGTTTAAAAGGAAGGCAAGAAATAATATGAAGATAGATAAGAATAAGTAATGCAGTTTTGCAAATGACTTTAAGTGACTGAGCATTAATGGCTGTGTGAAACTACTTTAATGGGCTGAACTGTGAGGGTGGGGAAAGTGGGACTGATCCCAGCTCTTTAAATGTGGCAATGTGAGAGCAGTCCATGTAATGGAGCAAGAGGGAAACAAAATGAACAACCATCACAGCCAGAGGTAGTTAGATGGTGCATGCAACTAGCTAGACCTGACATAGTGGGCTGTCTGCAGGAAAGTGTAGCTAAGTATTAAACCTTTATTATTAATGAAATCTATTACATATAATAACAGCAGCCATTAATGCATATGGTGTATGCCCCCAGAAAGGAATTAGACAGCTCAAAAGAATGCAATAAGTAAATCTTTGTAAACACCATAATGCCAAAATCAAACTAGAAAGATGGGAATCTCTGTTAAATTAGAGCTAATAATTCACTAAGAAAATAAAGAAAAACAAACTAGAAGGATGAAAAAGAAAAACACCCAAAAAGCCGTATATGACTTGACTACTAATAATAGTCTAAACTGCTGGGCACCAATAGGGTCATAATAATACCCATACATCAATCCAACAATTAAAACAACATAAATGGCAAACTGTATGCTGCTGTACCGAAACATAAAATAAATGTCCAATCAGCAAAGTCAGCTGTGTACTGCCTTCATTATCGGAGAGAGGATGCAAACTGCAAGGTTGACCTAAATTCAGAGCCTGCTTAACCAGTCTTGTAAGACTGCATGGTGCAAACTGCAAATGGAAAAAAGAACTGAAAATACGAAATATAATTTAGAGAGGGAGCAAGGTCAGACAGCTGGGGTAGTGTACAGATTTATAACATAGCACTGCAGTGAATCAATTATGTGTATGTAACAGTAAAAAAAAATAGTTTCATGAGAGTACACAATAAAAAAGGAATGAGTCATACTCATTAAATAAAGGTCAGCAACTCCCAGTATATACAAGAACTTTTGCCCAAAAAAGATGAGCTTCCTCATATCAAAATATTTATCTGTTCAGTGCATTTGTCTGGTTGAATTTATATTGTTCAGTTCATAGTACTTCAAGGAAAGGGCGTGTAACAGCTTGCTAATTGGTGGTGATGATGAAGGTGGGTCTTAAAAGTGGTGGGTGTTAGTAATTAAGGAATACTGTTGGTTATCTAGTTAACATCTTCACTGTTCTGTTTCAGCCCACTTGACGTTTCTTTAAAAAAGTCTTGTCTGATGAAAAGAAACAACCCCTTAGAATTCTTTCTTAAAAGGGTGTGATAAAGTTTTGATCTTAAGGTAGAAATATAGCTTTTCAGTAGGACTGTGTATAATTGCCTCTGAAAATAGAGTTTCCTCTTCAACATTCTGGAAGTAGGGATATGGTTAGGTGAGGCCTTCCATGTCGGGGGTGTCTTGCTACTGTAACAGCGAGTTTCAGAATTCACTACTTTTATGGACTCACAATTTCATTTTCAAAGCATTAGGACAGCTTGTGTTTCAGTTATGGAGCCTTCTACAGCACATAACTCAACATTCATGGCATTGTATACCATTTTAAGAGTATTGCTAGATAAACTAAAATATTGTTATACTGACAGAATTACCATTCAGTAAATCAGATATCAGTGGCAAAATCCAAGATCATTGTAAAGTCTTCACTATACTCCCATTTCATATAAAATGTCTGAGATTAAGCTAAACAAACATACAGTAGGCTAAGATGGCTTGCATGTATTATTTCAACTAATTGAAAGACTACTTTTATACCTTCTTAACACTCAAATAACGTTTTTTTTACTGGTGCAAAATCCTCTTAACTACTTTCTAAACTGATTTGTTTTTTAAAGCAGGAATTATCACTGTGAATTTAGGATTAGTACTCCAGACTGTATATCCTGACCTACAAAAGATGGAGAGACCAAATCACGCGCAGTTATTGTATAAAACTATGAACAAACATTAGCAATTGCACAGTTAGATATTGGCAGGGTTTGCTAAATGTGATCCAAGTTTGCATTTCAGTAGCCGGTGTAGGTTGGCACCAGCAGGTTCAACTAGAATTTAATCAGTTTTGCTAGTGAAGGCTGCATGCAAATGCAGTAGTCTGGGGGAACAGCTAATGGCAATTTGCCATTGCACCTACCCAGAACTCTTCACTGGTATGAGACAACTATGATAAAGTGATTCAAAGAATATTAGAAGCATGGACTGAAAAAGTGTATGCCACCTTTGGGTGACCTACACCCATTCATTCTTATGGCAGAATGAGGGCTGCTTATGTCATAGCAGTTAAGTACTATGAAGCCTTTTGTGTGTGTGTGTGGGTGTGTGGCCAAGGACACGTGTGTGTGTGTGTGTGTGTGTGTGTGTGTGTGTGTGTGTGTGTGTGTGTGTGTGTGTGTGTGTGTGTGTGTGTGTGTGTGCGTGTGTGTGCGTGTGTGTGTGTGTGTGTGTGCACATGCATGAGTGTATGCGTGTGTGTGTGTGTGCATGTGTTTGATTCAAAGACATAATAACAAACTACTAATGCAATGACCTTTACTGTGGCCTTATTATGTCTCTGAAACACAGAATATTGACATCACACTGCTGGGCACAGTGGCATTGCCCAAATATATATTTCTGAATCCCAGCCAGTATGTTATAAGCTACAGGAAAGAAAATAGAAGGTAAAACCATTTGATAAAATACTAAAAGGTGAACTCTCAGAAATGACAGAAATACTGAAATGAAAAAAAAACTATTAGATGTGATTAACCACAGGAACCAGTAAGTGAAACTTTTCAAGTCAAAATATTTATTACAGGTGTAACAACAAGTTAAAATATTTTAAAAGTTAATGCATCAGTGACTGTTGACTACAAAATCGGACATGCTCTCACATCAAATTCAGATGACATGATGCTTTAGGAATACATTTCAAGCCTCTGCAAATGATTGATGTTCCATAGGCAGCTTAGATGTGAAGGTTAAAATATATAATGCTACTATTCTGTAGCAAAACACTGGCTTACGCATGCAGTACTGACAGTGGTGCTCCAAAAATTGCCTGACATCTATCAATAGATGTTTATTTTATATTATGCATATCAAATGTGATAAAGAAGGTATCTGCAAAATGCTTATATTTCCAAGTCCATATAAATGGTACCATGTGTAGAGAAAACTACCTTATAATGTAACTTTCTGTTCCTACTTAAGTCATTCCCTCCAGTACAGCTCTTTTGAGTGTGTACCAGTGGGTGTGGCTTGAGCCTTTAAAAATGAAATTATTACCTTACAGTTCTAACAAATACTCATTGACAGAGTCAAATATCAATACAGTTGTGTTTGCCATCATCTGCTCTTCAAGATAAAATATTCTTATACCTTAAATTATAGCATGGTTTTGGAATTATTAATGTAAATATGAACAAGCAATATTTGATGCCTAGAAGTACAGTAAGAAGTAACTGCAGAAAAGCCTGGAGACACACTCAGCTGTAATAAGTTAATTATATATCATATCATCAAAAAGTATAAACCAATTCTTGTGTGGATACGTAGTGTACAGCTATCAACCTTGTCTTATCTTCATTATTTCGTATTCTGAAAAGACTTGAAACACTCAAAATGTTCCACTGCACTGAAATGTCCTTTTTTCTAGTTTTATCAGATACAAAATAATATCACCCGTAAATAAAGCCAACTTTTCTTGATTACCATACCAATTATATCCCTGAATTTCTGAGTCCCTTATGTTCTTTGTCAATGGTTCTAAATACAATGCAAATAGCAAAGGGGAAAGAGAACACCCCTGCCTGTTTCCTCTACTCAAACATAACGTATCAGGGAAGAACCCCCCCCCCAATTGAATTTTCACCTCCAATCCCTCATATATCCTCCTAATTAACCTTATTATTGTGCCAGGGAATGCAAATGCTTTTATTGCCCTGCTCATAAACACCCAGTTTACTCTGTCAAATGTTTGCTCTGCATCAAGACTCACAAACACCAATGGTATTTTTTTACATTCAACTTCCCTCTGGATCATCGATGTTCTGTTAATGTTGTCAAATGCTTGCCTCCCTCCACAAAACCACATTGGTCCATATCTATCAGTTGTGACAACACCTTTGCCATTCTTTTAGTAATTATAGACATACACACTTTATAATTATGGTTTAGAATTAAAATGGGCCTATATGAAGCTGGACCTAATGGGTCATTACCATCTTTAGGTATTAAAGCCACTACCACTTTCTTCCAGGATGTTGGCACTTCTCCTCCTTAAAAAAACAGTTAAACAAAGCCTTCCAGATTTTTATCACTGTCTTTCTTCCTTGCTTCCAAATGTCCACAGAAATACCGTTTATTTCTAGGGACTTTCCGATAGATTGGTTATACATCACCATTTTTATTTAATCTACTCCTGTCCTAACTGTTAATAATTGAGCCTCATTTACCTGTAACCTTGGCATATAAATTGATTACTACAGCTCTCTGCTTTATACAGATTTCATAAAATATTTCAATACCTCTGCAAAATCTCTGGTTATTTTCTTGATATAGGCTACCTACTATAAGTTTGTCAACAACTCTTTCGCCTTTCTGTTGCCTAAGCCATTGTGCTAAAAGCTTTAATGCTCTGGAGGTATTATTAAATAAACAGTTGCTCACAGCAGTCTTTCTAAACTCATGCATGTTATCCAGCTACTCCCTCATTTTTATCTTTAGCACTTAGCAGTTGCCCTTCTTTTTGTTCTGTGATATTCTTCCTATTCGGCAATACTTTAACCTTTGTCAATTCATCTAAATAATTCCTGTTACTTCTTAGCCATACCTCTTTTTCTTTTATTTCTACCATATTTTTAAATTCCACATTCAATTTATCTCACTCTCTAGCTATATTTTCTGAAGAAATAGGTTGGGAAGTCCTAGTGTCTCACTCTTATTTCATTATCCTGCATTTTTATTTTATTTTAGTGTGATCTGAAATATTTATTGGATGCGTATCAAAACTTAAGTTAAATGTACATGCTCCTATGAAATATAATTTCTGTCTAGCCAAGCCAAGTTTTTTTTTTACCCTGGGGAATAATATATAAATTCTCTCTGAGCTCCTACTACTGAATTCACGTCTTCCATACCAAATATTTTCATAAATTTCTTCATACATCTACCCTTTTTTGTTATATTTTCCCTTCTAGGACCCCAGACACATCCCCACTGTTGCAAATCAATTCCAGTCCCCACCTAATATTCCCTGCTGAAAGCTGATTATTTCTCCCAGAATTTTTTTAAGCTCCATTGTAGCAGTTTTGTATACCAGCATAATCGTCCCCCCTTGCGAGTATCCCCTTATTATTACACAATTATCTTTTTTGTCTCTTCTGTCACTATTAGAGCTCTTCTAGCAATTAATATAAGTACTCCCCTTTTCCTTTGTCTCAGATATTCTGTTGATTAACCATTCTGAAATCTTTTTTTATCAAATTCACATGCTCAGTTGTTTGCACTCTGCAATTATAAATCACTAATCTCTCTTTTTTTGTATGTACCTGTGAGATCATTCATATTCAAAGATAATATGGAAATGTTGCCATTATGATAAGAAGTTATTATTCCCACCTGTTATGTATAATAGCATTTTTAAATGCCTAGTTTCAGCTGTCGTGTTACATACATACACTAATGTTTGGAAGCTTGATGTTTTATGCAGTTGTTTCTTGTCATATCTATTTCAGCCTGTGTTACATCTTACACGAGTTTTTGTTTTAATGAATCTCTCAAAAAAACCCTCCAGAACACCCCATAATCTATTAACTTAATATAAACATACACAAGTATGTACATCTTCAAATAATGAAGTTTAACCCTTCTAATAGGAACAATTGTCCCAGACTGACAGCTATATTCACAGGCTTTAATTGACCTATAATTAAGGTTTTCCATGCTAAGACACATGGTACAGCCTGTGTTTCTACTTACACTAAGTGCTGTTTTTTTATTTTATCTTTGTACCTCACCAGATTTAGAAAGCAAATCGGATGCTTTCAGAAAATATTATCTTTTATCCATTAAAATAAAATTTGTTTTCTCTTTTTATTGCATTTTATCAGTTTGGCTCCATTGAAACATGAGCTCCAGATACACAGTTGTGTTCCACTACAAGCTTCTCGTGTTGCACTGTAAACATTTATTTGCTAAAGGAAGACTTTTCCTTACTTTCAACATTCTCTTATTCACATTCTGTTATTTACTTGCTTCCACTCAAAACCTGTTGTAAGATCAAGCCAAGGGCCGTAATCCATTCATGCCTCTATGCAAATGTAAGAAAAAGCATATCACTTTTACTTATGTTATGATCTGTATATTTTTACAACCCGTCTTTCACCTAAACAACCCCTACAAGTTTAACAAAGTCAAAAAGGTCTAATATTTCCAGTTTTCCTTGTTCAGACATATTTCACAATTGTGACTGATGCTTTGTAATCCCACATTTATTCATTAATTTCCAAACTTCTGTGTTTCTACTTGTTGATCTTAATCTTCCAGCTTCAGTCTCTAGTTTATTTCCAGCATACTCTTAATTCTTCTAGTCAACTAATTTGCTTTTTTCTGTCACATAGGTTCATAGGCTTATACTAGGCTAATGACTACCAGGGTCTTTAATAGCCTAGCCATTCAACCCAACCCAGTTTTGTCCATATGTTTCTTGAACACCTATATGGTTGGGTATGCTAATAAGGAAGTAGATATAATAATGTGTTTGTGGGGGGTATGTTAATTGGAGATGGGGACCAGTCCCAGGGTGAATTTATTTCCCATCCATTGATCAAGGTTTCTTTGGAACAGGATCAGGGATGAACTCTGCTTCATGTAGATGGGGTAAGCTTATTCCATAGTGTTGGGATCCTTTGAGACATATATCTGTCCCTCCAGTAGTTCTATTTATGTTGCACACAAAGTTCATATACTTGGATCTAGTGTTTCTGGTATTGCTTGTCTTGCAGGTGTGCAATAGAACATTCAGAGCTGGATCCCAGGGCAACTTATATGCTTGGCACAAGATCACCTCTCAGTGACCTGTAGGACATTGAGCACAGAGATTGGACCTTAAGGGGATCTGTGTAGGACTGGGTATTCATAACCTGGATTCCCCTGATGCAGAACCTTTGAGGGTGTTCCAACTGTTGTAAGTGTATGACTTTGGAACACTGGAAATGTTTTCATGTCAAAGTCTTTCTATGTGCTTTATTATCAGAAGAGTTAGATGCAGAGTCCCCTTCTTTTGATAGCCCACATTTTGTTGGACAGACATTTGTATTTTTTCTTTAGCATGTTTTTCATCAAAAAATTACTTTGATCCTCCAAGAAAAGTATTCTGAAGATAGCTGGATACAGCATCTTGAATCTCACACCTGCCTCTCAACATCCCTGATTGTTGGAATAAATTAACGCCTCTTCTGCCTGGTTTTAAAGTGCATAATCATTTCCCACACTCCACCATCTCCAACTTTTAGTACTCTGTCCTTCTACCACAGTTTTGTCATAATCAATTCTTTCTACTGGTAGAATTGCAATTTTACTATTAAAAGTCTTGGTTGCTTTCTCATGGTCAGGTTTGAAGCATACACACAATGTGCCCTTTCAATTAACAACTCCTGCTCTGGAATACCAGTCCAGTTGCTTACTTTTGCTTTCATAAAATTAATGCAGTCTGTTCCTTCCAGTTTCTCTGGGACAGCAGAAGATTTCATGTTATTAATATGTGCTCTGTCATCTAATTCTACCATTTTTTAAAACATCTCTTCTTGATCTGTCTCATACTCCACCAGCCTTTTCTTCATTTTAACCTCTGATTTTTGCAGTTTTATTAGCTCATCTGAATATCTGTTTAAAGTCTCTTCTATTTTTTTCATCCTGTTGTTATTTGAATTGATGTACTCCTTCAATGTTTCATTTATTTTAATCAGCTCTGAGTACATTTGACTTATTTTTCTTCTAGATTACCAGAGGTCATGTCTTGCACCAACGCTGGAACTTGAACTGTTTTTACTGAACAGCTGCTGCATTCTTCCCAACTAATGTTTTGTCCTCTTCAGTTTGATTTTCTTTCAGGTTCTCTAAATGTATAGGTTCATAGGTTCATTGGAGGTTGCTAGGCTTGCTGCCCTAGAGCCTTTACAAGCCTAGCCATGTTAATCCCAAGTATCCCTATTTGTTCTTTTTTGGGTAGTTTGCAGAACAAATTTGTGAACAGAGTAGATCTGTGATCAACTCTGGCTACCCCTGCCCATGAGGGACATGGGTGCCACCCCAGGGGCAAATTTATCTAGGCTGCATTTGAATAGGGTCAGTGAGGAGCTCTGTTTTACATGAACAGGAAGTCTATTCCAGAGAAGCAGCAGTCTCTCAAAGACATATTTGTCTCTCCAGCATGTTCTGTTATTGTCACAGGCTAAGTTGAGATAGCTAGCATAACTGGCTCTTGTGCCATTTGACTTGTGGATGTGCAGCATTTTCATTAGGGCAGGGTCAGAGATTGCCCTATAGGCCAGGTAAAAGTTACTTCTCAGCAGCCTATAAGATACAGAGTAAAGTGTCAGTCTTTCAGTCTGTTCACATAGGTCATGGTTTGGAGTCCCTGTATTTTCTTAGTCATTAACCTCTGAAGTCTCTCCAGCTGCCGCATGTTACTGGTGAGATACATGCAAAAGGGTGTATTATACTCTATTAGTGGTATGATGAGGGTCAAGTACAGTGGAGTTATAACATCCCTTGACCTGGATGCTATGTCCTTGCTTATGAGTTGCACTATGTAGAAGGCTTTCCTTACCACTGTGGAACCTTGTTGGTCAAAGTTCAGATTGGTATCAACCTGTGTTCCCAAGTCTCCAACCACTGAGTAGGAAGTCAGGAGGGTGCTGTCAGTATTGTAACTGGTAGGGAATTCTATTTTGCCAAATGAAATAATAATGCAATTTTTTGCATTTAGTTTTAAACCATGGCTTTGGCACCAATCATTTGTTTGTGTTAAACCTTCTTGTAATATGTTGACATCATTGGGGGACTCAATGATTGCTCCCAGTTTGCAATCATCAGTGAACTTGGTTAGCCTCAGGCTGTTTACTTTGCCTGGACTTCTGAGAAATAGATGCCAAAAAGTAAGGGGCTCAGCACAGACCCCTGTGGTACTCCACTGGTGACAGGTCTACTGGTGGAGGTAGAGTCACAGAGTTTGACAGAGTATGTTCTGTCATTGAGCCAACTGGCTCCTTTTCTTGTAACATAAGGTTTAATCTCCAGTGGGGAGAGTTTCTCAATAATTCCAGAGTGGGGGATTGTGTCAAAATCCTTGGCAAGGTCGAGTTAGGCTGTGTGCATTGTCTTACCTGCATCCATGACTTTGGTGACATTCTCAAAGAAGTCTATCAAGTTTAATAAGCATGATCTACCCTTAACAAAGCCAAAATGGTTTCGGTCCACCATTTTGAGGTCACGTATGTCCTTGATGATAAGTTCCATGATAATTCTTTCCATGTCCTTGCAGATGAGGCCAGAGATACTAGGCAAAGGGCTGGTGTCATGTATGCTTTGTGATATGGTAGATGAGAATAGGAGATCAAGTCTGCACTGAATCTGTCAGCTAGCAGGTTGGCAGTATCATGCAGTGTAGTATGAGTCATCATGTCTACAACCACTTCAGCACATAGCTGGACATTCCTTTTTGCACTTCAGACATAGTTAAAGAATGCCTTATGGTTATCCTTGGCTCAGGATGTGATTTTAGTTGCATAATTTGGTTTAGAAGACTTTACAAGATTTCTGATTTTCTTGTTTAGGCTTAGGGGGGAACTCTTCCTCTGCAGAGTGCTACCCCTCTTTCTTTTGGACAACAGTTTCTTCCTCTTGTTATATAATCTATAATAATTGAAATCCACCATGGTGGCTTGTTTATATGGAAAGACCTGATTATGATCTGGTCAGGTACAGCAGAGCTTACGCAGTCGCTTAAGTGTTTGTATGGAGCATTTGTATACACTTCTGCATAGTGAACATCAATGGCTGTGATTGTGGGTGGTTTGAAGCTTTTTCTACCATCACTTACTAGGTTGTAGTTAGCTTTGGTAATGTTTTTTATCATTTTTGTTCCTATGAGGGTGTCAGTTAAGCATATGTGTTAACAAGTCCAGGAACCTCTGGGCAAACGTGTTTTTTGCTCATGTACGTCCCCCAGTCTATGAAATATAGTTGAAATCTCCCATGACTAAGGTGTTGGGCTGTATGGTGAGTGATTCCAGTAAATCAAGGTAGGCAGTGTGCTTACCCTAGTTCTTTGTGGGGGATCTATAGCTAGAAATGAAATGATGTGGTATGGTACTTTCCCAATAGTTAATTGGACATGGAGTAGTTTGAGAGAGTCATGCTGTTGACCAATCTCCAAAGTGTATTTAGGTTTAATGAAGATGGATACACCTCCACCTTTGGTTCCTTCATGCTCATTTTGAGGTTTGAATGTATGGAAGGCAATTGTAGGCTTGCATGGCCGGGGTGCTCTCAGCAGCCTTGAACCATGTCTCAGCAATTGCACAGATGTCCATATCCTCCAAGGTGAACAGTGCTTCCAGGGAGTGCAGTTTCATGTTTAAACTCTTAGCATTAAGCAGCACGACCCTGTGTTTGTCTTAATTAGATTTTGTTATGTTGGAAAATTTGTTGTTTTGACATTGTCTAAAAAAGGCACTATGGGGAGGCAGGGCCATTTGCCAGTATCGAAAGCCGAGGGGGAACAGGTGCATATCATTTTTAGCAAAGCAGAGAGGTCTGCCTACCATATCCACCCAGGCTGATAGATACTGGATCCCCCTGGACTGACATCAGAAGCTAAGCCAATTGTTGAAATCAATTATTTTTTGTTTATATTATGGTATCATCTTGGGTGAGAGAAGGATACTGCTTGGGGCTAGGGAAATACCTGTTAAATACTTAGCCAGCTGCCTTTTTGGGCCATTTTAATCCTATTTCATTTCCCATTTGGGAGAATTGAATCTTGCACCTTGTATTTGTGAGATAAACACATTACCATTACACCAACCTCCCAGCCCTAATTTCTTCTTCATTGCTGGCATCAAGGCAGTGCACCTATTTGCCAGTAACTGAAACTTACCCAAAAAGACACATTTCTTGACTTTTTTCAGTGTTTTTCTTTTCACACTGGGAGAGCTAATATTATACTTTTACTCAGTGTGCAGTCATCTTGGAATTCCCCCATTTTCTACATTTGATGTAATAAGGACTGGTTTAGAGGAGATTTGTGTGTTTTACTAAAAGCATGTCTGAGTCAGTTGCTGTATGTCTTAAAGAACAAATTGCACTCAGCTAATTTTACATCAAGTAACAGTGTAATTGGTGTAAAAAAAGAAAGGGTTTATAACAAAACTGATTTTATCAAATGTGCAAGAAATTTCTATTAGAATATAAAAAGTTGTATCTTACAAGAATTATCAATATGGGGAGACACAATTTACAATCTAAGAATTATGCCTTCTAAGCGTATTGATGACTTATGGGTCTGACGTTGATTCATGCTTTGTTCTTGATTAATTGAATATACTTTGGGAGGAAATCTGCTAGAGATGCTCAAATGCTAGTAGTTCATGGCATATCTGCTCACTGCCACTTGCTCAAAAAAGTGGTCAAACTCCTACTAGTCTGATCTCCTCTTTCCAATTAACCTTCCCAATCCTTGCTCCTACAAACTACATATCCCTACTAGAACCTAAACACTATCCCTACAACTCCCACCCAGTTTCCAACCAAATTGTTGTTCTCTTACACTAAACTTCCATTCCCCTCCCTAAACCTAGAGTAACTGATCACTCCCTAACCCAAAAACTCCAATCCCTCTCTCTAAGTCTAAATTCTTGAAACAATTACTAACCACAAAACTCTCCTCCCAATCCCTAAACCGAATACACCCTTCCCACTCCCTAACTTTAAAATCTCTCTCCCTAAGCCTAAAATCCCCTCCTACTCCCGCCCTCATGTATGAGTTCAAGCACAAGCAGCAGCCCACATGAGCTGCAAGGCACGGCAGTCCCTGGCTTCAAGACAGTGGGTTTTTGAGCACATGGGACTCGAGTGCCTATAGAACAACCCTCTGAAAGAACTGTAATGTATCTTTCACAGCATATAACTGCAAATTTCCCAATGAATTTTTTACTATCTTTGTGAATATTTTCCCCCTACGTTTTAAAGGTATGCCACTGCATAAAACTGCTGCATTATTTCTAATAAGGATACCTACAGAAATACATCGACTTGCACGGTAGACCTTTGTAAACTGTGCTGATGTGTTTTGGCATATGATAATTCAGTTTGTTTTGTCCAAACATTTTTTCAAAATAGTAGAAGTTCATGTGTTCATAGGTTTTTACAAGGCTAACAACCACAAGGTCCTTTACAGGCTTAGCAGCACAACCAAACCTGGTTTTATCCCCAAGTACCTTGGGCATCTATTCAGAGGGGTATGTTAGTAAGGAGGTAGCTAAGGGTTTTTTGGGAGAGGTACATTAGTTACTGACAGCCTCTGTCCATTAGAAACATGGCTGCCAGACCAGGGGTGAATTTGTGATTTCCCATCCGATGGTCAAGGATTCATTTGTATAGGGTCAGGGATGAACTCTGCTTCACATGGATGGAGAGCCTGTTCCATAGCATGGTATCATTTGAGATACATATCAGTACCACCAGCATGTTGTATTGATGTCACAAGAAAAATTTGAATCCTTTGATCTAGTGTTTCTGCTGCTGTTCATTTTG
This sequence comes from Protopterus annectens, assembly GCF_019279795.1. Classification (NCBI taxonomy): domain Eukaryota; kingdom Metazoa; phylum Chordata; order Ceratodontiformes; family Protopteridae; genus Protopterus; species Protopterus annectens. The sequence goes on along the minus strand of NC_056725.1, from coordinate 368,645,361 downwards.
TGGATGTGCAAAAGATCCACCAGTGCTGGAGCTAAGGATGCCTTGAATGTCATGTATATATCTCATCTATATAGATAAGGCCTTAAGGTGATCTGAGCAAGATAGGCTGTTTATACCTTGGATTCTGTTGGTGAGGAAACTTTGCAGGCATTACAACTGTTGCAAGAGTGTCTTATTAGGAATATGCTGAAGGGGGCTTTGTACTCAATGATGGGTCTGATCAAGGCCGAGTAAAGTGGTACTGCAACTTCCCTAGACATGGATGGCATATCCTTACTTATAAGTTGGATGGCATACAATGATTTCTTTACTGTCTTAGCTATGTGTTGGTTGAAAGCCAAATTACTGTCTACATATGTTCCCATATCCCTAACTACTGGGTCCACACTCAAGGGTGTTTTATCAATTGAGTAATTAACTTGGTGGACAATGTGCTTAATTTCCCAAAGGGCATTATAATGCATTTTTTGGCTTTGAGTCTTAATCTTTTGCTTTGGCTCCTGTCATTTCTGTTAGACCCTCTTGCAGGATGTTAGTGTTGAGGGGAAAATCTCTGATAGTTCCCAGTTTACAGTGATCTGTGAATTTGGTGAACCAGAGCTCATTGACATTAGCCTTGACTTCTGAGAAGTAGCTGACAAATAGTAGCAGGCCCAGCATGGAGCCCTGAGTTAGTGAGATGGTGACAAGTTTCCTGGTTGAGGTGGTCTCACCATTCCTAATTTCTTATGTCCTATCTATGAGCCAGCAATCCAGTCAGTAATGCAGGGATTTATGCCTAGTTCTGAGAGTTTGTCAACAATACCTAAGTGGGGTATTGTATCGAACACCTTGGCCAGGTCAAGGTACGAGGTATGCACCATTTTCCCTTCATGCATTGCCTTGGTAACACTCTCAAAGAAGTCTACTAGGTTAAGTAGGCAAAACCTCTCCTTAACAAGGCCAAACTGGGATGGATAGGTTACCAATGTCCTTTTTGGTCATATCCATGATAATTCTTTCCATGGCTTTGCATATTACTCTTGTGAGACTGATGGGTCTGTAGCTTCTGGAGCCAGTTGATGGACCACTTATACAAAGAGGAATGATTGTTGCAGTCCTCTATTTACTAGGTATGCAACCTGTTTTGAGACTGTAGTTGAAGATTGCCTCAAGTAGTCTTGATAGGTCAAGTTTTATACTATTTAGGATGCAACCTGGGATATTGTTGGGGCCCCCCGAGGCAGTGGTTTGGACATTGAGAGGGCTGACAGGACATGCTCCTTGATGATAATTGGGGGGGGAGATATGCTACAAGAGATTTTGCAGGGGGTAGCAGAGGGCAGTGAGGGGAGTGGGTTGAAGTTAGAGCTGAATTTGTCAGCCAGTAGATTGGCTATGTCACCCTGATCAGGGAAGGTGGCACTATTTCCACCAGTACAGCACACTGATGTGTGTTACCTTTAAGGTTTTGGGAATACCTGAAGAAGACCTTGAGATTTTCCTTAGCCTGAGAGGCTACTCTGGCCTCATAATTGGCTTTGTTGCATTTAATTAGTCCTCTTAGTTTCTTGTTTAATTTAATCAGTGAGCATTTGCCTTTTTGACAGTTGCTCTTTCTGATTGTTTTTCCTTTTGTTATATACCCTGCTGAGGTAAGGATTCCACCAGTAGGGGTTGTTTTTGATGTTTAGTAAGGGCTTGTTTCTGGTAAAAACGCCACAGCCTGTCTGCAGCCATTTACATGTTTGTGCAGGGCTTCTGTGAAAAATTTAGCATTGGTAGCTGTAATCTTGGGGATCAGGGGGTACAGAAAATTAAGAAACTGTTACTCAATAGGATGTAGTTTGCTTTAGAGTAGTTCCTAGCTGTTGCAGGTTTCCTGAGTTTATATTTATTTTGAAGGAGACAGATTTGTGATCCGACCTTACCACACACAAGGAGGAAGGGGATGCAAAGCTCTCCCATGTTGGTGTGTGCTAGGTCCACAATGTTTGAACCTTTGGTTAGAGTGCACACAATCTGGACCAAAGTGATTATGTTAATAAAGTCTAGGAAACATTGTGCCTAAGAGTTTGAGGTAATATATGTTTCCCAGTCAGTAGTGGGGTAGTTAATGTCCCCAATGAACAGGGTATTTTCATTGGATAGTGAGAGCCTCTTCTAGGTCTAGGTATGGGTTATGACATCCTTGAGTCATAGATGGTGAGCTATAGCTAGCTAGGATATGGTAAGAAACCTTATCTGTGGTGACTTGCAAGTGGATGGACTCCAGGTACCATCCTGTTTAATGACCTTGGAGGTATGGTTGTTGCTAGTGTAGATCAAGACACCCCTCACCTTTAGTCCTTGTCTGAACTGATGTTGGTCTAAATGGGTGGATGACACTGTAGCCTTCCACTGCCAGTGTACTTTCTGTGGCTTTAAACCAAGTCCCAGTAATGGCACAGATGTCTACATTTTACAGTGAGGAGAGCTTGTAGGGTGTGGAATTTTTTGTTTAGACACCTAGCACTGAGTAGTAATACCTTATGGTTGCTCTGGGTGTTTTTTTTTTTTTTGTTGTTGTATTGGTAGTTTGTTATTTTGGTATTGCATATAATAAAGCTGTAAGGGAGTGGATAATGTTTTAGGCAATATCAGAAAGGGACAGATGCAGACCATCCTTTGTCAAAGTAATATGGACTGTAAACCATGTCCTTCCATGCTGACAGATAATGAATCCCCTAAAATGGTACTAGAAACTTAGCCAATTGATAAAATCAATCTTTCTTTTTTTTTTGTTCATACTGTGGCATCATCCTTGGTGAAGGTAGAATGCTGCTTAATGCAAGACACATATCTGTCTGTGACATTTATTCAGTGAGATCCATAATTTTTATTTTGATAAAGTCCAGTGAGATACATTTCAGGTCATTTACATCCACATGTATTATGACAGAATTATATTGTCACCTGTTTTGCAGTGACTTGAGTGAATATGTGATATTGCGGACCCGTGCTGTAGAAGGCAACTAATTGTTATCTTCTCATTGTCCAGCCTGGTGAGCAGGGCATTTGTTTGTCCTACAATGGAATCCAGGGCCGGCCGTAGATGAAATGGCACCCTAGGCAAAGTAGTGCTCTGGCACCCCTTAAGCCCCACCCACAGCATACTCAGGGAATACCCCTATTTGAGCCACACCCACAGGTAGGTCACTCCCACAAAAGCCACTCCAGTTCTTTCAATTTTTTAAATGCATGAAAAATTAGTAAACGCCTTGTCATACTGTAACAAAGATACCTTGTAATGTAGTTAAACTGCAAGTGAAGGCTGAATTCTCCTTAATAAACCTGCTTGATCTGTTGCTCATTTAAAGATTTTATCTACAGTCATGACAGACTGTAATAGCATTGCATTTTACAAAGTGCATTAATGTTTACATGTAGAACTTGCGTCATTTATTCTGGTTTAGCATCAACTCTGCAGTATGCATGACTGCCTAAAATATTACACATTACATTACTACATACTCTGATGTGTGCTTCATGCTTTTCACAGATCAACCATCAAGTCAACATACTTCAAAGTCAGCAACACATTGTGATCTGGTGTTGCAGCTGTATGCAGCCATAATGGTCCACTACTTCAGACATAATTTATTTAGCATGATGATTCCACACTTCATAGTCAGCTTCCACCACCATATCCAAAGTCAAACTATACATGACAAAATATCTCCCACTTTTTATTCCTAGTAGGCAGATCTACAGCTATAATATGGCATACCCATCACAGATCGCATTCACCTCACAAAGAATCTTACCTCATGTCAAAGTGCTTAACATATGCAGATTCATAACCCCCTCAAAAAGGGATCACTGTACCTCCTTACAGAAAGCTAACTGGATGGCAATTCTCCAGAGGACCCTTTTATTATTTTTTATATTTACTTATTAAAAACATAAAAGCTACCATACAGATTATTCTCACCACAGGGCCTTCAGTCCCTCTCAACCCATGGCCCTCACATACAACTGCCAACTACTCACAAAGATTCGCAGTTCCTTACCTCCATACATATTTACCATCTGTCCTCTTGCCCTCCTGTAACCTTTTCACAGCTGAGGGTTTGTTTTCTCCTCACTGTATAGCTTTTTTCTTACCTCTTCATGTGATGTTCTTAACCTCATGCTACTACATATACCCCCCTCCTCTGAATGAATTAAATTTGAAAGAATGTGCTTCATACAGACACAGTTACACATTTTGATATTCTTCATTTTGTGTTTTGTAAACAATTTGCTTTACTTCCAAAATAAGAATGAAATGCCTGGTGACTGGCCAAATCTCGAGTTTTCTCAGCTTTTATACTACTCTTCCCTTTGGTTTCTGGTTGTAAACTGCAGATTGAGCCTGAAAACAGTCCATATGGATCGAGGCTCTACCCTGATAAACAAGTAGAAATACAGAAGACAATTTTTAGAAGAGCAAATTGTACTATGGGGATAGTCAAGGACGAGTTAGGAAACTTTAAACAAACACAGACTGAATACACTTCGTGAAACGAGCAGGAAGAGTACTCTATACTGTAGAAAAGAGTACTAGAAGGAGCAAAAAGGTGGCTGCCTATATGGCTATAGCCAGGCAAAACAAAGATGGAAGGGGAGAGCACAGAAGACTAGGAAAAAGCAAAGCACACCTACGGTTTTCATATAGGAAAGTAAGGCTAGGGAGAGTGGGGAGGAGAGATGTGGGGGATTGTAACACTACTACAAAAGATACTCCCTGGCTCTATAAACCCCCCCCCCCAAAAAAAAAAAAAGAGAGAGATTGGTTATCAAGGAGGAATCTAAAGAGGCATACAAGACAGAGTGGTACAGATGGAAAAAAGTCACTGGTAGGCAAAATGGTAAATGCATTCAAAAGGATAGACCAGAGAGTCATATTTGCTAAATGGCTTAATTAAACTGCACAAATAAAAAGTGAAAGATCACTTAATTCTATGACTGAACAACCTTCAAAGCATTAACAACCACACCATCCAAATATGCAATTACCATTACAAATTACTCAGTTGATACTGAATCAAGCCACTACTGTATGGAGTGGGGGGCAACCTCTCTGCTCCTAATTACAATAAATATGCTGTAATAGCAGAAGGGTGGCAGCAGCCCCCTAACAGGTACAGCATCCTTACTGGTCAATAAGGTAGCAAAGCCTGTGGTAGCTAGAAGCAACACTTCATACAAGTTGTGCATATCCATGGCCTTACTTTTCACACTTCCAGTGTCTGGCACTAAGTGAAGAACAGATGTTACCACTGACTAGACAGAAACCCAGAACGCCAAATTACAGTCTTGGGTGTACAGCAAGATCTATTCAGCACATTATTGCACTTGACAAAAACATCAAGCTTACTGTATTGTTAGCTATGTAGCCATTTAAGGAAAACTTTTTACCGATCACACTCTGGTTTTCCAATATTGTTAATGCATGCACTGTTACTAGTACAGATCTCACGACTAAAGCACCTATGAATTTAGTATACATTCACACAAGCATTCAGATGTCTACTCTAGACATAGCTGTAATTCTGAAAGAAACATTTCACTACTGCATACACAAGATTTCCCCTTCTACTTGCAAAGAACCCTGCCTATATGCCCTTGTGATACTCTGCGTACAACACATACATGGATAATGATGAGCAAGGAAGACAGCCCACCAATGAAATTACAGCATTCCATTTACAACCACAATACCATGTAGGACTGGTATTAAAGGAAGGGTATCAGCAGAAGGCACTACATGTCCCTGAAAAAGACTTTGTGCAACACTGTACTTAAAAAAATCATTTAACAAAAGACAAGGCAAGGCAGAAACATACTGGGACTGATTAGATGGCAGGAAGATGTGCAACATTAACGAATCTGGAAAACTAGAATCACAAGCAATGCACTGGAGAATAAATTGGTAGGCTCATATTGTGTGGGATTTTAAGTATTTTATTATTATCTAGAGTCGCAAACTTAACCTAAAGAGGGTTTGCTGCAGATTTGGGAGCATTTACTCAGACAACATGGCTAGCGGCTCTGAGTGAGTTAAAGTATTCAAAAAAACTGGTTTGCTGTCCCTGTTCCGTGGAGCTGCAGTTGACATCAGGTTAGTAAAAATAACACATCGACTGACTACTGGAATTACTCAGACAAGGGGAAAGTTAGCAGTCTTATCTGCCCCCATCCTTCTTCCATGTAAGCACTAAAAACAGGGAAGAACATACATTCACATGGCTTAATCTTCTACAAATAAAGCCCTTTAAACATAGTACGTACTAGCAAATAACTGTAAAATGGCATGGGCTGCACATCATTAGAGCATCTTCAACTACAAATCAATAGTGTGTCTGGTCCAAATTCACAACTCACTTGACTTACCTTAAGGCAAGCAAAGCACACAAACAAACATCCAAAATAAAGTGGCTCTTTATCCACCTGCGTGGTGAAGAAAACCAGGCCGCCGATTCAAACACACATCCAGAGAATCGGGAAGTAAAGACAGCCAATAAATCCGCCCGCCTCTATCTCATTAATGAAGAAAAGGATGAGAGGCGGGTGTGATCAGAGTTTTATACTATTGATTGGAGCAGTAGCCAGGGACATCAGTAGTACGAAATCATCACTGATCGAATGCTTTAAATAATGATCAGTAATAGTAGCCAGTGACTGATCACATAGATGCAGGGGGGGGGATGGGGGAGGGAATGGAAGAACACAGTAGGGGACTGTGCTATGTGCTGTGTGAATCATGCTTTGGACTACAGAGGTGGTGGGAGGGCATAAATGCTACAGTACAGGCGGTGAGAAGTGGAAAAGAAATTAAACTGAGTACATTAAAATTGCGCCCTTTATGAGACTGGCCTGTACGGCACCCTAGGTGGCCGCCTAGTTCGCCTATGCCTAAGGCCGGCCATGATGGAATCCCCTATATCAGGAGTATTAGGAAAAGTGCTTGCTTGTTTTCTGAGCTTCATTCTTGGTGACCCATTGGATGTAGGTTTATGTGTGGAGTTTGGTGTAACTTTTGGTGTGTGCTTTAGAGACAGCTGAGGATAGGTGTTGCTGTCTGATGGCTTAGGAGGACTTTGAGGTTTGGAAAGGTTTCCTTTAAGTGCCTCAGCATAGGAATGTCTGTGTTTGTGTGTGTGTGTGTGTGTGTGTGTGTGTGTGTGTGTGTGTGTGTGTGTGTGTGTGTGTGTGTGTGTGTGTGTGTGTGTTAAGTGGTTTGGGTGTAGGATGTAGTGTGTGTTCTTGAAACCTTGCTTGTAAGCAAGATTTTTGCCCCCAAGGAAGTTGTGTATTTGCATCTCTCACATACAGTGTTAGTTTCTTTAAGGATTAAATGGTTGTCTGAGAACATGAGGCAATTGTTACATTGTCTCAGGATAACCACATCTACCAAGCTGTCAACATATTATCCAGAATGGTATTTGGGTAGCTATTATTATGGTTTAGATACTAGGTTTTGCAGAGGTCTCCTGGGGTGGTGTTTAGGGTTAAGGACAAGATATCTACTAACCAAACTCTCTAATTTAGGTACCTCACCCACAACCCTGAACTGGTTCTCAAACTATCTCACTGATAGACAACAGCCAACTAAATGGCAACAATCCTACTCACCTTTCCTCAACTTAACCACAGAAATACCCTAAGGATCCATATTGGCCCCCCCTTCTAATTAGCATTTTCATAAATAACTTCCATAACACTCTCACCCAAGGCACCATTATCCAATATGCAGATGATTCTACAATCATCTGCACTGCCAAATCCACTTCCAAGTTACAACTACTACCCCAACATGCCTTTACTTCTACTGAAACTTGGATGTGAAATAACCATCTCAGTCTAAACCCCAACAAGACTAAAGTTTTATTATTTACCCCCCAAAAACACCCTCCTTAAAAAGAATGAATTTTCTGTCCACTCCCAGAACAACACTATCATAGAAGTTGTCTCTAGCACCAAACTCTTAGGTGTTATCATTGATGATAACTTTACATTCGACCTCCACATCCACAGCAATATTAAAAAAACACACCAGAAACGGGGTACCCTGTATAGACATAGCCATTTCTTTAATCCTACTGTAAAAAAAGCTCTAGCCTCATCCTTTGTACTACAATCCCTACTATAAGGAGCCCCTATCCTCACCAACATCCAGGCCTCTGTGAAAACCAAACTTGACTCATGTTGCAATAAGCTTGCCAAATTTGCAACACATGCGAAATTCTCAGCACACCACTGTTCATCCTTATGGCAACTAAATTGGCTTGAACTAGCACATTATCTCACCTACCTATAGCTAACTACTGCACATAAAATTATATATAAACCATTAAGTTGCCCTTCTCTTTCCTCCCTGCTGTCTTTGTATCACCCTAATAGACCTCACTGATCTGAAAACAAAACACTGCTCAAAGTGGAAAAACCCAGTCTCCCAGCTGGTCAAATGCTCTATCCTTTGGAACACTCTCCCATCCTCAATCATCTCCATCTGTAAACCTGCTCTCTTTAAGAAGTCCCTTAGACAACATCTCTCATCAGACTGGCTATAGGGTTGCCACCTTTTCAAATGGCCAAAGTGGGACAATTGGTACAAACATCAGATTTTGCAGGCCAAAACATACCCACGGCCAGTACAAGGGACATAACTTCACTTTTTTGCCTAAATAAAAGCTTATTCTTGTAGCATTTAGCTGCATATTCTGTTTCTTATAACATTCAAGTGTTTCAGATACAGAATAACTGTTTTATGCAACTAATGCATAAAATATAGGAAATAATTTTGCCCTAATATTTCAGGACAGTTGCCATTTTTACAATTTTTTTGCAGGACACAACTGCCCAAAGAGGAACTGTCCCTCACAAAGTGGGACAGGTGGTAACCCTAACTGGCTATGCTCATGCCAAAATAAATTTTACTAAACACTGCTCCACCTACTTTAACCCACTTTTCTGTGGCTTGCTGGTATGTCGACTAACTCTCTCTACAACCAAACCCCACTTGCCATACCCATTTCTTCCATCCAGGCTATCTTTCACTTTCTTTCCCTACCTCTCACCTCCATTACTAACCACCAGAGCCATCAGTCTGTCTTGACAACTTCCTCTTCTCACACCTCAAATCTCTACCAGTTAATATCTAAAAAACTATCATCACATATGTATATACCCTCAGCAATCTACAATCTCTGAACTGACTTTTCCTTGCATAAAGTCCTTTAACAATGCTAATTACTTGCATAATGTAAATGGGTAGTATGCATATATAATCTGAACCTTTTGCTCATACCATGTCCAAATTTGTTATTGTATAATACTGCTTAACTTTGGTATGTATTTGTAATTTGCACCTGACTTGTTAAGTGTATGTCCAAGCTTGTTACTGTATAATTTTTGTTAACTCTGGTTTTTATTAGTAGTTGTATGTAATTACTAATTATATGTGGAGCTTTTCTCCTTGGGCCTCCACTGAAAATGGGCTCACCTAGGCCCAGTGGACTTTCTCAGTAAACAAATGCAATAAATAAATAAATAAATAAATAAATAAATAATGTAGATAGTGCTAGAATGTGGTTTTAGTGTTGTTTGATGCACTAACTAGCTTCTCTAAGCTTAACTCCAAGCATATCCTCATTGTGTTACAGGTTAAGGTTCTAAATATTAACTTTATAAGCACATTTAGCTGACAAAGCATTGATTTCTGTATATGACCCTGCTAAACACTGCTGTGTGGTGAGCAGCTCTGTGCAATTATTCCTAATTTATAGCAGACAGAAAAAAAGCTGAAATTTAACTCCTGTGCCCTCTAGCCAATAAACAACTATACTTTGAGACCCACTCCCTGGCATACTTTCCAACTCAAACCAGGCAAACACTTTTTGCCACAAGATGGATGATCCTGGACTTCTTAATATAAAATCACAACAAAAGTAACTCTTGCAATTCAACACCAAACAACTGGCTAGTTTGCCCATTTGCAGGACAATTTAAAACCAAAGTGAATCAAGAACAACAGACACAGAAAATAGTGATTTTATCAACAAAACTGTAAGTAAATGCTATAAAAATTCCGTGAAATAGTAGTGAGCACATAAATAATACAAAAAAACATGTTTTCACTTGATGTGCACAGGGAAAGAAAAGCTGGTTATTATGACATACTGAATATCATTACTAAGACAGTCACACATCTGGCTTTGAAGGACAACAAACATACACAATAACTGCTTCTATGACTAAATGCTATCTGTTTCAAGTACTGTTTAGTAAGTGTAGAATGAATGAGAGTAAGTAAGCCTTCTAAGGAATCAAAAGTGAGCAATTATGAGTTCTCACAGAGTCTTTCACAATTTGTAATAAAAGCTTCCATGCATGTATCCGTTCTATAAACCTCTTCCTAAACTGATTAGAAAGCTTGTAAGCATTCAAGTATTTTACTATATAAGAGGAAACATTTGACATAAAAAGCTTTTTCAATTATTTCCACTGAGTTGTAATATAAAATTTAACTGAGGCAGAAAGTATAACAAATTAACATGAGTTCCTTCATTTTGTCTTGGGCAAAAGGTATGATTGCCTCCTTTTAAAGCAGATTATCCTTGACAATATATAAAAACCTGATTTTACTGTTGATGTGAGAGCACAGATCCTCAACACATGGGGGTAACACCAAAACATAGGAAATAAGTCTGCATTATAATTTCCATATGTGTAGTAGGATGAAATAAAACTGGAAAAAAGAAGATTTTTTTTTATTTTGGTAAGATATTCATTATAGCAAATAATACATATGGTACAGAATATTTTTTGCTGTTTAATGTGACCTTCCAAAAATCTAGTCTCTGAATCAATATGTGAGTCAGTATATGAAAATCAATAATGTGAGGCCCAAAATTAACAAAATGTAAGTGCAATTAACACAAGTAACAGCAATTTTTGATACTCACGTTTGCACATACTGTTTTTGCAAGGGATCAAACCCACCCTTATGTACTCCTGTTGTGGGGATATGCATCCCCATTAGCTCTGTTCACACACACACACACACACACACACACACAGACACACACACACACACACACACACACACACACACACATATATATATATGTATATATATATATATATATATATATATATATATATATATATATATATAAGATACATTTAGTTGAATGCTATGAGCTTAGTTGCATGACATCAGTCTGTAATAAATGAAAGGTGCTAGGTAATAAATAAGCAAATAGAAGGCTTATAATAAATGAAAGGTGCTAGGTAATAAATAAGCAAATAGAAGGTTTGTATACTTCTGCCCTGTATGCGAAGGAAGAACAAATGTAAAAAAATAGACGTATATATTTGTCCGAAAAAAGTTACTACATACAGCAATAATTATAAAACTAAAAACATTGTAATTAGGCAGCAGTGATAAACATACAGGTTCCAGGAACCAGCATTTAAAATAAAAAAGGGCTATAAGACTAGTAAATATACCTGACTATGGTGAATAAATAACTAACATCAGTCAAAACAACAGCAGCATTTCATACTTACAAGTAATACCTAAACAGCTTGAATAGAAGAAGCAAAGGAACATGATAGAAATCCGTGTTGATTAAAGCCTCACAGTAATTGCATTAACTTTGCTGTAAGTATCACGTCTGAACCATCTATAATCAAATACTTAACTACATCAACAAATGTGACATTCTAAATCAGAGATAACATGGGTTCTGTCCTAACTACAGGACAACTGCTGCTATATTCTCCTTTACTGATCAGATTTACTACAAGATGGAACAGGACAAAATCACTGGCACTATTTTCCTTGATATGAGCAAAGCCTTCAACTCTGTTGACTATACTGTCCTACTTCACCAGCTTAGTGACACGGGTTTCTCTAATGATGTCCTGCACTGGTTCAAAAATTACCTCTCCAAATGCACATTTACTCTCCTTGGGCTTAATAATACCTGTATCTCAGGTTCTTGCAAAAAGATCAGTTCCTCAAGGCCCCATGCTGGGTCTAGTTTTTTTCACTCTTTTTTTAAGCAATCTTCATGGGATCTTCCTCATACCAGCTCTCTCCTCAACACTTATGATACCTGTGAGGTCCCCACTCTGGCCAGCAATCAAGGTGCCCAAATCCTCACAACCGACACTGGAAAGGGATGTTCACTTAGAATACAAATGGATGCACCCAATATTACCAGATGCATCAAGCACAAATTCCCTTAAGAACACCCAGGGAACACGCTCATTCTAGGTGCTGGTTCCTCTTTATATCTGTCCACACCACCAGTAAGACTCCTTACTGGCACAGCTTAGATTTGAGTCCTTATCTGGGGAAACCAGTGCTTTGTGTCTCTACTCCAAGTAGCTGACACACAAGCTCTTTGAGATTTGGATTGCACATACACAGACACACACCTGGGAAAGGCTGGCACAGGTTCACCTGCTGTGCCTCCTTCTTCCCTGCCTATAAGATAGTTATCACTGCCAACACAACCCCTGCCAGCTACTTTAAGGCTCTTTCAAGGATACCCAATTATACTGAGTGAAATTAATATTACTATAAATTGTAATGTTGACCAAATGGCAAGGCTTTCAGGAGCGGCCACAGTTATCACCAAATAAATATGTGCAAATACTCTCAAAGCTTATTTTATTAAAAGGACCAGCCACAATGAAAAGTTTAAATATATTTAATAATAAATAATAAAAGAACAAGAAAATACTAAATATATATTTACAGTCAAAACCAGAGTTTCAGCCACAGGAGATTTTAAAAAATAACACAGATAGAAAGTTTCACACAGTTATAGAAAAACAATATTTCTAATTTCACTATATTTTCCTGACTAATCTAAAATAATTACTGTTCCCCAGTTAAGTTACTTACTACCACAAGACAAGAGGTGTGAGTAGTCCTTGTCAGATCCAAGACAGGATTCAGAATGGTCTTGAGACTTCTAATATTAAAACATTATTTTGTACAGAATGACATCACATACATCTGGTCATCTGACTCTGTCTCCCATCATTAGAAGCTGGCAGGATTTTAGCATCTATGTGTTACCATACACACAGATAGAGCTTTGCTCAGATGTAGTGCAGCTGCTAGAAGTCATAAAACGATTCCGCTATTCCCACAAGAGCTATAACCTATTCTCTAGCACAGACATTGCATCTCTCGCTTCATTCAAAACTGTGGGATAACATTGTTATGGTTTAACCCATAAAGTAATTTAATTTCAGATATATTTTGAAGTTTAAAATTAACTCTTCACTTCCAGTTCTCTGTTAAAACATATACATTTAATTTAGTTACAATAATACATGTACATTTCTTTTCCTTCCAGTAGGGTACACTGTTGATACATTTTAACACAAGCAAACCTCAGATAAATTTTCAGCACAATCATCTGTACTAATCAGTTTGATATACAAATGACATATAGTTATTTACAACATTCCAGCTATCTGTGCTGGCACATGTCACATATCCGCTGCCCGACTGGCATGGCTGGCAATACCGCCTATTATCACAATATTGTTCTCCTTTGAGGGGAATAAGTCTGCTTCCTGTCTACAGAAAGAACTCCAGGCTAACTTTATAACTATCTGGAACCAACTCCACAAGAATAAAGTAATTATTGAAACTCAGAAAATCTCCCTGATGTTATTTGGCACTTGTGTATCTTTTGACCAGCAGCTCTCTTTGATCAGCAGCTCTCTTTTCATAAACATGTTGAATCCCAAATCCAAAATATTTTTGCACAACATACACTCTCTTGTAGGGTCTCTCATCATCTTACTACAGAGGCTCACCAAGCCATAGCCATAAAAGTTCTTCTACCTAGACTTGAATATGGATTGCCCGTAATAGTCCTGGGCTCAACATACAATCCAAGCCAGCTACAAACAGCTGAAAATCAGATTCACAAATTCATTAACCTTTCTAGAACATTTTAACACCATTATACCACTCTCAGTACATAAATATGTGCACCCATTAGTGACAGACCTACTCTGTTCATGAATACACTTACATATAAACTTCCTAACCAAGGATACTACCCTTCCCAATAAACTGTGTATCAAACCTCTAAGTACGCTCTTCAAAACTTAACTTCTCTCCTCCTTTCCAGACCTTCCTCTGCTCTTGCTGTTTTTGAGAGATCCTTCTCCAAACTAGTTCCAGCTTGCTGGCACTTTCTACCTGATCCCATCCTGTTAGCAGATAACCTTGTCTCATTCAAGAAGTCACACCATTCCCACATGCCTGAACAAACCATTTGTGCTTGTGTCAAAGATAATGATTAATATACTTTCTGCCTCTCTGAGCTAACCCCCTCTCCTGCTTTATCTACCTTTATTCCACTCTTTAGCATTACCCTTGTGTATCCTTCCCCTTATCCTCAGATCATAGTAATTTCTTACCGACGTCTTACCCATACGTTCCATCTTTTCTTCATAAGAGTTGAGGAGTTACACAGCACTGACAAGTACTTTGCAGAAGGAAAGTTCTTGACTATGTATGTGGTTGTTTTATTATTATTAACTTTATAATAATCCATTTTATGAAGCACTTCTCTCATGCATATGCTGTCATAAACTCTCCTGAATGTATTGCTCTGCATTATGTTCGGGACATTTATTAGCATATGTCTTTTGCTCTAAATATTATGTTTTAGACTTAAACTTTCCTTCTCTATTTTCCTTCTGTATTTTGTAAATGCCTGCTTTTTGCATTATCCCTGTTTATTTAAAGGATTTCATAATGCATTGTTATGTTTTTGTTGTACTTATCTTATTTTAGACATATTGACCCAAGATGTGGCTGAAAGGGGTCCTTGGACTAGTCTACTTACCCAATTAATACATTCTAAATAAATAAATGAATATATAAACAAAACCACTGGACATTAAAAGCCAGTTTTCTCAACTTAATTGGATTAAAAAAGCAGTTAAATTGGATTAATAAAGCAGTTTTGTGCATCTTTAATGCAGAAAACTTCAATCAGCAAATACAAACTGCATCATAAAAGGGGAATGCTCCAAGCTGGAATGCTCCACTGATAAGTTAAAGCCCTTTTTAAAATATCATCAGATATGAAGGAGTTAAAGGCAGCTTTTGTTGCCTGTATTCATTTTGAAACTTAAGGGCTAATTAAGGAATTAAAAAAAATTCTTAATTTAAGCAGCTGAAATGAAAATTACATAAAAACTGGAAATGTGCATATCGACAAAACTACATACCTGTTCTCGTTCACTCTCTCTGCCAACACTATGGTACATGTGATTGTGACTTGTGGATATGCAGTAGCAAATTATGACAACCTTCTGCTATAGACAAACAATACTGAATTTGCAGGAGACAAGTAAAAATATAGCAACATTTCACAGCCATCCATAAAAATAGTAAGAGCTATGATAGCTATCAGAAACTAATACAAGTCTGAAGGTGCATGGAATATAGAACCTGCTGTAATCAGCACAATAGGAATATAAAGCCTGTATACAGAAGAGACTAGGAGTTTGTGTAAGTGTAACAAGTAACAATAAAAAGGCAAAAATGACTTTTGGCAATAATGAAAATGCTGATTTAAGAAAAATAAATCAGTTATTAAATGAGAAGTTCGAAGATAACCCATAGAAATAATTTGTACTATAACAGCTGCCAAGTTCGCCATGATTAAACCTTTAATACATTATAAAAAGCAGAATATGGCTGTGGTGTTCAGCTACAGCAATTAGTAAACTGGAAGAAAAAATAAAGTTTAATAGGTATGTTTTATATCCATTATGTGTTCCTGCAACCTGCTTTTAAAATTTCAACTAGACTGTCCAATATAGACTTGGCTACAGGGGTACATCAAGACATATACAACATTCTTAGTGAAATACAGTATTTTCTACCACTTAATTTGTTCTATCATTAATGCGATCAAAGCATGTAGAACTACTTGTACATCAGTGACCATAGCAAAAGGTACCCTTTTGATCAACAGTCATGAAAAATATGCCTTGGCAAGGTTTGTTGTTGTAGCAAAGTATTCAACAATCTGTAATGCTCCTGCTATGTTTATGATAAATGCCAACACTATGGGGTAAAACCATTCTTAAATATGTATAATATTGCAAAAATGCCCATAATTTCTTAACTATGTAATTAATTAGGACATTGCACTCCATAACAAAACAACAAGGTTGAGCATAATAATCTGAATTGATATCACATTCATAATCTTAACTGCATGAAATACCCATTGTGAAAAAGTTTCACCCTATCAAGGTGCAATACAACACCTTATAACAGGCACTTCTAAAAACATGAAAAGATAATCCTAGTTTTAGAAAGATGACATGTAATGGAGCTACATGCACAGTTATAGGTTCATAGGTGTGTACTAGGCTAATGCCTCTGGAGCCTTTACAAGCCTAGCCCATAGGATTACCCTGGCATCGTGCCACCCGACCTTAGTTCTTAGTGACTCTGTCGAGTAGAGCCAGTGGAGTGATCCCTTGGGTGAAGTTTCTATTTCCCATCCACTCATCAAGATTTCTCCTGAAGAGGGCCAGTGAGCTCCTCTGCTTGACATGTATGGGAAGTCTATTCCATAGCATGGGCAGTCTCTGGGTTATGAACCTGTCCCTCCAGCATGTTCTGTTGATTATGGTAATGAGGTTGAGGTCTCTGGAGCATGTGGAGCGGAGAGATTGGGATTTCTTTAGATGTAGCATTTCTAACAGAGCTGGGTCAGACATGACTTTGTAAGTCAAGCAGAGATTGCCTCTAAGTAGACGATATGAGACAGAGAATAGTTGGAGTTTTTTGAGTCTGTCCATATAGGACAAATGTTTAAGGCCTAGGATCCTTTTTGTGAGGTACTTTTGTGGTGTTTCCAGTTGTTGCAGGTGTCTAGTGAGGTACATGTCAAATGGGACATTGTACTCGATGATTGGCCTAATGAGGAAAGAGTAAGAGGGAGACAATGACCTCTTTCTTCCTGGATGCAAAACCCTTAATAATGAGATGTGCCACATAGGAGAACTTTCTGACCACAGTGACAATGCTTTGGAGATGCTTTTCATGGTGGTTACCTTTGTGGGGGGGGGGGGGGGATTTCCAAGGTGATTAGTTTGTGGTCAGATCTAACCAGGGTGGAGTTGACTATTGGTGTAGAGCAATGGTTGCCCATGCTAGTAATGACCAGGTCAAGGATGTTGCTACCTCTAGTGGGGTTAAGAATGAGCTGGTCCAGGGCATTGGAATTAATGAATTCCGGGAAGCGTTGGGCAGGTGTATTGGTACATGAGTAGCTTTCCCAGTTAATGGAGGGGTAGTTGAAGTTGCCCAGTATGAGAGTGTTAGGTTGGACCCTAATATTCTACAGGGTGCTTAGAAACATGGAGTGTAAGTATTGGGACATGGCTGGGGACGTATAGCAGGCTATGACCTGAATCGATGTCTTACCCAACCTTAACTCATAAAAGTTCCCAGTAAGGAAGAGAGGACTAAAGCTGATTAAAATGAAAACTGGAAATGTAGGTTCTGATCTGCTGCTGAAGCTTCCCAGCAGAAGACCTACAACATGCTGTCTTCCAAAAGAATGCCCTCTGAAATCATTCAGATCAGGATATCATGTGTGGCATTTTCATTTTTTGTAATTCATTTTCAACAGATTCTAATTGCATACTTATATTATTACAGTATGATTTAACGCATTCTCCAACATATTAAATTTAATCTGTTTGTAAGTTTCTTTAAAATCTGCAGACAATTTCTTCTGCTTAATGTCATCACATTCAGTGAGAAGGGTGTCCATTCTGTAGCTCACCTGTGCTTAGCAGCATCTCACCTCTTCTGAACAACCTCACTTTTTTTCAGACAAGACAAAAGGATCTGTAGGGCTTTAAATAGCTTCACTCCCAGAATGTCCATGTGAATATATTAGACTAAAACAAATGCCTGCTTCATTTATCACCAGTTCCTTCACTTTGTCAGTTAAATATTTTCTGAATAAGCAAATAATTATTTTTGTTATTAACCAACAAAGAAAATAAGTCAGAGTGCTTGTCATTTCTTTGAGCGTACATAGTGTCCATCAAATTCTGGTTTTCAGGAATTGTGTTCTCATGCCCCCGTACTCATTTAGGAATTCCTCCATAGCTCTCTGACCATTCTTATTAGAGTTCTGAAAGTTTCCAGGTTATCCAGAGTGAAGTGGAAGCATTGGAAATGTCAGGCACGATAAATCCATTTGAACAAAACCTCAATACAGCAATTATCAAAAAACAGCAGAACATGACCCTAATGCCTCAGCTAATATTTTCAATGGTGTAAAGAAAAATTCAGCGGGCATATACAGAAAAAAGACACCATTAGTTAAAATCAGTTAATAACAAAAAAAAAATCATCAAGGAGTGAAGCAAACAATAAAGTGCATAATTAAAGAAGGGTCTACCGTGAGCACTCATTATTTACTCTTGTAGGCTTAAAGTAATATATTTAACAACAAATATTGTTCTTTTTATACTCACAAATATGCTTAAAAATAGTAGCTTGTAGGAGCCTAAAGTTACCACTGTGTGCTTCATAAAAAGGGTGAGCTACAGAACTTTGAAATTTACAATGCTTTGTATTCCATATGTTCTCCTGCATCCTTCTCTTAAACTCCCTGCCAGTCTGTCCAATAAATATCAGGCTGCACAGGAACTTCAGGGAGTACACAACACTCTCAGTGAAACAGAAATATTTTTCAACAACATCAGCTGTTTTATTTTTAAGTCAATAAAAACTTGTTCTTATATTTATCTTTTGCTTTATCGGTGGCTTAAGGTGAGCTGCCAGAGACACATCCTGCTTATTTTTATGATGTGTTAAAGTTTGATTTTTGGTGAACTTGGTAGTTGACATTGTATATACGCTAACTAAAAAGGTCAGAGAAGCATCATTATGACATATATGACTTAAAGACAACATTAACAGAAGTGAGCATAAAAAAGTAGAAATAAAAACACACAGCCCATAGGTAAATTCAATAAATGTGCACAGCGTAGACTACACTTCTGGAAAGTCTAAACGTGAATAATTCAAGAAATAAACACAGAGAGATGACAAAAGTGCAATTAAAACGTTACATGTCATCTAGTTTAAAACAATGTCAAAGAGTACTTGAGTTTCTTTAAGACTGCTACGCTGGTGTTTATGTTTATTCCAAGTATAATTTTGTATGGAAAAGCATTTGAAGCCTGACTCCTTTTTAAAATTAAACTGGCAAAAGGGAGTTAGTTTGCTCAGGAAACTTTATATTCTTAGGGAATTTCTTGAGTAAGTTTTAGCTTGAAGTAGTTCCAAGAAAAATCTGATTTCTTTGGCAATTCAACATTTTGGATAGGATTCAAAGACAGGCCTGGCAGCAAGCACTGTGATGAAAAAGGGTCTTTTGGCCCAGTTATGGAAACAAGTGATTCAGAGACACAGTGGGGAAAGTCCTTATTATCAGCTAATGTGCATATCTCTGAATCATTCGTTGATTATCATAAGCACTAACTGGCCATTTTTGCTGACCTTGTGATAATCACCACTGGTGGCTGAAACATCATATTAGCAAAAGCAGCAGCTCTCATTCATTATCCCATACATATGTATACACCAAGCACAGACACACACACACACACACACACACACACACACACACACACACACACACACACTCACAGATAGTAGCATTTCCACAACACTACATATTTGCTAAACTTCCTGGCACTTACCTGTAATACAGTCTCAGCCATTGAAAGTAATCAGTGAATGTGAACTTTTTGGCTGAGATAATTAAAAACGCTGGAGGTAAGGATTTATGCAGCCGAGCAGTTCTGTGGATCACTCATCTATGTAAAGCACTTACTACATCTATTTACCACATGATGTTTCCCAGAATGCATCATTCCCATTTGTGGTAGGCCACAGAGACAGCCCACAGTGGTGCTGCACCTCTTCCAGGTAAGCACTGCAGCAAGTATGTCTAAGAACTGGAAATTGTTACCACTAATGGAAAAAAGAGTTTACCACACATGGCAGCCTTTATGAATCCAGGTCTTTATGTAAATCATTCTTTAAGTATCAGAAAAAAACTACTTTAAGCTCTCAATGAGCTCTTTTATTATCCTTCCCTCTTTAGATTTCGGTTCCTCTACAAAAAGGAATAAAATATCTCAAACAGTTTGTATTACATTACTTGCAATGATTTTCTGTGGTAAACCAGGAAGCACAAAATTATTTCTGAAAGTCATGTCTTCCAAGTACAACATCTTGTGTTGTAACTGAGAAAGTTCTTGTGCAAAGTTTTAATTTATTAAAAGAAATGTTGTCTTCCCAAGACAGCTTCTTTCAACTCGGCTATTAGAAAGTCTTATTTCTGACTTTAATTTGGATAAAATAGATTTTTTTTTCTTCAATGAACTTATACCTCCTACATCTGAGTTGTTTTTCTGGAACGCCTGCAATAGAAAACTTTCCCGCAGTAGTTTGAGAGTCAATTTCATCATTATTTTTGTAATCTAATCTAAGGAAACACCTTGATATTTTACAAACAAAAGCAGAATTGTAGAACCTAGCCAAGAAATTATAAATTCTAGGCCTTTGATGGCGAATATCAACCCATCTCAAGCCCAAAGATGTCAAAATCGTTAGTACCAGGTTTTTTTTTAGCCAAAATGTCAGTTTAGAGGCATTATTTCAAGCAAAGGATTGCAATAAGTTCAGTGCAATCTGGGAGAGATACCCCAAAACTAGTGACCATCATGAAAGTCTGGGCATTTGATAATTAATGCTGTCCATATGAAATTAAAGTGATAACCTTTTGTCTTCTTTGAATAACTCCAGTCATCTATCAGATCCATTTACTCCAGACTTCTGTGCCTGGGCTACCCACTTAGGGGAGCCCTCTGAAACATAAGGAAGACAAATGGGGAGAGAACAGATGGCTGGCAGATTTCTTGCTGCTCAGGTCATCACAGAACACATGGGAAGGGAAAGCAGAGACAGATGTGTAGGAGATGGAGTAAAGCTAGAAGTAACCAGCACCACATACGCTGTCATGCATACTAGGGCTTGTCTCCAAAGGCCTCATCCCAAGCCTGCTGACTCTGTTTGGTAGTCTGGTTCCGGCAATGAGGAGTTACATCTGAGAATATGTCTGCCTCAGGCCCTAGGGGGATTGTGCCTCCTTAGCCCTCCCACATGCCCCAACACGAGAACATCTAAGTCCTTGCCTCCTCTAGCAATTGAAGAATGGTCTATGCATGCCGGCACAGACCATCTTCCCAAGATAAGCATACCCAGCCTACATGCCATTACCATCAGATGGCTGAGCCACTAGTCATGCTCAGATCACTTGGGCCCTACAGGTTTTTATCCCTTGATGTAGTTGGCTGGCGTTAAAGCGATTATAGTAATGCAGTCTGTATTCATACAACACCCTTTAGTAAGTTTGTTTTAAACGGAGAAGAATCAAGTGCGTTAAAAGAAAATGAAAACGTTCCCCATGTTTCCGATAATGCACCACTCTGTTACCAATGACTGATTATAATATACAAGTAGATAAAAAAACAGAATTAACAGAGAACCTGCGTAAACATTTAGCAACACGTACTAAGAATGGTTATGTGTCTGTCTGTGCAATGATGAACAAAAGAATTAGACAACTGTGTTTGGTAGTTAGAATATAAAATAGCACTGTGATCAAACATGAGCCAAAATAAAACCAGCAAGTATTTTAAACCAGTTTTAAACTCACATAAACAACATTTTGGTGATTATCTTTTTTCACTTCACTCAATTTCAAAAATGAATCCATAGCCCAATCATTATCCCACAAAGGACAAGGATTAGGTAAGACACCCAAACAAGAAAAAAAAATAGATCCCAAATGGTAATGCACAATTCTTTAAATAGCTTATAAAAATGATCTGGCATAGGGAATACTGCAGTTTATTGTTAACTACGTTCACTCCTACTCTTCTGCCGTGTGTGTTTAGAGATCTAAAATATAACAATCACAATACGATTCCACTTTTCACTATTCCATTCATGTTGTTCTCCTGACTGTATGATGCGTTAATGAGGGATGACTTCATATCCTTATAACCGACAGACCTGGGTGACTTGCAAAGCTGCAATCATGTAAAGTATGGTTGACAAGTTTAGTTTTTATAGATTCCAACAGCTCACCTCTTCCTCTTTCCCCTTTAAATGCAATGCACCAGATATTCTTTATTCTACCTATGTTGAAAATTATGCTAGGGTCTCTCTTAAGTAAATAAATTAATAATGAGAAAACAAGAGTTAATGGAAACCTGTCAAACAAAGATGAAATGGTCTTACATTAGCTAAACTCTTGGGTAATGACAACTACACTAATGCAGAGTTGTTCTTGGTTAAAAATCATATTCTCCTGAAAATAATTAATACACAGGGCAGAAAGGTGAGACTCAATTCAATTTCACCACAGTCTTGCTGCAGGAACGATTTAAGTTAGTTTATGAAAGTGTTTCTAGAATCACAAAATATAATAATATAGTACAATTTAATCATATTAGTTATCCACTTTGTAATTTTATAAATCAGTTATTTTTTCTAATAAGTAGCATTTCTACTCTCTTGTGATAAAATCAATTATTGTTCCTATATTTAAACCTAAGAATAAATTAAAAATAATTAATCGTAGGCTAATACTCTAGTTTTCAACACTTAGATATAATTTTAAGGAAAGTATATAAGCTGAAATTATTCTTATTCATGGCTGACTATTGAACTTTTTCTTGGACAGCATAGCTTTGCAGTGGACCATGAAACAAGGAGAGCCCTTATACAGGTAACCATAATTGCATCTTTAAATTTTGGGATGAATTCAGAAATGTTACCAAGAGTAGTCATAACCTTTCCATATACACAGCCCTACCACGGTGCTTTAGCACAAAGACATGCAATACCATGCTGGGCTGTCTCCATGGCCATGCTAAATGCTAAAGTGGAATTTTGGGGGACAGCCATATACTAATTAGCCCATATGTGGTCTCCTCAGAACTGCCTGTGGTAAAGCATCAGCTGTGTAAGGTAACATGATTGCTTTTGGCCATTTATGCCTTTGAACAAGCCCAAAAGCTCATATTCAGCCATCACAGTAGAGGAAAGTGCCAGGGAGTTTAATGGACCAATAATGTCGGGGGAGGGGTGCATGTGTGCATGTGCAAGACTGCACGTGACAGTGTATGTTTTATTGTGTGTCTGACATGGTGGTCACAGTAGGTGGGACTGGGGGATTAGTTTAGGTAAGAGTGTGTATATGTGCGTGTGTGTGTGTGTGCGTGTGTGTGTGTGTGTGTGTGTGTGTGTGTGTGTGTGTGTGTGTGTGTGTGTGTGTGTGTGCGTGTGTGTGTGTGCGCGTGTGCGTGTGTGTGTGTGTGTGTGTGTGTGTGTGTGTGTGTGTGTGTGTGTGTGTGTGTGTGTGTGTGTGTGTGTGTGTGTGTGCAGGTGTGTGTAGATATGTGTGTCTGCCATACCTGCACACCCTCTCCAAAGAACTGAAACTACAAATGAAACTCAAAAGTAAGGAGAACCTCAGGAGCACTTTTTTTATTCCCTGTTGTTCTGCCATTTATTCCAGTGGGCCTGAGGGTCTCCTTGTTTTTGAGATACCTGCGCGGTCCCCTAGACTAATGAGCAAATCTTGCAACATTGTTGCTGGGAGACACTAGACACCAAGGATAACTCTTAAATAACTAGCCTTAATGGCATTTAGGGTCAGGGAAACACTAGCCATCAGGGATATTCTGTATATAGTACCTGAAAGGCACTTATTAAAAAAAATAAGATGACAGGGGTCAAGGGTCAATGGCATGGAACACTAGACAGCAGTGATAATATCAATAGGGTGTATTAAAGGCATCAAGATAGACTCAAACCCTCCACCCTTTCATCAAAGATATTAGTCTTCTGTGCCCCACTACATAACAATGGTAGCATTACATAAAAGAAAAATAAGTGGCAAAAAGGCTTTAAACCCTGCTCCCATCACATGGAAAACAGCAGCATTAACCCACCATGGGGATTAATAAGTAAATGTAGGGTCTTATTATAATCTAATGAGAATCTTATGCATTAAGACTGCAGCAGTTTATGAGTTATGAGAGAGACGGACAGGGTCCTTAACTAGGCAACAGCAGGACCATTCTGTAAAATCAGGGATAGTTTAGCAGAATGGTGGTGTGTCTGTGTGGGTGAAGGCTTCAGAACAAAGTTGAGAGGAAAATAAGATGCCACCAGGGAGACTTTTTGAAATGGGACTGGGAGTCACTTAAAACATTAATAGAGCAACAGACCTAGCACTGCAGGGCAGCTTCTACATGATAAATATGAAACTATAAAATCTGGCCTTACTGACTGACTGCAATTATCTGTGAATTGCTAGGGCAGGAACAACATAAAAGAAGACATTACAGACATTCTGACAGATCAGAAACAGGTATGGGCTATGTTCACAAGTTCATAGGAGATTACTAGGCTAAAGGCTCAAGAGCCCTTACATGCTTAGCCAGTTTTACCCAGATTATACCCAATTTTCTATCCCTAGGGGAAAGATAACAAAGGTCAGCAAGTCGAGTTTTGACTAGTTTTATAGACTGTCTCTGTCCATAAGGGACATGGGCACCACCTCCAGGAGTGAAGCTCTGATTTCCCATCTATCATTCCAGATTGCACTTGAAGATGGTCTGGGAAGGGCTCTGCTTAATGTGAGTAGGAAGCCTATTCCAGAGGAGGGACAATCTCTGGGGGACATATTTTGTTTGCATGTGGTTTCTGTGGGGAAGCATACAGAAGGCCTCTGAGGTTTTGTTAAGTTACTTATGAGTAACTATGCATATGTGAGTTTTTGTGTCAAGACCTTATTTAATGAGGAAAATGATGTGTGTGCTGACAATC
Organism: Protopterus annectens; assembly: GCF_019279795.1. Taxonomy (NCBI): domain Eukaryota; kingdom Metazoa; phylum Chordata; order Ceratodontiformes; family Protopteridae; genus Protopterus; species Protopterus annectens. Next base: position 368,620,349 of record NC_056725.1, on the reverse strand, counting down.
TGTTTATCATTTGATTTGTCAGTATGTTTGACTTGTGTCTCAATTTTCATAATGTAACTAGATCTCTCACATACTGTGTTTGTTTGCCTCAGAATTAAGTGGTTGTCGGTATACATGAGACAATTGCTACAGGATGCCTATGTCCACCAGGCTGGTCACAGAGATAGCAGGAAAGTATCTTTCCATGGTTTTAGTTTTTTTACTATGGGTTTAACCAGGCAGAAGAGTGGGTAGATTTGACTGGTCTGGGATAATAGCACATGGACAAAGAATGGGTATTATACTCAGTGAGAAGTGTAGCCATCCAACAAGGCAATGCTGCTCCCTGTGCAGCTCAGATGCTCCTAGAACAGCAGGAGGACTGGAGAAAATTGCAGAGATAGTTATCCAATGAAAATTTTAACTTGATAGCATTTGCGTCTATACCTGGCACTGCTAACCGCCACTGCAATGAGAGGTGAGCTTATATAGCTTCAGAAAAACAAGTTTTTCAACAGCAAGGCTGACAGACCAATCAGGAAAACACACAATAAGGCTTTAGCCAGCAGCCCCCAACTCAGATAAGATTTAGAGATAAGTGCAGGGAAGCCACACAGTCCAGACACTACTGCCCTGTAAAACTAGCAGACACAATGTAATTAAGTACTACAGCAGCAGTGGAAACAGTTCAGCTTTGGAATTGTACCAAAATGTGAGAAATGTAACAATTAATACAGGATTCTTATGAAACATAGTAAAAACAAACAGCAGAAGTGCAAAATGATACTTATTTTGATTGTTTTAGCCGCAGATGGCTATAGATGCAGCAGACTCAGTGTAAATCTCAAGCAATGTAGCCAAAACAAGAGAAGCTCTGAGGAATTCAGCACAAACCCACACAAACACTGGGCATGTACAGAATCAGAAAAACAAGGTTTACAACAGCAAGGCCTACAGACCAATCAGGAAAATACACAATAAGCTTTCAGCCAGAAGCCTTCAACTCAGATAGGTTTGCTACAGCACACTTTTGTCACAAGACAGCAGTGAAAAAACCCTCTTAATGTAAAAATTCTGGTTTTAGAGCTCAAGTGCAGGGAAACCACATAATCTAGATATTGCTTTCCTGCAAAACTAGCAGACCCAATGTTAGCAAGTACTACAGCAGCAGTGGAAACAGTTCAGCTTTTAAACTCTACTAAAGTGCGAGAAATGTAAAAATTAATACAGAATTCTTATGAAATGCAATAAAAACCATCAGCAGAAGTGCAAAATGATACGTATTTTCATTCTTTTAGCAGCAGATGGCTTTAGATGCAGCAGAGTCAGTGTAAATCTCAGGCAAGGTAACCAAACCAAGAGGAGCTCTGTGGACTGTGTTATATGTGTTTGTGTGTCTGTGTGTGAGAGTGAACAGGAGATTGCCTTTGCCAATGAGATGCATGGGCTGCCATTATTAACTACTGTAGGAAAGTGCTGATCTGCACTCTCAATAGTTAATGGTAATTCAGTGACATGCCAGTATCAATCATCATTTCCTCTGTGAGTAACACATACATACAGTTTGCTTGCAGAAGTATTTGTCCAGATTTGTATGCATGGGAGGTAGGGTTTAAGATATTTAGTTAGGCAGATGTTATATGAAGCAGGGTGGGGGAAAAGGGAGCGAAGAGTTATTAAGTTAGGGATGATGTCAGAGCTGTTGGATAGGGTAGATTCAGGAAGTGAGGTACAATGACGGAAGCATTTTGAGACACTATTTATAGCTGAGTTTGAGGATGGTTTGACCTCTTTGTCATTTGTGATTTGGGAAACCCTCCTTCCATTCCTTCTGTTTGTTTTGGCTGTGAGCAGAATGTTAGGATGGTGCAGAGTAAGAGGGATTCACTAAGTAAACTGCTATTCAGTTCCTTCCTTTTGGCTGGCAGAAGGTTGGACATGTTTTGGAGTGAATGGTAGTACACTGCTCCAGAGTTTGGATATCTACCTCACAGTGACCAGTGCTTCTAGTAGTAGGCTGATTGGTGAGTGGCCACTGCAGTGCCAAGGAATTGGGCTATTTAACTATATATTTGACTTTAGCATTAATGTTAACTTTAAAATAGTTATGGCTGTACAATTTTACAGATGTGAGAGAATGGTCAGAATGGCATATTTCATGTTACTTTTGGTGTTGAGCAAGGATTATGAACAATGCTGTTTATTCTTTTTGTCATCATCAGATTCTCAGAGGCAGAACACAAGGACGGAAAAAAATTCTTTCCAATAATGCAACGCACCTAACCAGTGCATCATGCTATAATGAAATAACTGAAAGCTGTGTGTGCCGTAAAGAATTATGATCAAGGAGCTGACCATATTCTCATATTTTGTATTATGTATTCTCAAAATGAACTTCAAGAAACTCTCCTCTTGAGCTTTGTTCTTCACGTGGACTTCATGAAATGTATTTCAAATATACATAACAATCTGTTAAGATCACAACCTGATCATAATTCACTCTCTGAGAAGTATTTTATCCTATGGTTTTGGTAGACACCAAATAATAAAAATGTCTTTCTCCTGTTTATTTTTGGCAACTTTTTATAGAAGTCAAGTATTCTAATAAAAGTGTGTCAGTCATGGCTGTGTGTGTGTGTGTGTGTGTGTGTGTGTGTGTGTGTGTGTGTGTGTGTGTGTGTGTGTGTGTGTGTGTGTGTGTGTGTATATAGATATAGATGTATATATATATATATATATATATATATATATATATATACATAGCTCTAGAACTGTTGAATGAAAGTTCAACAGTCCGAATCCACTATCACCGAACACACTTTAGCGAAAGTGCTTTCACCAAAAAAGGTCTTTCACTAAAGTGTGTTAAAAAAACAAACATTAAATCTACTTTTACTCAGGGGGGCAAGCCCGGCTCCACCCCTACTTTAATATTCTCACTCTGAGATTGCACTACAGTGGGGAAAAGTGAATTTTCCCTTATCCACACCATAGTATGACTGGCACAACAGGCATACGTATGCAAAAATGCTGCTTCGGTGAAAAGCAAGTAAGTATGCCCACCCATTCATGATTCGGTGAAAAGTGCGTTCATGCAAGAGTCCTAGACCCATATATATATATATCATCAGCCCCTTTTTTACCATTTTCTACACGGGCTCGGGATATCTTGTTAACTGTTGCCATCTGTGTCAATTCAGAAGGACAATATAAGGTTTGCATTAATCAAAGAATAAAGATCCAAAATTGATAAATCATTCTCTTTTAAGGAGTTAAAAGATCAAATTAATAATCTTAAACCAAATAAAGCCCCTGGTCTTGATGGTATAATCCCAGAATTATACAAATTATTCCCAGGCAATGACAATATTTCAAATATCCTATTAAAAGTTTTTGAACAAGTTAAACATTCCCTGATATCTCATATCTTGAAACCAAATAAAGATTCTAACTTACACTCGTCTTACCATCTCATTTCATTATTAAATATTGATTATAAAATATGTATATCTATTCTCATAAAAATATTGAACCTTATTATGCCAGGATTAATAAAAGATGCTCAGACTGGTTTTATACTGCATAGAAATGTTCAGGATAACATTATTAGGCTTAATAATTTAATAGAGCTGGCTAATAAAAACAAAAATAAACTAACTATAAAAAGTATAGATATAAATAAGGCTTTTGATTCTATTAGTTTGAATTATTTGTTCAAAGTACATAAACAATATGAATTTTCCCTAGATTTTATAATTCTTATAACTAATCTATATAGTAATTCATTCTCTTTTATTAAAATTGGCTCTTTTCTTTCTAGCTCTTTCAAAATATTAAAAGGTACAAAACAGGGTTGCCCCTTGTCACCTGTATTAATTGCTCTAGATACTAAACCTTTTGTAAACTGTATTAGATATAATAGCAAAATTCAGGGATGCTCAATAGATGAAAGCTATTCCTGTAAAATTCAATTATTTGCAGATGACATTAAAAACAAGTGGTGATGTTGAAGCTTCAATAGAAAATGTATCTACGTCTATTAATTACTTTGAAAAAGTGTTAACTCTTTGATTAACCATGATAAAACAGAAACGTTACTTATTAATTAATAATTAAGAATATATAAGAAGTTTATTTGGGACAATTCACAAATTAATTATTTTGGAATTTTAATTAAATCTACTGTAAAAGACTCAGCAGTAAATTATAGTAATTTAATAGACATTGTTACTAAAATAATTCATTTGAACATTTTTTACAATGGAAGATAGACTTACTTTGATAAAAAATGATAACCCTACCAAAATACTTTCTTTTATCTACAATCAATAAATATTCTATCGCCTAAAAATATCTTTAAGAAATTAAATTCGACTCTTCATAATTTTCTCTGGTTCCCCAATAAACTAAGAATATCCTTTGATTTGCTGGTTAAAAGTTGGCAAGAAGGTGGATTAAGTTTTCTAAATGTTAAATTATATACCAAATCAATAATTCTCAACACAATATCTCTATGATTAAATTCATCTTACCAATCCACTTAGAAATCCATTCATGAAAGATTAATAAATAATAACAACTATGTTGTAGAATCTTTATATAAACTTGGAATTAATACATTTACTGGATCAGAAAAGTCTTATGTTTAAATGAAAAGAAAAAAAAAATATTATTCCTCTACTGATTGCATCCTTATAAATTTTTAAAAATTAATGAATTCTAATTATATAGTTAAAGATTTATTGTTTTTATTGTTCCCTATATCAAATACTGTGGGTTGTTTGGAAACTTTTAATATAAACAAAATGCTAGACCTTAGAGATACAAATTTAATATTTTCTTATCAATTCTTAATTGGAAATAAATTACATAATACAGATTATCTTCTTGCAAACCATTGTTTAGAAAATAATAATTGGTTGACTGTACAATCTTGTAAAAAATATGTTAGTGATAAAATCAAAATCTCCATGGATTTTCAAACAAAACATATTCCAAAGATACTTGAGGTTTTTTCAGAAACAATAGTAACTCAAATAAGAATAAATCATATAAATCAATAATTTATAAAATAATAAGAGAAGAGTTTGGTTCCATAGATCCATTATTTTGGAATTACTCAACTAAGATTAATGAGAAGGCCTTTCCTGATGAAGATAAATGCTTTATTCTTAAATCTGCAGGAAAATCTACTTCCTCTTTTTATTGGAAAATATATAAATACAGATGACTTCACATAGCCTTTTTAACTCCATATAAAGCAGCTTTAATATATAACCATGGGGAAATTAATTGTTGGAGGTGTAATGAAGTATCTAATGTAGATTAGTTGCATATGATATTGGATTTTAAAATAATAACTCTTTTTTTGGGTTAAATTCTAAAAATTTTGTCCAAGCTTTGTGGAAAGATTATATAATTTCTAACTACATGAGATCATTTATTTACTATTTAATACCCCAGTTCTGGACTCCATTCCTGGGGTGCAGGTTCCTCTCCTTTGGTCCATTTTAACTATAGCAAAAATAGTCACAAAGAATTAGAGCTGTAAAACTATTCTTTCTTTCACTGGATTCATTAATTTTAGCAAAAATATGTCTGTAAAAAAAAAAATAATTCTCAACTGCCAAAATGAGAACTTCAAATATTACTCACCACTTTAGATTTTTGGTCAGAATTAAGTGATTTACCTGATAACATTTAATGATTTAGTTTTCTATGTTTGATTTTGTTGTGGATATCTGTAAATAGTTTTGTTTTTGTTCTGTTTATCTTTAAATAATTTTGTACAATCTTTGTTTTAAAATTAATAAAAAGTTGTTTAAAAAATGTTTGTATACAGACAACATGGTATTACAGGCAGGCTCTGAGCAACAACTTCAGCAAATGACAGGGGAATGAAATGTAAAACTGAAAGTGCATGGGATGAACTGGAGTACAGTTAAGACAGTTGTAATGTCAGCGAATGGGGGAATCAGAAGTACTGAGAATGGAGACAGAAAAGAAAATAGTGGGACAGGTTAGCAGCTTCAAGTATCTGGGAGGGGTTGCTACAAATAAAGGAAGTCTAAAATAGGAAGTCAAAGGTAGATCAGAGGGGCTGCAGCCAACTGGCATAGAATGACAGGTGTAGTGTATGACAGAAGAATGTCAAAAAAGCTGAAAAGTAAGGTGTGCCAAACAGTGGTGTATCTTGCACTACTGTATGCTACAGAAACCTAGGCAGAAAAAACAGAGCAGTTGAGGAAGATAGATGTGATGGAGATGAAGTGCCTAAGATGGGTGGTCTGCTGCACAATGTGGGACAGACTAAGTAATTAGGACATAAGAGCAGAAGCCTAAGTAGCGTCAATTGCAGAAAAGCTTAAAAAGAACTGATTACAGTAGTTTGGACTCATGTGCAGAAAAGCAGAAGACAACATGGTGAAGGAAATTTGGGACAGACAGGAAGAAGACAAAAGGAAATGAAGGTACCCAGCAAAGAGGTGGATGGATCATGTGATCATGTGAGAGAAGATGTGCGATGGTCAGGCATGAATGTCAAAGAAGGTACGAGAATGGCATTGAACAGAGAGAGATGGCAACAGTTGACATGACTCCCTGAGCTCATGTAGAAATGGGAAAAGGGGGGTTGATGATGATGATAGAGGTGTCAAGTGGATAATAAGATCCCTCTAGTAAATGTTTTGCCACTATGTCTGTCTGTTCAGTCTTGTGCATAGATTAGTTGAGACAGACCCATAAAATGAATTTTGAGCTGGAATTCACTAATAAATAACCAATCAAAACTGAAATATGCTAGGACTATGAGTTATGATATAAATTGATATTACCAATACAAAGGCTTTTCAATAAATACATTCACTTTCTCATAGTCAGGTTTGAGAAAATCAGCAGTCAGAAAGCAGCCCTTATATTAAAGATAAAGTTATAGAGATCTGATATCTAGTTTTATTCACTTTTATTTATTTTTATTGCAGTCTGACAAAAAGTTTGATCAGTCTAGAATTATATTCCTACATGGTGAAATCCCAATCAAATAAGACATCAGTGATATACACCATACTTCGTAAATCTTCAATAATTTTGGTAACTTAACATCTGCCCTTGGAAATGTTCAAATGTACGCAATATACCAAATGGCAGTCTCAAAAATCTATATTCACACAAAGGAGTACTTAAAGTACACACACTCAAGTTATTCTTACCCAGTTTTATTTGGAAAAAGTCCTGCCTTATGTCTACTACTGCCATTAGGCATGTCTAAGACTATTTCTTATGTAGTTTTCTATGGGTAGTGCACCTTTTAACACACATATCTAAACATTGTGCTTTAATGCAGACTCTTATTTAGCCTGGCTTTACTAGAGTAACTATGCTGTTCCCCATTCTATCAATCCAGTTGTTTCTACAATAATAGCCTAGAGAATCCATTCTCTAATTTGTGTTCAGTTTTCTATCAGAGCCATAGTAACTATTTTCAGAGCATATCTTCCAGGAGCAGCAACAAGAGATATTTTAATATTATATTCTCTGAGAAGAAAACCAAAGTCTTAAAATAAATCAGCATATACTATAAAATATTCAATCTGGGCCCAATACCAAAAGAACTGCTCTCAGTGTTTGTGATCACTTACACTGATATCAGACTGAAAGCAGCTGTTCTGGAATATAACCCTCTTTGTAAGTCTGTTTACAGATAGCCCTTATACCAGAGTAAATCACTTAGACTGAGAACAAGTCATTGGGAATCAGGGCAAATGTACACTGGGAGCAACTATTTTGGAATATAGTCCTCTGTTTATTTCAGAATTTTCTGGATTCAGACTTAAACTCAGTCTCTGTAGACCAGTTTGTTTCAAACTAAGAAAGTGATTTTGTGTTGTTCCAGAGAGTACATGAACTTTCTGATAGTAACAATCTTTGCTTTGGGACTTCATTTCATGATGCATGTTATCCTTAACTTTTTTAATGCATGCAAACATTGAATTCTTGATGTACATATTGTTTAATTCATTATCTTTCAATCAGCGTAAGCCTAAATCCTGAGAAGTCTGAAATAAACACAAAGGATATTTTCGAATATATGTTGATTTATTTCATGGTTTTGGCAGTCTTTTAGATTGAAATTATTATCATGCTTTTTAATTTCAGATACATCTAGTCTGCATACCTGTGTGTTACCAGAAATCTGCAATTTAATTAGTTACTTGTTAATATTCTTAGATACGTCTCTATGACATACTTTCAATCATGCCCAGCTTTTCACAAGCAATACAACTAAGAATGTTAGGTTGATTAATGGTGCCTTGAATAGTAAGAATACAAAAAGCCTGTATTTTCTATGATTGTACTCTCACGTCAGAATAATGTTCAATATAGTTTTCAGTTTATGATCCAAATAAGTGAGCAAAGTACACATGGAATCACAGACAGGCAGAGACATAACTATTATATTCTGCTCCTGTAGCTAGTTTAAAAATAATATCCAGCCTTGTAATTTTATTGCTCCTGGAAAGACTTTATCACTGCAGTTAGTAGCATTTACACTGCATTACTTATGGAGTACTATTATACCCACAAATATTTCAGCTTTGAATCTTCTGTCTACTTTGACAACATTCACATCTATGATTTTTGTATTTTATTTCTGAATTTATACATCTTGGTAAAATAATTAAAACCTCAACATAATTTTCATTTTTTAATCCTGAGCTTTATGATATATTTTTTCAAGCTTGAAAGTCCCAAAAAGCATGCTTTCTAATTATACATTTTTGTCTGGCTACCATTTTGGATTTATGTGTGTCTTTATTTTAATTCTGCTATAGTTATGTCTAGGTACCAGAATGCATTTATTTTTGCTTGTGTGTTTTTATTTATTCTACCTCATTAATAAGAATAACCAGCCTGATATTTATAATTAATAGTAAAGTCAGGGTTTGCCTTTATTTTCATTTTTTTATCCTTCATTAAGTCCTTGGTGTTATTCATCTCTATCTCCAATCGATTTAGTTCACTCATATTGCACACTTAGAATACATTTTTTTCTGGTGTTTAATCAGTCTCACTTAGTAATCCCCCAACACGAGATTATTCAACATAAACCAGACAATTCTTTCTTTTATTAATAAATCATGTAAATTACGAAACTTACGTTTACTTGCTCAGTTTTTGAACTCATTTACATAAGCATAACATTCAAGCAAGGTTTTTCATTTCATCTGCAACAGGATGGAAGGTTGCACACCTGATTTCTTTTCAGGCTTATCAGTAATTTCACTTGCAGTAAATCTACAGTTTATAATACTTAAATAAGATGTTGTGTAGCTGTAACGATGTTAGATGAAGTACAGACATTTTGAGACAAAATGATAAAGGTAGTAATTTCTCAAGAAGCAAATGACAGAAAACATTAATGTTTTGCAGTAAAAAAGCTGCAGTCTTTAATTATATGGTTGTTAAAATTACAAAAATGAGAGAAGTTTTACAATGTTTCAATGTAATCCTACATAAAACAAACTGGGCAAACTGGCACATGTCTGAGTCAGATGTCCATACACAAAAATGCAGAAATCTCTTCAAAATTATTAAATAAAGTCCAAACGTGTGCTGGACAGGAAGAAAAATCAAGGTGTCATAAAATAAAATTTTGCCACCATGTTATATATCATTAATGTCACAAGACTGAATATAAGCATAAGCCAGTAATGATGTAAGACCAATGCTAGATTAAACATACATGCTTAAAATCTTATAGACAACTACAGTAACTGCAGTATCACAGAACACAGATAACCTATGAGAATGAAATTATTTTTAAAGCTAAAAAAAATATTATTATTATTATTATTATTATTATTATTATTATTATTATGTATGACAGGGTTAGTCAGACACCTGGAACAGTCATTAGACTCATTAGATCAGCATAAATTTTGTGCTTCTGTTAGGAATGCAGCTTGGTCATTGGCTGGGAATAGAGTCAACAAGTAGTTATCTTTAAGAAGAAATACTATACAAGACTGGGATTTAAGGTGAGTATTACTTGTTTGGCAATAATCAGATGCTAAAACGAATTCATGAATGTACTGAGGAGACTTCAAATGCAGAAATACAGCCAATGGAATGGGGTAGACGCAAAGGTTAGGAACAATGTGGTGATTTGATTAGGCAGGAGCAAGATTGAGAAGTTGGAAATGTGAAATATGTAACAATCAGACAATATGATGACAGCAGCTTATGTTCCATTAGGCCTTTACATAGGAAGAGAATGTGGATTCCACAGATAAGGCTTATGCTAATGCTTCTTCTTAACTACTGCAAAGAAAGGCAAGCGACAAGGAAGTTGATCACGAGAGATCTAAAAGAACAGGTCTTTCTGGGTGATTCGAGCAGACAAGAAAGGGAACAGATCGGGGTTTATCTTAGCTGATTATCTAAACAAGCATCTCAATCAAAAGCAGACTTAAGTAGTCTGTAAAGACTGGGCTACAATTTATGGTAATATCTGATGCTGTAATCCATTACTCCAACATTACTACTGGTAGTTAACTTTGTTTTCTGCCTCTGCAGGTCAGCAGTCCATGTGGGAGAAGATCATGCAAATGTAATGTCTGGAGAGTTGTTCCTGATGTTTGATCCCAAGAAAGTAAAACGTTTATGGCAAGGTGTTAAAGGAATGCACTGGAACCAACCATGGACTTTCCTTAGCCAATGGGAAAGGCATCATAGATGGATAAAATCTGGGGGAAATTGCACTGTAAATCTATTGACAGTAGACCTCCATCACTGGATTATTAAGGACTTGCTGTTTTTCAAATCACAGTATATGACCACCATGTTGTATGGATATTTATTGCTCCTAGGCATGTATGGAAGAGAGCTGCTGAACATAATCCTTCAAGGGGTCTGTATTAATTAAATATGGGCTGATAGACTGGCATGTATGTGTGGGACTGGCCTTGAGGATGCAGGAGGATGAAAATGCTTCAGAAGGAACACAAAAACAAAATAAAGATATCTCACTGACTGGTTAAGGAAAAACTATTGAAGGTAATGGAAGTTGTGAATGATAGTCTGTATAGCAAAGTTAAAGACAGATGCATGCTTTTAATAAAAACAAAATAAAGGAAATTACTGTTTATGGATTTCATTAAATAAAAATACCCTGATGCTTTTCTCATAAGATTTTAATTGAGCTATAATAAACTAAACTTTAGCTGATATTTTATGTTTAGTGTATATGCAGCTGTCAACAAAAGAAGTGTTTAAAAAAGTAAACTGACATTGTTGACCCACCGCATTACTTGCCTGTATTGGAATAGGTCAGTTTACTTTTAGTCTGTATCATGGGAACTTGGACAAATACCTACATATGAAGGATATCAGTTTATTTGTATGTCGGTCCCCCGTGGCATGACCATAACTGATCCATCAGTCGGTGCTCTGCATTTGGAAGAGATGATGAGGTCAGTCAGGTAAGGAGATGAACAATGTGATGATATCACAAGGACATTCAACAAGATATATGATGAAGTGCAGCTCTTGGGTCTTGTCCTCTTTCCGCTGTGTTTGGATACAGCCAACATCCCAACCACCTACCATGGGTTAATGTTAAACATAATTGAGAATGAGAAACCCTGGCAGGTAAGGCTGGGTTAGTTAAGATAACAAAGATCAGGCAATCAGCAATTTAGGACTTCTTTATTTTTTAGGATGACAGTCCTGTCAATGGCTTGACTGACAGGATGTGGGACCTATCAGGAGATCTGAAAAGATGTAGAACCTGCCAGTAGAACTTTGGCTAGGACATGGGACCTGCCATACATATGTTGGGGAACATGCATGTCAATGGACAGAAAGATGAAATCCAACTAGAAGGAAGTAAGAGTCTAAAGGAAATTATCATGATTTAAATCGTACCAAAAAGCAGACAGGGACTAACAGATGAGCTCTTATAGGCTCTGTTTCTTTTACTCTCACAAGTTGATCTGACAGACAGCCGCCACTACCCTTGGAATTTTCTAGGCAAAGGAGGAAAGGGAGGTGGATTACCAGGTCTATCCTACATATCACACATGCATTCAGTCACACCTACAACCCCAATGCACATATAATTGTCTTCCCATAAGCTAGTCAGAAGAAAAGTGCAGAAACAAAATGAAGGTGTGAATGAAAGTATGGATGGCAAAGTTAATTGCAAATGTATGTTTTTTGTTAAAAAGTGATGGGAATTAAATGCTTATATTAGTGTAAATAGGATAAATAATCTCTTCGAGTTTTAAAAAGTGCCTGCATACTCACTTTCTCAAAAATGTTCCTAAGACATTGCTGTATCACATCTGGCTAGTATTTTTTACAACAACCTTCTTTGCACACATTTCCTTGAAACTCTCTTCTGCAAGGGTCTCTTTATGCAGAACGTAGAGCTCCTTTTGTATTTACTTTATATATAATAAATATCCTCCCCACACTATGTATCATAATATTAATTAATCTTTTGATACTTATATATAGTTGAATAACTTTTACTATATATAGCCTTAAATATCCAACTATTGTCTGTAGAAAATAATATAACTTTACACTGTTTTGTTTTATAAATTGTTTTTGGAATGTCTATTACAGTGTGCTTTATTTATTTTTTTCTGGACTGCCTATTACTATCTTGTTGTAAATTGTTGTAATTGCTTTTCTCTCCAGGCCTTCTCTTAAGATGTGATTCAGTCATACTTTCCTGGTAAACAAATGCAAATAAATCAATAAATATAAAAATGAATTCATGCTGCACTTTTTAGGGTGAAGCCTAGTTCTGATAAACTATTTTGCTGGCACCTTGTGCATTAAGTTAGAATGAGACTTAACTCCTCTTTTCCACTGTGTAGTCTTTTATGCAAATCATGTATTAAGCCCCATTCCTTGCTGCTGTGTCTTTCTATGTCATAAGTTTAATAATAGTACAGATAGCAGCTTTAATCGTTATGCTTACTTTTCCAATTTGAGTGTTATATAGAGGAAAATAAGTCTAGAAGTATGCTTTGCTAATATGGCCTACAATGAAATTGCAGTAATAAAAAAATTACCATCATGTTATAACCAAATTAAAACACAAACACTGCCCTTGTACTAAGCAATTCACAGCTTTGCAAAGCAATAAATACACTTTTTCTGTAATGATGACCTGCAATGCATATTCTTCTACCATTATTTTGAAAACAAAATGCATGAGAGTATTGAAACCCTTTTACAGGATAGTCCTTATAAGACTGTAATTGTTTTTTACCTCATAATAAACTATTTGAAGGAGAATCACAATTTATCTCTGATGATACTGAAATCCATCCAGTATATGTAGCAAAGCTGCATTAACTCTGAAGAATCCAATCTACAAGAAAGTATTTTTCACACTACAAGAACATTATCGTAAAATTTAAATTTTACTGAATCCCAAACTGACCGAGGAAACACATAATTTTCTGTATTCAGTTATCTTACAATAACAGAGACAATAATAAAAATAAGAGCTGCATAAATGTGTTATATACAAACGTGTGAAGTTAAAAAGCAATATATAATAATATTCCTACAGTAGTAAATGTCAGAACTTAAGAATGTTAAAAATGTATCTTGAAATACAATTCTTAATGCCAGTGGAAGAAATGTAATTGAATGAAGTAACTTAATAAGCCAGAAAATATTATCTGTTGTCCACGAACAGAATGCATTCTTTCATATTATGATAAACTTCTAATAAGCTAGACTGACATTCTGTTACATTCTGGTAACTACTGTTTATAAACATTTGGGAAAACGAACTGTAACACTCACCATGCCATGGTTTAGCCACTGTGGTATGAAATTGTCAAGCAATTTTGGATATACCAATTCTCGGTCATAGAGGTATAGGGTCCAGAACATAGTCACCACAAACTGCAAGATATAAAATGACAAGCATCAGATATATACCTGCAACAAACGATGTACCACTTTCTAATTCTGTTTATAGACTGAATATGCTTAGTGCAAGTTGATATTTTCCATGAGTGTGTGTGTGTGTGTGTGTGTGTGTGTGTGTGTGTGTGTGTGTGTGTGTGTGTGTGTGTGTGTGTGTATGTGTGCATGCTTGTATGTAGGTTTGTGGGTTTCTGTATGCAACCATTAAGGCATAGGAAAGTTGTTATGTTCATAGTTTCTTAATAAGCTTATGGCCAAAAGAGACCATCAAGCAGTTCAGCCACATCAGCCATCACATGCCACAAGTAGACTTTCTCCACACTCTTGGTGAAAATTTGTAGAAACCCATCCATCATCCAGACTGCTTTTTAAAAGTTAGTAGGGAAGTGCTCTTCTTGAATGGTAAGGGCAGACTATTCCAGAAATGGGGTATACATTGGTTTAAGTATCTGTCACGCCATCTGGTTTTATGGATGTGATAGTGTCTCTGCAAGGAACTAACGGATTTTAACACAGTTAAATACTTCACTCTGCCATAATTTTCAAGTTTAAAAAGTGTGACAGAATGAAGATTCTAACAGATTTTAAAAATGTTTTATCTTCTGCTGCTGCTCTGTGCTGGCCAGCACTGACTGATGTTAAACTTTAACTTGAGTCTAAAGCATAACAGCACTTAGAGGTGCTTAACAAAAGCTTGTTAAGCATCTTTCTGATGTAAGAAAGGTGTTTAACATATCTTGTCTTATTCCTGATTTCTGAGTGGAATTACAGTGATCCATGCACTGTGATGTTATTTGATAGGGCCAAAGTCAGGTTGTTCATTGAGAATAAAGATAGGCATAATGGGCCCAGTTCCAAAACACTTGCTTTCAGTATAAGTGGTTGTTTACTCTGAGTGCAGGCTGAGAGCAGTTGTTTTGAAATCTAATCCCCTGTGCAAGCTTGTTTATAGACAAGACTTACACCAAAGTAAGTCCTTTACACTGAATGCATGTATTTCAGAATCAGGACAGACTTACACTGAAAACAACTCTTTTGGAATCTAGCCTCTTGCTTGTAAAGGGGAACCTGTACTGAATCTGCCAATTAATTTATATCTGATGAAGTCAGTGTGTGTCGAAGGGACATCTTAACTTCCAAGTTACAGACTTGATGCACAAGTAAATTATAACTGACTGGTCAATTTTTCTTGCCCATTTTATAAACACATATTGTATCCATGAGCTTATCCATCTCATTAACTATCTGTTGGCATGAGAGATAAATATTACATACTTAAATATAAAACATATAAAACTCTCTTTTTCTCTATGGGCCAGATTCACGAAGGCTTGCACAGAGTCTAAGAGTAGAGTAAGACTCCAGACAGCCAATATGTCTGCCGAGCGATCCAGGAACAGCCGACAGGGGCATGCATGAGAGCTCCTAAAACTACTGTTGCACGGACAGTGTTAGGTTATGCAAATTACCTTATTTGCTGCTGAAAGCTATGCAAATGAAGTAAATTTGTGATCCAGGAAACACTATCCTGTCTGAGTAAGAGTAGTGTTATTTGCAGAAATGTACTCCGTTAGTAACTGAGTACCGTTCGGCAAATAGCAAAACGGACTCCCGGATTCACGAATCCTCTGTGTAAGACTAAATAAGTCTTACCCGGAGGCCGCAGTTAAACAGTATGATGTCAGCGTGCCATGAACATTCATGAGGGCATGCTGGCTCAATCGCAAGTCAAACACGGACCATGCCGGAAAGCAGGGGGCGTGTCCGACTGTCGAGCAGTCTAAATGTCCACGCCCCTGCAAGTGTCCGAAATGCAAAATGTAAACACACAAGAGCGAGTCCGCTCAAATGTCCATGCACCCAACACCACACACCCTGACATTGTAAACCCCCATCACAGTTATAAAAAGTAAAACATTAATTTTATTTTTTTTAATTCCCAAATTAGGTGCCTGTATTTGCGCGTGTGTGAGCGGGTGTGCCCATTGCTTAGCTGCAGTTAGCAATCCCGACATGGAAGAGCATAAGAAAGAAAGTTTATGCAAATTACGCCAAATAGCAATAGCGTAGTGGTAGAGCCTTCGCACAAAGAGGCATTCACGGTTCGATTCCCACCACTCCCCTTTCTATTTTATGTTTTAAATTAGTATATGAAATAATTCCTGACATATATGAATACAATTTTACTAAAAAGCAGTGAAATGGCCTATGTATCAGTGAACAAAATATATATTTATAAAGGATCCTGATATATAATTGCCTGCAGTTAAGCAGCGCTATACCCAGTGCAATATAGGTGCCCGTAGTTCAGCAGCGCTTTACTCAGCACAATAGAGGTGCTCATAGCTAAATAGCGCTTTACCCAGCGCAATAAAGTTGCCCATAGCTAAATAGCGCTTTACCCAGCACAATCAGTTTGCACAGATGTGCACGCCGCACCAACCAGCGCACCGTAGGGCAACGTGGAGCAACGTAGAGCAAAGTTGCTTAAACACAGCCACACCCCCTAGCCTGTCTGGACAGTAATAAAATAAAATGAATGACAAGGTTCGAACCCAGGACTCTCTGCACCATAATAAAAGTACTGAACCACTAAGCCATGATAGCTTAGGATAAAAAGCCAATGTTAACATACATGTACTTATAAATGGTAGATTAACCATTACTAAGCAGGTCTGCAGTCAGCCGAGAATATTCAAAAATGGCCAATCACAAAAAAGTGCGGGAAATGCAGCATATATAAGCCCCATAGGCGGGAATACTAGTCATAAATGATTGTAGCTCACATCTGCAGTTAGAATGACTGGTGCTGGAGAGGGTACATGCTTCCGAGCGCAATGTTGGGGCATCGAGGAGTTGAAATACATGGTTTGGCTTCTTGTCCACCATCATGAGTCAAGACTCCTGCAGGGCCAGTTCCAAGGGATGGAGTACAAGGCAGAGGCTTGGAACTGGTTATCTCATGACCTCACCAGTGTCACAGGTGTTCCTCGGACTGGTGAGCAGGTCCATCACCACCATGCAGACCTGAAGAGACAGAAGCAGGACCTACTGAACCAATGGATACAGGAGGCCTGTGGGATGCAAGATGCCCCACAACTGAGTAGGTAGCCATGGAATGCAGTATGTAAGAAATGATAATTAAGTCTGTATAATGGATAGGTATGTCTCAATATCCCTTCATTTACTTCACAGCTGCAGGTGACCGTGCTGCGAATCAGCAAGCCTATGCAGATAGGCTGCTGAGGCTGCACCACCAGGCAGGTTAGTGATTGTTCTGCATGTATTGTTATATAAAATAGGGGAGAGAGCCTGAAAGAAAGTATTGTAGTCCAATAATACAGCCATAAAATGCCCTGAATAGGTCCACTGCATGTACTGTTATATAAAATAAGTCAGAGAGCCAGAATAACAGTGTAGTAACACATTAAGAAAGGTAAAATATGTCCAGAATAATATCTCTGCAGGTACTGTCATATAAAATAAGTGAGCGAGCCTGAAAAAGAGTGCTCTAACCTATTAAGAAAGGTATAATATGTTCTGAATATGTCTTCCACATGCACTGTAATATCAAATAAAGGAGAGAGCCTGTGGAAAAGTGTGTAATGTAGTTAATAAAGGTATAAAACCTGGAGTGTGTCTGTGTCACTTACTTTGAAATGTTGTTGTACCCTTGCATTATACAAATAGTACTGTTTTAATGATTGCTGGGAACCCACAGTTGGACAGTCCCATCTAAAGTGGGTGATGGAAGTGCTAGTAGCTGTGAAGCATATATACAGTCCTCAACAGTCAGTTACTGGCTGGCATGCATAAGTAAATCTGGCACATGAGTAGCTTGTTAATTTGTTCCCCAGAAATGTGAGTGTGCTACAAGAAATGCAGGGTTCTGTACAAATTGAACTGAAAATGTCATGTGAACACATCCAGATATGTTGATAAAGAAATATAAATAAAATCAAGAAATATGTAGCAGTAACATCTGCATCTTGGACAGTTAGTATGTCAGATATAGGTCAGGTATATAATGAATTAGCCAAACCCATTACACAACCTAAAGCATGTTGGTAAGTGTAATAATACATGTAGGGGATATACACCTGCAGTGAATAGGAATGTAGTGTAGACTAAAAGTACTTATAAGATGTTAATGGAGGTTTCTTTCTACACCCTACTGTATGTGCATAAACCATGCAATTCCACACCTCATTGGGTATATGTAATCTCAAACATTTGTTGGGACATATGTCCTATTGTTCTATAAATATCTGCATTCACTTTGATGCATGTGCCCTGTTCAAACACCACAATCATGGTGGCCTGTTGCTACCAATCATCCCTGCATGCTGTTGGAATGTCCACTGTCGTTCAATATATGCATGTGTTATGCTTAATGTTCAACTATTGGAACATTGGTGTGTTGGGTTAATGGGATTATTACTGCATGCTGTTACAACTAATCTGGAATGCTGTTATTTATGTTGTAATTAAACACACCTAATCACAGAACATATGGGAAGGCCGGTCCCAGTGGACCCACCTGTACCTCCTCAGCTGGCGAGTGCACCTGGCACCAGCAGGTCTGGTGCCCAGCCCGGGCTCCCCTCCTCCGTTGGTCCTATGCCACCTTCAGGTGGAAGCGCTGCAGGGGATGGGGCTCAACCCCCCCATGCAAGCGTGGGCGGAGAAGGGACACCTGTTACCCTTCGAAGGGTCCGGGTTGCGGTGCGTAGGAAGATCCAGCATTCAGTCGCTGATCCCCTACACCAGGTCGCGACAAGAGTGGCGCATCACACGGGTGAGCCTGCTCGTCCTATGCAGTCACCAGCACAGCCACCCTTGGGGCTGTGAAGGTGCAGTGGTGACTGCACATGGGTGGGGATCTCAGTTCCACTGTTACCACCTGTGGGCTCATTGGCTTGCAATTTCCAAACATCCGTCCCGTCAATTGTGTTCACCCACCCCATGTATACCCCATGCATACACCGCCCCTGTATGCATCTTGTTTGTCTTGTCTGTTTACCTCCCCAACCTACCTCCCCAAACATACCTACTTCCTCTACCTCACTTTCCACTCTCACCTGAAAAAAAAAAGGGCAATCTGTACCCACAAAATAATTATGCCCCATACATAGCTGTCCATTTCGCACACATGTCCGCTGGACATGTAAACTGATAATTATAATTGGCAGTACAACATACTTTGTTGTCCTCACCTCTCTCCCAGGGGTGGAAGGTTTCAAATTTCACTCCAAATGTATTGCATATGCACAGCTGTTGCTGGTAAAGTAATGGGCAGCTATGGACCTTCCCTACACCCATCCTGCATATCCTGAGCTTGTTTTCCTACTGTCTTTCCCTCTTTGTGCCCCCTTTTTCACCTCTTTTCTATCTCCCCATTTTCTTTTCTTTAAAAGAAATTAGCGCGGGGGTTAGCGGGAGTAAGCACTTTTAAGCAGCGGTAAGCGGGTTAAAGCAAGTGTGCGCATGTGTGCGCTTAGCTAAGCATCAGTAAGCGTCACCGTAACCTGCGCAAACCCGCTTACAACTGCTTAAAAGTGCCTTAGTCACTCTATGTCAGGGTCCTTGTTCTGCTCAACAGCAAAAGAAAATACCTCTGCCAGTCCTGAACCCCAGACCATTGACAGAATAAACTGCATGAATTACCACTAAGCCACAGCAGTTATACAAATGACTTGGTGCTGAAATAAATATATCATGCATTACAATGAGGGAATGTAAATGGAAAATAGGAATGGCATAACACAAATCCTGTTCTGTGGGTCTTTACCAGCAGTTGTTGTGGAACTGCATGACATGACTGTGAAAACAGAACCAGCCATTCTAGCAGGGAATAATGTTACAGTAGCACCTTACAAACCCCACACAGTATCAGACCAGGATAAACACTGGCAAAGTTGAATAGGGCAGAGACCAGACTTCCCAACTGTGACTGCTTTACAGGGATGTCCCTGATTCGTAAACAAATGTTAGCTGTGCCCCTCTGAATCACTCTGAAAAGTACTAACATTAGGCAGAAAAGTGGGGAATCACACTTAATGAATAATGTCAATAGGTGAGAGTAGACACTGCTTGCACATCAGAAAAGGTGTAGTAATACATATGCTCTGATTCCCAAGAAAGTCTCAACTGAAATATGTCTGTAATATATTACAGGTGTATCTCACTTATATGTACCTTTCACTGAGGCTGTTCAAATATATACCTGAGAGTATATGAGGCCTGGCAGAGGCAGAAACACACAGGCATATCAGCATTCCTGCTGTTACACACTCTGCAAATAGCTTTGGAAGGAGTTCCACAAGCATGCCCTTATGTTGGAGTACAACACAGAAATATCACAGGATGTAGCCATGTACTGCTAGCAACCAACTGTGACAATGCCATTGTTCCAGTGCTGAAAAGATTGGTGTGGTGCACAAAGAATAAGAGGCTAACCTCTGGCTACCATCTGGATATGTCCACAGGTGGGAGCTACGCAGACGGACTACTTGCCTTGATAGACTAACAGGTACAAGCAACCCTGTATGTCCAGCAAGATAAACCTCACACCATAATAAAAAATGCTCTTTGCAGTTCTGCACCCCTACCCAAAGGTATGACATACCTGTGTATTCAGGCAAAAACAAGGGTGTAGGTAGGCATACTCAGTACTGAAATATGTCCAGTTGTGTTGAGCAGCCTGTGCTAATGTCAACACAAACAAACCACAAACTGTTCAGAAGTGAGTAACTTAATAATTACAGTATAGCAGTTCGCAAACAGTGCATGTGCCACAGGAATACATTGCAATAACCACATTTGTATGGCAGTTAATTGTCTAATTCAGAAAGAAAATACATACTCCCATGTATCCTGTGTTAGCATTTGGAGGGGTGAGTAAATGTCTACACTGAGAAGTGTGTACTGGAAGCAGCAACATTCAGGTTTGAGTACAACATGCATATCACTGGCTACAACCCTAGCTTCAGATAAGAGACATATACCAACCTTCTGACTGACACAACGGTGTCCAGAGCAAACAAGCATGGGCCCCACCTTGGAAAGTTGAAAGGGCTATGCCTACCCAACCTAGCATTTTATAGCAGTGGGCTGCAATCACAGTGAGTACTGCAATTACCACACAGCAGGCTGCATGCAATTACTTAATGGTGGGCACCGATTGGTGCAGAGGCTGTCACATGCACATGTGCAGATACCTAGAAAAGCAGGCTGTACCTGCTGTCCACACATGCAATAATATCATTGCAGGAACAGAGAGATAGAGAGTGAGAGCGAGAGCGAGAGAGAGACAGCGACACAGACACAGACAGAAACACAGACAAAAGAGACAGAAACAGACAGAGAAAACCCAAAAAAAAACAACAACAAAAAAATACAACAAAACAGTAACAACAGAAGGAGCATAGAAATACAAAGGTAAGGTATATAACTCATATGTATTTGCCGGCATGTAGTAGATGTTCTTGAAGAGTACTCTACACACTGTAAATCATCCATATGTAGCAGCAGTACATATCTATCTGTATCTGCACATGTGCATAGGGCAAGGGACATACTGCAACTGTTAGTGAAGGGTGGACATATATATGTTGTTGAAGATTGTGATGTGCATATATCTATGTAGCTCGTAGTGTGTGGCATAGAAAACAGCATGCTGTGCTGGTATATGTCATGTCATGGTTAAACGCTGTGGGACTGATTTGTCAGATCTGCTGTGTTACAGCCAGTGAGGCCTGCTAAAGCTACATGGGCTGAGGACACCAAAATGCATTCTGCACAACACTGTGCAATATTATCACATAACTGTACATCTCACAACTGTCACATAAGTGATATCCCCACCATGAAAGGTGGACTGTACATGTGCCTATATGTACATCTATATGTACAGCAATGGATGTTTAGATGTATATATATATATATATATATATATATATATATATATATATATATATATATATATATATATATATATATATATATATATATATATATATAGAGAGAGAGAGAGAGAGAGACAGACACACGGGGTCATATGTACCGCAACAGGTGTGTGGTGACCAAGGCATGGACTGTAGACCAGTGTCGATACTGCAGTGCCATCCCTCCTTTCCAAAACATTGTACCCATTAACTACTACACAGGTAGAAATCTACCTAACACTGAAGGTGTGATAAGGGAACATGGGACACAGGTGGACAGTAGCCTCCCCTTTGATAAAGACAGTGCCACACTAGTCTTGTAATCTGTCTATGTGGTACGTGTCATCACAACAGGTGTGTCATCTAGGGAAATATAGGTCAGTGTTCCCCCTCTACTCATCACAATGCCCAGTGTGGTATGTACCTCACATGACAACTACAGCAAGTGGAAAGGCCACAGACATACCTCACAAAGGGTAATACTGGCATCAAACAGATGTCCTATGCAGACTGATTCACAAAACCACAGCTAGACTGTATTGCATACCGCCCACACAGAGGTGACCTCTGCTGGACATACAGAGCTATGTCACACCCATAGCTGTTTGACAACCACCATGGCAATATATCACAATCCCTCCGGGCTACACGCTCTAGGGCCCTAAACCTCGTCAGCTCACTAAACAGCACATGTTGGAGGGAGAGGTTCCTATCTCAGAGATATGCCATACTCTGGAATAAACCACTTAGCAATAGCAAACAAGGCTCCTTATTAGTAGTTGTCATAAATACCCCTGATGATTGTTTGGGAGATAGGTAATACACCCCGGGAATCACCTCTGTGGTTCTGGTTGACAGGGACAAGTGAAATCAAATTACATGTGTGTCAAAGGCCAGGGTAGCATATGGCTAGGCTGCTCTAGGCCCTAGGGCCCATAGCGTATTACCTACCTATGACACGATGCACACACACATGTACTCAATGCAATACCTGCTATGTGAGGTTGAATGAGTGTAACGCTGAATGCATGCAAGGTCTGCAAAGGTGTGATAGCTTAGTGTGAAGTTGTATCTGACATGGTAGTGTGTGTCCTAGCTGTGAGGCCAGCAAAAGATGTGTATGTTATTGCTAGGCAGACATTGTAATATGGCATATGTTGTGACGTAGTTCTTTGTTGACGACTGCGATGTCCCATTGCAGGTTAAAGCAATACATGTATGCTTACTGAGTGGTACTGCTGGTGAATCCAACTCCCATATGAACTGTAGTACTACCTGAAGCTGTAGGCCTAAACAGCACAGTATGGTGTATGTTCACATTGCTTGGAAACACTGTCTTGTGTGTTTCCTGTAGTCTGCACAGAGTACATACCTCAGGCATAAGGGTTTGTAAGTAGAGGCACACAGTACTGTATGGTACACAGGTAAAGCTCATCTGTCTTGGCATACAGTGGTGTGTTGTATGTTTGTCTGATGTCTGTGTAATTATGCCTGTACCATGCCCGCAATCATATGTGTGTTACAGGGTATAAGTGTGTATCTAGCAACATATATACTCTGTTACAGCAGTATGCCACCTATATTAACAACTGTGCACATATGTTAGACAGGGGTATGGCATCAACCACTAGGGTGGTTTACTGGTACTACTGTAACTGTACTTTACATTCATTGCAATGGATGACATCTTTCTTCATGCATTAGCGTGATATATACCCCTGTGGCGAGGTTGTGCATTGTATCACAAACAGTGTGCAGGGTACTGTTGTATAGTGGTTTGATATATAGAGTGTGCCAGGCACTGTCAGTCAGTTGCGGCCTGAGAACCAATATGTGGTATTGAACGTGTGTATCCTCTGACAGACAAACAAATGGTATATATGGCAGTGAAGTGATATCTGTAGTTAAGAATGTAAAGTGTGCCACAGGACTCGCTCACACATATTGTTCATTTCTCTTTTAGGCTGATGACCCACCAACGTAATCCTTGTTACGCAGCAGTGGAGGAACAGGAAATCCACCACAGCCTGGTGCAGCACTACTCACTGCTGTTTTCCAGAAGCAGCCAGCACTAGCATGAGCGGACTGCACTGTGGCAAGATCTTGTTCGTCGGGTAAATGACATAGGCATGCATAACTGGACATATGAGCAGGTATGCCATCACTGCAGTGATTTAATTAGACATGTCTGGCGGCGTGCATCTGATATCCATAGACAACAGCTTGCCACAGGTGGTGGGGTGGCCATTCACCCCCCCTCACCAGAGTGGAGGAGCTGCCCCTAAGCGCGGTGGCTCCTGGCCAACAACAGCAACTGCCACAGACATGTGTCGTCATGGAGGCCGGAGCCACCCAGCATGTTGACATGGAGCATGCAGGTAACATGCCCTATCTGTAGACTACAGTTACCTGTATTGTTAGATTATGCATATGTGAGATGTGTACTGTGTGTTTATCAGTTGTGCTGCCTAGTGTTGTGCAATACTGATATTTGGAATATTTTCTGTACACCTGTGACTGTTGACTGTTGTTCTAATGTAGTTTAGCAAACCCACAGTAGCAATGACAAAGTTGTGGCCACTGACAAACTCTCTCATATTCATGTAGGTCCCTCTGGTGTGACAGCAGGGCAGACGATCCATGCTGGTGAGTGTGTTATAACTGCAATATTGATAATGAAATATGCATGTCATAGATGAGGTGTAGGCCATGTACACGTAACACACCTACGCATAATGCATGCTGTGCATGTTTGCTGTAAGACGTTGCACAGCTCAGTAATGTCAGTAGCTGCCTCAATGACATGCAATACACAGAGCATCAGACACACTTGTGGCAACACTATACTGCACATTGGATAGGCATAGTTGATACAGCTGTACACAACATAACACATTTGTCATGCGCAGTGCACCTCAACATGCTACACATGGCGTAAGCACACACCCACTGTAAGGTCACCCTTCAGTATCCCACATGTCATCCACACAGCACACATGATATACCTCAGGGGTAGAAGCCTACCATGGGGCTGTGCAACACTCTTCAACACATAACACAGTCATGTTAGGCAATGCTCCCTATTGGGCACCTCACACACCCATGTACAAAGTGGCTGTGTAATTGTGAATGTAGCCATGGCACTGCAGTTCAGGTACAGCATGCTAGGCGGTGGTCTGTCACACATTAGTAGCCTTGAGTGACCACATGATACATGATGATGATGGCTCATGGTACTACACCCCATCCAGTTACAGTGACCACAGTACTACACATAGCAGTCATTGCTTTGCACCTCAATGTTGTGTGTGTGAAAACATATGCACCTATACACAATATGCATAGCATGTTGTGTGTGTGCAAACATATGCAAGTATACACAATATGCATAGCAGTCACCATCTGTACAAAGTGACACATATATGTCCTGGAATGCTATTGGGTGTATAAGTCACATGACACACATTGGGTATGTGTGGTGTTTAATGTTGCAGTCGTGTAGCATGCCATGTCATGGCTGGCACCGACATATCTGCAATATGTCCCACACTCACCATAACCACTGTACAATGGCCATGTCGAGCATTGGGATTCCATCATGTCTGCATGCACCACTCATCCCGTGTGTGTACATAGCATGCATGTGCTACACCTGTGCCCAGTATTATCTGCTATGGACACAAACACTGTAATCAGACATGGAAATCTATGTGACACACAGATAACACATGCAGCCATAGTATGTATACCTGTGAGTGATGGTGCACAGGACATTGCAGAGCTGATAATACTTGCACAGCAATGTTGTGTCCTTGTACACATTGTGTTCCAGGGTGTAGCCAATCACTGAACAACTACACACATGCATCAAAGTCATGTATACTGTTATTAACTAGGGCCATCTACACTCGCACTGCATGGTCTTGAACAACACATATTCTGCATGCTGACACGTGTGAGGTGACTGTTTGCCTTGTGATACTGTCACCCACCTTCCCCCACTATTGAGTATGTGTTGGATTGCTGGTGTGTGTGTCTATCTGCTGTAGTGAGGAGTGTATTTGTGGATTGCTGGTGTGTGTGTGTGTGTGTATCTGCTGTAGTGAGGAGTGTATTTGTGTGCATGTATGCATGTATGCATGTGTGCATGTGTGCATGTGTTCATGTGTTCTTGTGTGCATGTGTGCATGTGTGCATGTTTTCATGTGTTCATGTGTGCATGTGTGCATACGTGCATGTGTTCATGTGTGCTAACATCATGTACAGATTGTAAAATGTGTTTCCTGGCTTCCTCTCACAGGTGCTGAGGTTGGGTTGGCTGAATGCAGCAGGGAACCTGATGTCACTGCCACAAATAGTGGAGATGATGATACATGTATTGTGGCACAGGCAGGTTTGACAGGGTCTGTCATTGGTCCGCCAATCGACAGTACACAGCTTTCCACCCCATCTATGCGCACACTCATACTGCCAATACATCCCTCATCACCAATGGCCTTAGCCGAGGGACAGCATACAGTTGGCACTGACCAGGATAGTGTGGTATCCATGGCACATGCATCCCCTCACATCAGCCATACCCGGATTCCTGGAACAGTACCACATAGGCGGATGTCCAGGGGTTCTCGTGGGAGTACCGCTGGTCGTAATGCCCCTGGCAGATGTCCCCCACAGGTCTTACAACCTCAAGTATGTTCTGGGCTGTAATGCAGGCACAGACACATATGAAACGGTACACCAGACAGGGACTAAGGGTGCAGAGGACCCATTACACCGCTATCAATGACAGTATCCGTGACCTTGCTGGTGCCATCCGGAATTACACTGAGGTTATTGATAGACGTTGGGGGGAGACATTAGATGCCCTCCACAATGTGTTTTCCATGAGCCAGGAGCATGCGGGATGGTTGAGACGTCGACACGGACGTATGCCAGCAACATCAACGGCTGGCAGTCATTGCAAACGACCCACAGATCACAGCCACTCCCGTAGTGGCAGTACTAGCCCCAGCAATGCTGGGGCTGCCTGTCAATTGACCGTCCTAGTAGATCACATGCACGTGGCTCTGGCCAGTCCCAGCAGGGACATGGGTCCAGTTGACATACCTCTGCCTCTAATGATAGTACCCAGTCAGGCTTGGTACCCGATACTGTCCATAGCACCCCTGCCAGGCACAGGTACCGTATCCGTGCCCAGAGACAATGATCTGTACAGCCTGGCAGGCAGAGTCTGTGGCTGTCCCACAACCTCCCGTATATGGCAGCCACATGGTGGAGTTGTCTGCATGCAGACACACACGCATTAACCAAACAACTAGGTCTCACACATACACACACACATTACATCAACATTGGCCCATGCTGTACTGTTGTCCCTCACACACACACACACACACACACACACACACACACACACACACACACACACATACATGTCGATTGGATGGGTCAATGTCGGACTCTGGCAAACCAACAACACACCCTGTGCATATGATGACACCTGTGCCACCTCCTGTCATCTGTAACATTGATGCAGGAACAGGCTAACATGGTGCTGATGCACAGGGTGACATTATAGCAGTGTAGCAAAATTAGCATGTTGTCAACAGGAAAGTGTAATGATATCCTTGTAGGTATATCTGAGCAGGCATGATGCATCAAAGCTATGATTGTCAATGTAGCATTGTTTACACCAGTGTTAAGTCTGAGTATGTATTGTCCGCCCATGTGCCACTTGGTTGAAGTGTATAGTGTTGCCAGCATGTGTTAGTGAGTGGACAGTACGTGTGTGATGTGTGCAGTACAGATTAGCAGATGTACATCTGTGAACATGGTGGGGGCGCACTGTCTGCATGTACATGCATAGTGGACCCATGGGACGTGTGACATACCCTGTATTACACAGTGTTAACATCTCATAGTATCTCTCGATGGCCAGTATGCATTCTACTACAGATATGTTCTAACATGGGTACACATGTGTGTATGACATGGTTTGACACTATGCTGTGGGTGATACTGTTAATATCTGTCAATGTTTTGCATTCTGGTAGTATACACAACCTCAACAGCCTGACTATAACCAATCATTAGATGATGTCCTGACAACTGACACACAGATGTAGGGAACTCAGTAACAGTTGGATCCTCCCGGTACTATACTATAACAGTAACCAGTGGTATTGACTGCCACCCGTTCCTGGGACCACACCTGTTTGGCATATAGCCCTCTTAGGTGCATGCAAACACACTAGGGATATGTCCATCCACATCTGTAAATGCATGCATTGGCCTACAATGCATTCTCTGGATGGGACACATATCCTACACAAGGGTATCATACAGACAGATACCTGATGTCCAACACATGCTGTATAGCTCTAAGCCAACTATAGCATTGTCATCCACATTTACTATACATACTATCCCGACAGTACCACATAGGTGGTAGCCCCCAACATGTATGTCGGGTACCAATGTGTACATACAGCCAAGTGTTATGTCATCTGTCCCTTGGTATCCACATAACCAAAGGTATTGTGGAGTCCCTTGGTGTATCACATAAGAAATTAGGGGCCTGTATTCATATCCACAAGGCTGTTGTACACCTATAATGTCTGCCCATTATTGCCAGACGTTGTTGTGTATGAACATGTCTGACATATACCCCAGGCATGTACCCTCACTCACACTAGTCTATAGTAACTGCCATGGGTGTGTGTGACACAGATGACCCTGGCCACAGATCACTACAGTGGCCGGCCTTGTCACATACATACATATGTGACCTACGATCTGAGAAGCAGCGGCACAATCTGTCAAAGGTAACAAATGTATTCATGTAGTATGCAGGCTTCACACCTATGTACTAATTGAGGTCACATGTACATATATTTATTTGCCACACAGCTACCTGATGTGTGCAATGCACATACTGTTTTAATCCTGATATGTCATACCATAGTAAAAGCAAAACACACACTGCATTGACTAACAGTGTCACACACTCAGCATTTTCAGTATTCTAACCCCTACCTATGTTATAATACTAGAGAGATGCGCATTAACACGACACGCTACACGCTTTACTGGGTGTTTTGTTTTCTCCTGCTATATTTGTAGGATGCTGACATCATCAGACTTTCCAAAGAGGAATGTACCTCTTTTAATGTGTTTTCCCAGTCTCCAAAAAGGGCATTTCTCTTAAAGGGAATCACACGCATACACCCCCACACACAGTCAGCAATTGCAGGTTCCGATCCCCTACCTAACTACGTTATGATACTAGAGAGATATGCATCAACACGACGCGCTATATGCATTTTTGGGTGGGTTGTTTCCTCCTGCTATATTTGTAGGATGCTGACATTATCAGACTTTCCAAAGAGGTTTGTACCTCTTTTAATGTGTTTTCCCAGTCTCCAAAAAGGGCACTCCTCTCAAAGGAAATCATACACATACATACACCCTCAACACACACAGTCAGAAATTGCAGGATTCAAACCCCTACCTAACTATGATATGATACTAGAGAGATACGCATTAACACAACACGCTATATGCTTTAGTGGGTGTTTTGTTTTCTCCTGCTATATTTGTAGGATGCTGACATCATCAGACTTTCCAAAGAGGAATGTACCTCTTTTAATGTGTTTACCCAGTCTCCAAAAAGGGCACTCCTCTCAAAGGAAATCACACACACAGTCAGCAATTGCAGGTTTCAAACCCCTACCTAATTATGTTATGAAAATAGAGAAATACGCATTAACACGACACACTATATGCTTTACTGGTTGGGTTCTTTTCTCCTGCTATATTTGTAGGATGCTGACATCATCAGACTGGACATGGTAATGTGTGTACACTTTGTTTTATGCAATCCCAGGAATGAACCATGTGGGTCAGCAGGTGTTAACAGCTTGAACAGGACCCCACAATTCTTAGCTTGTGTGATCTATCTGTGGACAAATTGCCATTCCTTCATATGACAACACATATTTATGCACAGATTGTTGATTTTGTGGATACGACATGTGTCTGGGATGTTGATAAAGGGCTATTCAAAGTCTATGTGGGACATGTGTAGCTCAGTTCAGTGATGTATGTCCTGGGTGGCTGCCTTGCAAACAGTCTAGCATGTTTGGGAACCATGATCTGCCCATGAACATACCACAGTTGGTAGGGTTGTGTGTTTGTCGGCTTCCAATAGCTCTGTTTATGAATTCAATCATGATGGACTCTATGGCCTTGCAGATCAGACTTCATAGGCTTATTGGACTATACTTCCCATGGTCTGTTGTGCACCAACACTTGTGGGGAGTGCCATATGTTGCTGTAACACATTCAACGGTTTCAGATCCTGTGGAGAGGGTGAGGCTCAACAGACTTTTCAGGTGCAGGGTCTGTTTGTTCTGTAGTTCACTCATGACACATATAGGGGAACAATGTAATCCAATTGATGCCATGCTTTCGGCTTTGGGGGGAGCTGTTTACCCATTCTACATGTGATATCTCCTGGTATGATGATAGGGCCTTTTTTCAGTGGGAGGTGGGTATGTATATATGGGACTGTCTGACAGGATGTCGGCATTGTCAATCAGGTACAGTTGGCCCTGACTCAGGACATATATGGGTGTACATTGCTATTTATGACATAGCTGAAGGAGGTGTCATGGTTCAGTCTGGACTCCTTCACAGCTGATCTTTATGAAAAACTGACAAACCTGAGCACTAAACTCCTGTTATACTCTTTTACACACTTAACACCCTACTGATCCTTTGTGATCAGTCAACAGAGTATGTCATCATAATATCCTGGAATGTCCAGAGGTCGGTTTCGTGTGTACTCTCCAGTCCAGCTGGTGAATATTGGATTTTTGACACACTGTTACAACTGCCTTATGTACACAGACAACCCTCTCCTCCTCCCAACAAACTCAGATATATGTGAGAGATGCAACTATATAGACATACAAAAGGCTGAGCTCTCTCGACCCATGACTGGCACAGTCTATCAGGTGTTGAAGGTAACCACACACGCCACAAATCCAGTCTCACATAGACCTATAGCGACAGCAATCAAACTACATTATCACACA
Organism: Protopterus annectens; assembly: GCF_019279795.1. Taxonomy (NCBI): domain Eukaryota; kingdom Metazoa; phylum Chordata; order Ceratodontiformes; family Protopteridae; genus Protopterus; species Protopterus annectens. The sequence goes on along the minus strand of NC_056725.1, from coordinate 368,589,370 downwards.
TAAACATACTTGGAGGCTCTAAATAAACTCTGCCTAAGCAGCAGAGACCTCCAAAGCAGACACACAAACAACTGCTACCCCAAAACAATACCCACATATCACATAGTTCACAAAGTCAGTGTACCACACAGTCACTGCCCTTAAGGCTAAACACCACACCTAATACACTTGTAATAGGTGACACTTATTGTCAGACACACTGACGTCCCACTCACCAGGCTGAACAAAGGGATGGTCAATTTGAGCTGTCTGTCAGGTGCCAGGATCTGCCACATAACACATGCACTCAGGTCACTCCAAAGCAAGAACAGAAATGGCTCCATCATTGCCCATGCTGGTGCGAATAACCTCAGACGTTACTCCCTGGACCACATGACAAGAGACATAGAGGAGCTCTCTGATCATGTAGCCCAGGCCAGTATGACCCTGACCTTGTGTAGCATCTTACACTCACCAAGAATGATGTCACAGTATACAGACAAACTGATCACTTTTGACATTTGGCTAACATATTGGTGTCATTCAAAGGTGAACCAGTGTCTGTCAGCCTGGAATGACATGCTCGACATGCCACGTAGCTTCACTATGGACAGCTTGCACCTGTCACCCCTGGACTTTTGAATACTGGCTAAGGCTCTTGCCACCCCCATAGTGCCTTTTTTAAGCGAGGCTCAAAAGACAAACCCACCTCCATAGACATTACAAGGAAAAAGAAACTAAGGGTAATACTGCTCAACACCAGATGTCTTACCCTCAAAATGCGCGCACTCAGGACTCTCCTCAGTATGGAGAATGTCGATATCTAGTAACAGACACCTGGTTCTGGCTCCCAAAAGCACACCAGCACTACCAGGTTATACTTCATACCATGCTTTCTGACCACAAGATTCGGAACGACCAACACAAATAGTGGGAGTATCCATATACATCACAGCTACACACACCTCCAGGTTAGTAGCACTGCATGAAGCATCGGAGACCATACATGTGCAACTAACAGTGGGCAAAACTGCCTTTCAGTTTGTAGCCTGCTACAGACCACCCTCCCAAAGTCAGGAACCACACTCGGCTTTCCTGGGAACACTGGAGAATATGAAGCTCTCCCCAAACACCATTATATTGGGTGACTTCAAATACCCAAACATTGACCCTTGCCCAACAGTTGCTAGTATTTGTAAGCTCAAATGCTATGGCACAACTGGTCACCACACCCACAAGAGGGGTAGACATATTGGACCTGATCATCACCAACATGGGGACTCTATGTTCCACACCAGAGGTAAACCCCTCATTGATAAGGTCAGACCATACATTTATCTCACTGGACATCCATATCCCGTCCCCACCTCCATCCTAGGTAATCCTGGTGAACTTCTCAAAAGCAAACGTCACACTTCTCCAAACCAAGGTGGTATCCTTCAAAGACCCTGGGACAGTGGTAAATATGGCTCAGACCGCTGAATCTTTTACAAACGCATTCTATGGACACCTAGTGAAATGCATGGATCATGCTATCCAAAATAACAACAAGACTCACTCCTCCAATGGCAGAGGACCTATCTGGTGGACCCCGGCCATTAATAAGCTATACAATGAAAGGAAGAGGCTACTACATGATAGAGCACAATTCCAGACAGGGAAGGCATCTCTGATCAGTTCTAGCAGAAAGCTACAATCACTCATGAATTCTTCTAAGGCCTGCTTCTTACGGACAATTGCACCAGACACTTAGGACAATCACAAGGCCTTCTTTAGTTATGTCAGGAACCTGGGTGGACACTCACTGATATGCTGTGAGTTACTGCATACTGACTAAACATACCCTGAACCCACAGACATTGCCAACATCCTGGCAAACAGGTTCAGTGCAAATGTCTCCCCCCATCCCCCCTAATGAGCAACTGTCCATCCCAACAGAGTGTAACCTCCCTGACATCACAACTAAACAGGTGAGTGCTGCCCTCCCCAAAGCAGACAACACAGCATCAATGGGACCAGACGGTGTCCCGGCCTGCATCTTACACGAGCTTCATGACGAACGTAACCCTCACATTAAGTCACTGTTCAATATCAGAGTTACTACAGGACATGTACCCAAGGAATAGCATACAGCATCAGTGGTCCCGCTCCACAGAGGTGGTGCCACAACGGACCCTGGACAATACTGCCCTATAAGCCTAACTAGCCTGTTCTGCAAAGCTATGAAGCGTATTGTCATGGAACTCATACACATAGACATCAGGAACCTACAGACATTGGTTCCTACACATTTTAGCTTTGTTGTGGGCAGATCTTGCCTCTTGAATCTGTTCAAATTCTTTAAACAGTTACCAGGTCCATAGACGTAGGGAAGGTTGTCCACACAGTCTACCTGGACCTTGCAAAACCCTTCAACACAATACCCCACTCGGCCACTATACATAGGCTCACCAGCTTCGATATCGACACATATGTCACAAGATGGATTGCTAACTGGATCAGGGTAGCACCCACATGGTCAGTATTTCAGGTGCCATGTCTGACTATACACCAGTTACATGTGGCATCCCACAAGGCTCAGTCCTGGGACCTCTCTTGTTCAGTATATATTTCTCTGACATATAGGCTAACACAGGAGGAATATGACTGACCATGTTCGCAGATGACTGCAAACTGGGTGCCATAATCAACTCTCCAGCTGGCACATGCATCCTCAAACAGGGTCTCACAGAGATGGATGACTGGTGCCAGAGCCATGGCCTACAGCTAAATGCCGTTAGATGCATAGTCATCCCCTTTGGGAATAACAACATGCCCACACATTACCACATAGGTGGTAATCCATTACGTACGGCAGGAGTTGTTTTGGTTTGGGGACACAAGTTGTTAGTACTCTTGCCTTTGACAATCACTTTGCCAAAGTGGTTAGACAGACTGCAAACTGGGCGCCATAGTGGAAAGTGCATCAGACACGGATATCCTTCAGAAGGGACTCACGGAAACAGATAGCTGGTGCCAGAGCCATGGCCTGAAGTTAAGCGTAAAAATGTATAGTCATACCCTGGGAAAAACAAGGTAACCCCAAGCTACCATATAGGTGGCAATCCACTAAGCACAGAAGAGGTTATCAGGGACCTGGGGACCCAGGTTGACAGTGGCCTTTCTTTTGACACTCACATTGCTAAAGTGGTTAGAAAGACCTTCTACATTGCCCACCTGATCATGAAGGGATTCACATCCAGATCTAGTGAGGTTATTGTTCCCCTGTACTCTTCACTTATCAGACCAATGATCGAGTACAATGCCCCATTCGGGATGTATCTCACCCGACATCTGCAGCAATTGGAGAGACCCAAAAAGTTCCTCACCAAAAGGATAAAGGGACTCCAAAATCTGTCATATGCTGCCAGATTGAAGAAACTCCAGCTCTATTCAGTCGCATACCGTCTGCTCATAGGTGACATGTGCCTGACATACAAGGCCATGTCCAACCCGAATTAATGGACATGCTCCACCTCAAAAATCCAAATCCACCAAACACTAGAGCAAGCGACTTAAACCTTAGCACGGATATAAATAGGACGTGCTGGAGGGATAGATTTATCACTCAGAGACTCCTATGCTGGAATAAAATCCCGTCCATGTGAGGCAGAGCACCTCGCTGACTCTGTTCAAGAAATCTAGACCTGTGGATGGGAGATCGTAGGTTTACCCCGGGAATCATCTCTGTGTCACTGCTGGACAGAGGCACAACAAACTAATGGGCACAGTATTTTTTCATATAAGGGGTGGCGTAAGCCACAAAAATTTGGGCTAGGCTTATAAATGCCTTAGGGCAGATAGCCTAGTATAAACCTATGAACCTATATAGCCCACCTTATCCCATAAGGTTTCACATCTAGATCAAGTGAGGCCATTGTGCCCCTATACTCATCAAGACCATGCTTGGATACAATGCCCCATTTGGGATGTACCTTACCTGACACCTGCAGCAACTGTAATGGCCACAAAAGTTCCTCAACAAGCAGATCTAGGGACTCACATAGATGCCCTGCACAGTTCGGATAAAGTAACTCCAGCTCTACTCAGTCACTTACCGCCTACTCGGATGCGATCTGTGCCTGTTGTTTAAGGAAATGTCCAACCCAGAATTAATGGACATGGTCCACCTCAGAATATCCGAATCCCTTGGAGCTACACACTCCAGGGACGTAAACCTCAGCACAGATGTTAATAGGACATGCTGGAGGGACAGATTCTTATTCCAGAGGCTCCACTCTCTCCAGAATGAAATCCCAGTTCCGCATAGGCAGAGCCCCCCACTGACCACCTACAGGAGACATCTTGACAAGTGGATGGGTGATCGTATGTTGACCCCTGAGATATCTTCTGGGTCCCTGCTAGACAGAGGCACAATAGACTAAATGTAAATGGGCTATCTTGTGTGGCCTACTATTCACAGGCACAGTGTAGTAATCTGACAGGGTTGCAAAAGCCAAACACACTCTGGCTAGGCTTGTACATGCCCTAGGGCAGATAGCCTAGTATCAACCTCTGAACCTACGATAATGTTCGGGATGCACATTGTTTATTGATGATACTGATTGCAGGTTTTTTATCTTCTTTGCTTTCCCACTTTCTATGAACAACCTAGGTATCTGCAGAACATATTTGATTATGACAGGGTTCCACTATATTATACATGTGTCTGTTGTCATATAACTGTGTGCACAGGGTGGATTGCTGAATAGTGAGAGGTTCCTGGGTTAACACATTCAACTGCCAGATATGTGTGGCCCACTGCTGTACTCAGACATGGCCTAAGTGTGTGTGCATGCCCAGTTCGGACTTTCAGTGTTTTGTTGCCTGACATTTGTCTCATTTATTCAAGTGTGTGAGCATGCCCAGTGTGACCTTTCAGTATGTTGCTGTCTGAGGTCCACTACATTTGTTGATGTGTGTGAACATGACCAATATTAACATTTATACTATGTGTGTTGAAAATCAGGTTCTATTCTTACTGCAGGCCTCACCTTTGTGTCATAACTCGACAGGGATTATGCTGTTCCTGCAGGGTTTCCATGAGATATTTGCATAGACTTATCAACATTTCTTCATACAGGCTGACCACTGCAATACTGTCATGGTTTAGTGGTTCAGTGCTATGACTATAGTGCACAGTATCCTGGGCTAGAGGCCTGTCATTGCTTTATATTCTCATACTGAGCAGACCAGACTGCTTAAGGGCCAGTAGAGCAAAATGAGCATGTTGGCTTTTGTTCAGCTATGCCCTACTTAGACCACGCTTGTCCAACATTGCTCACATTAACCAAAATTGCTGAACGTTGCCCAATATTACTCAACATTGACCACAGTTGTGCTAGTTGGTGTGTGCGATTTTGTTTACATATACTACATGGTGGTAAATGCTGTTTAGCACTGCTTTATATTGCTTAACACATGGCAATCATGCCTCAGGTGGTGCTGCAGAGCTGCCTATGTTGGATGCACATACTACACTCCCTATACATGTTTGAAAACAGGTAGTGTCAACTTAGGCATCCCTTTTACTATATGTGCGAGTCAGAGAGAGGTATCATTTCCAGGGTTCCTACTGAGCCAGTGTATGTGCTATGTGTTGCTTCTTTGCCAAGGCCAAAGCATACTGGGCATGCCTCCTTCTGCCTACTGGGGGCAGGCTCAGGTTGTTCCTCCTCTGAGTCACGCTCTACCTGTGATGGCCTTGGCAATGGTGGGGGGCTGTTTGGCTCGGGCCTATGCTGATCCTGCTGCAGCTGTTTTCGCAGGATCATATTACGTAGCATAGCACATACCATGACAATTTGGTACATGTAGTTGGTGAGTACTGCAAGGCTCCACCAGATGTGTCAAGGCACCGGAACCGTGACTTGAGCAGGCCAAACACATGCTCGATTACATTTCGTGTTTGTGCATGTGCCTTATTATGGTGTTCCTGTTCAGGTGTGTGCATTTCTGATGGGTATCATCAGCCACGGCTCCAGTGCATAGCCAGCATCCCCCACTAGGTGGCCATGTGGGATGTCCCCATTGGCAAATGTCTGGTACAGCTGCATCAGATGCCAGATATGGGAATCATGGTAGCTTCCAGGAAAGCCAGCACACACATTCAGTATTATGCCCTGGGCATCACAAACGACCTGGCAGTTGATGGAGAGGAAGCCCTTGCAGTTGAAGTAGACCCTACCCTGCTCCCCGGCTGGTGCTTTGATGCATATGTGCGTGCAGTCTATTGCACCCACTACCTCAGGGTATTCCACTATTTGCTGGAAGAGATGATGATTGCTGGCCAATACCTCACGGGAATTGAGAAAATATACATGATCACCGACATGTACTGACATGGCATCCAGGAACTGGCGCAGTACCCTGAATGCTGATGCCTGTGATATCCCCATCATATCACCAGTTGGTCTCTGGAAGGTACCTGTTGCTAATATTCTTAGGCCAACACATACCTTGGTTTCCACTGGGATGGGTTCCCCTCTGTTGGTTCTGTGTGTGAGGCGTGGCCTGCACAGCTCAACAATATGCTACAAGAGGTCTCTGTCCACTCTATAGCGCTCCACTATCTCCAGCTCATGTAGCCCCTGGTAGGTTACCCTGGGCCTGTACACTCTTCTCCGTCTCCTCACTGTGGGCTGTCCAGAAGCATTCGCATTGTCACCACCCTCAGCATGTTGCATATGTTGCCTTATAACAGCAATGGCAGCCCCTAACATTTCTTTGTCTCAGTAAAGCTTTTTCAGTTTTCACTTCTATTAGCTTACTGCAGTGTTGCAGTGTCTCCTGAGAGAAACATAGTGGAATGTTGTTTGCAGAGTTTTAAGTGTTGGGCTGGGCTGGGCTAGTGTATTGCCTGTGTAATTGCCTGATTCTGATTGTTTTCACCTGCTAGCTCTGCTAGAACTCCCTGGTTAACTTCCTACTATTTGTTGTGCTTCCTTTTTCCTTTCTGTTTCCTCAGGGGGGCAGCGCTGCGCACACAAGCACAAACATGTGTACACCAGCTCACACACACGCACACATGCTTACGCTGACTAAAACTTGCTTACTCTTGGTAAAACGCACACACACCGATGCAAACGCGCTTACACATCTTTAAACAGCCTTATACATGCTTACTCCGACTTAAACGCGTGCATACACGCTTACAGGTGCGCACACAGTCTTACTCAGGTTTACAGGCGTGCACCCGCGCGCATACACACTCAGCAAAAAACTTTAGTGTTATCCACGGCATACACCTTCAATTTCTTGCCTTTACCTAGCCTACCTGTTGACAGACCTCTTTCAATGATGTGTAAATGACAGCTGACACATGCCACTCTGCTCCAGTGAGCTTCACTTCTTTCATACATACCCCCCTCATGATGTCACCTATCTTCTACTCTGTTACTCCCCTTATCCTACTCCTACACTCCACTGACTGTGCTCATTTGCTATGTAAACTTGCGATTCACTATCCTAACCCTCATTTGCATAGGATTGCCTACTAATGCTTGGTTACATCTCTTAGAATGAGCTTCCCCCCTTAGCAACCTGTACTCGGTGGTCATGTTGTATTCAGCCTGCCATTCCCTTGCATTGTAAATTCAAAATAGCAATAAAATCCACATTTGTGGATCTTAATAATTGATTTTCTGGTTTTTAGGGCACAGCGCATTTGCGCGGCACTGCGCTACGCTTAAACCCCGGAGATCGGGATGAAAAAAAAAATATTTTATTTTTATTTTGCATCACTGAACATTGCCAATGGCCGTATTTTTAGCCACTGGCATGCTTTCTCAACTAAATGCATCCTTTTTTTGGAGCTGTCACGGCTCCGTTTTGCTATTTGCAGAACCGTATGCAGTTGTCAACTGAGTACATTTTTGCAAATAATACTACTCTTACTCGGACAGGTTCGGGTTTCCTGGATCGCAAATTTACCACATTTGCATAGCTTTTGCCTGCAATTGAGGTAATTTGCATATCCAAGCCCTGTCCGTGTAGGACTCGTTTTGGGAGCTCTGTTGCACGTCCCTACCAGCTGTTCCTGGATCGCTCGGCAGACATGTTGGCTGCATGGAGTCTTACCCTACTCTTAGATTCCGTGCAAGCCTTCGTGAATCTGGCCCGGAGCTATGACAGATCCAAATAAAGGATGCATCCAGTTGAGGAAGCATGCCAATGGCCAGATATAAGGCCATTGGCATTTTTATCCATTGCAAAATAATAAAAAAAAATTTTCCCCGATCTCTGATGTTTAAGCATAGCGCAGCACCGCACAAATGTGTGGCACTCTAAAAACCTTAAAAAAATAAATAAAAGCCAAAAATAGGCATTTTATTAAAAATATTCTTCTGCAATGCAGGTGAATGGCAGGCTGTAGACAACATGGCTACTGACTAGTGGTTGCTAAGGGGGGGGGGGGCTCAGTCTGAAAGATGTAACCAAGCATTAGTAGGCAATGCTATGCAAATGAGGATAAGGATAGTGAATCCCAATTTTCCTTGCCATGTGAACCTTGTCCCTAGAATGTAAGAGTAGGATTAGGGGAGTAACAGAGTAGAAAATAGGTGACATCATGAGGGAGTATGTATCAAAGACTGTAAGCTTAGTGGAGTAGAGTGGCATGCGTTTGCTGTGAGTTACTCAGGACTGGAAGAGGCATGTCTACAGTTGTCTTAACTGATACCCAGAAACCGAAGGTGTATGCTGTGGATATCACCAAAGTTTCTTGCAAAGCTGCTTACACTATGTGCGCGCGTGTGTGCGCCTGTAAACCTGTGTAAGCCTGTGTGTGCATGCGTGCACCCGTGTAAGCCTGTGTAAGGCTGTTTAAGCTTGTGTGCATGAATGTGCACCCACCTAAGCCTGTGTAAGCTTGTGTATGCCTGTGTGCGCGTGTGTGCACTCGTGTGCGTGTTTGCACTTGTTTGCGTGGCGCTGCACCCTGTGGAAACAGAAAGGGAAAAGAAAGGAAAAGAAGTAGTAGGAAGTTAACCAAGGAGAACTAGCAGAGCTGCCAGGTGAAATCAATCAGAATCAGCCAATTACACAGGTAGTACACTACTCAGCCCAGCCCAGCACTTAAAACTCTGCAAACAACATTCCCCCAGGTTTTTATCAGAAACACTGCAACACTGCAGTCTACAAAGAGAAATGAAAACTTAAAAAGCTTAACTGAGACAAAAAAATGTTAGGGGCTGCCATTGCTATTATAAAGCAACATGTGCAAGATGCTGAGGGTGGTGCCATTGCAAATGCTGTTGAGCAACCCACAGTGAGGTGACGGAGAAGAGTGTACAGACCCAGGGTAACCTACCAGAGGCTACATGAGCTGGAGATAGTGGAGCACTATAGAGTGGACAGAGACCTCCTGCAGCAAATTGTTGAGCTGTGCAGGCCATGCCTCACACACAGAACCAACAGAGGGGAACCCATCCCAGTGGAAACCAAGGTATGTGTTGGCCTAAGAATACTAGCAACAGGTACCTTCCAGAGACCAACTGGTGATATGATGGGGATTTCACAGGTATCAGCATCCAGGGTACTGCACCAGTTCCTGAATGCCATGTCAGCACATGTTGGTGATCATGTATATTTCCTCAATTCTGGTGAGGTATTGGCCAGCAATATGGGTCTCTTCCAGCAAATAGCAGAATACCCTGAGGTAGTGGGTGCAATTGACTGCACACACATACACATCAAAGCACCAGCCAGTGAGTGGGGTAGGGCCTACATCAACCGCAAGGGCTTCCACTCCATCAACTGCCAGGTCATGTGCGATGCCCAGGGCATAATACTGAATGTGTGTGCTGGCTGCTCTGGAAGCTACCACGATTCCCATATCTGGCATCTGATGCAGCTGTACCAGACATTTGCCAATGGGGACATCCCTGATGGTCACCTAGTGGGGGATGCTGGATATGCACTGGAGCCGTGGCTGATGACACCCATCAGAAATGCACACACACCTGAACAAGAACACCATAATGAGGCACACGCACAAACACGAAATGTAATCGAGCATGTGTTTGGGATGCTCAAGTCATGGTTCCAGTGCCTGGGCACATCTGGTGGAGCCTTGCAGTACTCACCAACTACATGTACCAATTGTCATGGTATGTGCCAGGCTACACAATATGATCCTGCGAAAACAACTGCAGCAGGAACAGCATGGGGCAGGGCCAAACAGTCCCCCACCATTGCCAAGGCCTGCACAGGCACAGCGTGACTCGGAGGAGGAACAACCTGAGCCTGCCCCAGTAGGCAGACGGAGGCATGCCCAGTATGCCTTGGCCTTGGCAAAGAGGCAACGCATAGCACATACACTGGCTCAGTAGGAACCCTGGAAATTATACCTCTCTCTGACTTGCACATAAAATAAAAGGGATGCCTAACTTGATACTACCTGTTTCCAAACATGTATAGGGAGTGTAGTATGTGCATCCAACATAGGCAGCCCTGCAGCACCACCTGAGGCATGATTGCCATGTTTTAAGCAATATAAAGCAGTGCTAAGCAGCTTTTACCAATATTTAGTATATGTAAACATAATTGCCCGTGCTAACTAGCACAACGTCGGGCAACGTTGAGCAATGTTGGGCAAGGTCAGGCAAAGTTGAGCTAAGTCAGGTAAACATGCTCATATTTGCTTTACTGTTCCTTAAGCAGTCTGGTCTGCCCAGCATGAAAATAAAAAGCAGTGACAGGGCTTGAACCCAGGATACTGTGCATTATAGTTACAGTACTGAACCACTAAGCCATGATAGCATTTCAGTGGCACAGACACAGCAGGACAATTGTACACTAATGCAAACACAAAGAAATGCTGTATCATGCCCCTAAAGAAGCATATGGGTAACCTCCCCCACAGGCCTATGCAGACAGAGAACATCAGGCCAGGTGGTGTGATATGGGTTGTGTAGGCTATGAAGTCACAATCTAATATACGTGAAATTGGACGCTAGGATCTGTAGCACAGTAGAATGCCTCAAGCCAGTACGATAGGCAACAGTACAGACTGAAATGGTGTACCGTACATAGCAGTGCAGGCATAGCAAATGTGTATAAGTGTCAGGTGAAACCCTCATTTTATGTACATACACAGTAACAATCAGGTGTGCCCCCAGGTAGAAATGTACAAAGAATAGCTGTCCCCCCTGTATGTAGAAATGTTGATAAGTCTATGCAAAGTGTCTCATGGAAGCCCTGCAGGCACAGCATGATCCCTGATGATCTATGACACAAAGGTGAGCCCTGCTGTAAAAATACAACCTGATTTTCCATACACATATAGTATAAATGTCTATACCGGGCGTGCTCACACACTCCAACAAATGTAGTGGATTTCATTCAGCATCACACTGAAAGGTCATACTGGGCATGCTCACACACAAATAAACAAAGCAAATGTCAGGCAACAACATACTGAAAGGTCATACTTGGCATGCTCACACACTTAAAGAAACGAAGCAAATGTCAGGCAGCAACATACTGAAAGTTCATAATGGGCATGCTCACACACTTGGGCTAAATACAGATGTGATAATAAGGGATCTATGGACAAATATGGATAGTCATCTCTACTTCCAGAAACACATTTACAAAGTGGTCAGAAAATCATGCTATGTGTTCACACATACTGCCAAGGTCTGTGCATGTAGGTAAAAAAAGTTTCCCACTTCTCAACAGTCATCAGACCCGTCAGAGAGTACCACAACACACTTGTGATGAATCTGACTAGGCACGTTCAGCAGCCAGAAAGACACTGAAGTACCTTAACAAGAGGATTACTGGCCTCAAATAGTTGCCCCATGCAACAAAACTGAATGTAACCCAATATGTGCTCTGTTGCATACTGTCTACTCAGGAGATCTCTGCCCAACAGACAGGTCCATGTCATGGCTACACTCAGATCTGTTCTGAGTTACAGCTCAATGGCACTAAATATTCAGACCCAACTGATATTGCCAACATCCTGTCAGATAGGATCAGTGTTAGCTTTACCCCCCTCTCACCCATGAAAGATCACATCTCTATAATGGAAGACTGCAAAGTTCCTGTCATCACAGCTGCACAGGTAAAAAAACACTCTCCAAAGCCAGCATCACAGCAGCCATGGGACCAGATAACTTCCCAGGCTGTGTTCTACACAAACCACAGAATGAACAGGCACCACGCCAACTTAACATGTGCAGTCATAGCCCCACCTCATGCTTTGTGCCTGCTGAATGGTGCACAGTGATGGTTATCCCATTACACAAGGGTGGAGACACCACGGACCCCAGGAACTAGTGCCCCATGAGCCTGATGAGCCCGCTCTTCAAGGCCATGGAATGTATCATCATACAACTTATAAAAGTTTACATTGGTAATCCCCAAACCCTGGACCACAACCATGTTGGCTTTGTAAAAGGCAGATCATGTCTCCTAAACCTGATAGATGACATTGAAGCAGTCACCAGAACCGTAGACAAGGGTAAGGTGGTTTGCACAGCCTATGTAGATCCTGCCACTGCTTACAACACCACCCCACACTCTGGAAATATAGATAAACCCACTAAACTAGGTATAAATTGCTATGTCACAAGATGGGTTGCCAACTGGCTTACTGACAGAACACACACTGTGAAAGCAGCCGACTCCAAGTATGACTTTGGACCAGTGACGAATGCAGTGCCACAGGGTCCAGTCCTGTTTTGTATCTACTTCCCTGAAGTAAACTTTAACATGGAAGGTATGTGGCTAATGAAGTTTCCAGAGGACTGCAAACTAGGAGCCATAATTGTAAACACTAAAGATGTGGACATCCTACAAAAGGGCCTCACTGAGACAGATGGCTGTTGTCAAAGCCATGGGCTCTAGCTCAATGCCAAAAGGTGCATTGTCATCCCCTTTGTTAAAAACTCTGTAGCCAAGAACTACAACATAGGTGGCAGTATACTTCACACTGAAAGTGTGACAAGTGACCTTGGGTCACAGATGGACAGTGGACACAACTGTGATAATCACATTCCCACAGTAGTCAGGAAACCCTCCTATGTGGCACACCTCATCACAAAATGTGTCTCATGCAGAGTAGAAGAGGACATTGTTCCCCTCTACTTATCACTCACTAGAACTATAATAGAGTACAACGCCACTTTTGCTATGTACCTCACAAGACAACTACAACAACTGGAAAGCCTGCAGCAATACCTCACAAAGAGCATTAGCAGCCTTTAATACATGCTATACACAGACCATCTCAAAATGCTCCATCCGTACTCCCTTGCATATCACCTACTCAGAGGTGTTCACTGCCTAACATACAAAGCTATGTCAAATACAGAGCTCTTGGACATGCTCCACATAAAACACTCACAATCCCTCTGACCGTCAGACTCAAAACCACAAGTGAAATACTAAAGGAAGGGGTGTACCCATTTACCTTATGGATGCCCACACCTTCAGGTTAGTGGCACAGCATGAGGCCTTGGAGGCCATGCAAGTGCAACTAACATTGGGCAAAGCTGCTCATCAGATTGTAGCCTGCTACAGATCACCTACCTTGTCTCAGGAACCTCACTCAGTATTCCTGAGAAGAGTGGAAAATATAAAGGTCCTATCAAACACCATTATATGAGGAGATTACAACTACCCAAACATTGAGTGGGAGAATTACTTGTGTACAACGTCCTTTGCCCAATGTTTCCTAGAGTTTAAAAACTCTAACACCCTGGAACAGCTGGTCACCACACCCACTAGAGGTGAAAACATACTGGACATGATCATCACCAACATGGGGTACCAGTGTTCCACAACAGAGATAAACCCCTCGCTGGTAATATCAGATCATAAAGTAATCACACTGGACATCCACATCCCACCCCCACCCAGTCAATGAAACCACTGTGAAGACATTTTCAAAAGCAAACTGCACACTTCCCAAGACCAAAGTGGAACGTTCCAAAGACCTCTTGTTATAGGATAATGGTATACAATCTGCCGAATCATTTACAAGTGCATCCTATGAGCATCTACAGGGATGCATGGAACGAGACATCACAAATAAAACCAAGATGCACTCCTCCAAAAATAAAACAACAATCAGGTGGTTATTGCCCATAAATAAGCTAGACAACCGAAGGAGGAAACGAGCACATGACAGAGCCAATCTCACTAAAGGAAAGGCATCATTGATCATTATTGGGAAGAAACAATGCTCGTTCATAAAATAATCCAAGGACAGTTTCTAAAGACAAATAGCCAAGGAATGTAAGAATAACAACCACAAAGCCTTCGGTAGCTATACCAGACATGTAAGTGTCAACTTCCAAAGATGCTGTCAGCTACTGAAAAATGGAAAGAAATACACTGAACCAACTTTCATTGCCCACATCCAGGGGGACATGTTCAGTGGTAAACTCCCCCCCATCACCCCCAAAAGGGCCTGTGTCCACCACAGAAGGATGCAGAGCCCCAGATGTCATGGACATGCAGGTAAAGACAGCCCTCTCCAAAGCTAAGAACACAGCATCAATGGGACTGGATGGTGTCCCAGGCTGCATCTTACACTAGGCCAAAAAGGAACTACACCCTCACCTACATTCACTGTCCAGACTCAAGCATACCACAGGCTATGTACCCAAAGAATGGCATACACTAACAGTCATCCAGTTCCACAAAGGGGGTGCCACAACAGAACCTGGAAACCATTGCCCTATATGTCTACTCAGCCTGGTCTACAAAGCTATTGAGCAAATTGTCATGGAATCCATAAACAGAGACACTGGAGACCTCCAGACACTGGACTCTGCACAACTTCGCCTTGTTAAAGGCAGATCCTGGCTCCTAAACCTATTTGACTTATTTCAAACAGTTACCAAGGACATAGATGGAGGTGAAAGTCATCCACACAGCCCATCTGGACCTCACTAAGGACTTTCTACACCATTCCCCACTCTGTCATCATGGACAAGTGTACCAGCTTGAACATTAACAGCTATGTCACAGGATGAGTGGCCAAGTGGCTCACAGATCAAACACACATGTTCAGAGTTGCGGGTGCCATGTCCGACTCTAAGCCAGTCACAAATGGCATCCCACAGGTGTTGGTCCTGGGACCCCACCTGTTCAGTAGATACTGCACAGAGGTACAGGCAAGCATGGGAGGTGTATGGCTGAACAGGTTTGCAGATGACTGCTAACTGTGGTCCATAACCAACTCTACGGCTGACACAGACATCCTCCAGAAGTGTCTTACAGAGACAGATACCTGGTGTCAAAACAATGCCCTCAAGCAGAATGCCAAAGAATGCATCGTCATCCCCTTTGGGTAAAACAAAGTGCACACAAATTACCACATAGGTGGTAATCCAGTATGTATGGAGAAAGTCATTATGGCCCTGGGGACACAGGTAGATATTAAATTCCCCTTTGATGATCACATGTCCAAAGTGTTTAGACATTCCTTCTATGTAGCCCACCTAATGTCACCTAATGTAACCCACTTTGTATAGTGTGATGATGTCACCATCCTACAAATATACCTGTAGAAAGGAGAACACACAGTAATGTGTATAGCACGTCGTGTAAATGCATACTCCTGTAGTATCATAAAGTAGTTGGGTAGGGATTTGAATCCTGCACTTGACAAGTGTGTTTGCGTGTGGTCTTCTTGGGAAGGAGCAACCTTTTTGGAGAGTAGTAAAACACCTTAAAAGTGGTATACTAATCTTTGTCAAGTCTGATGATGTCACCATCCTACAAATATACCTGTGGAAAAGAGATTTCCCAGTACTGTGTATAGCGGGATGTGTTAATGCATACTTCTCTAGTATCATGAAGTAGTTAGGTAGGAATTGAATCCTGCACTTGACAACTGTGTGTGTGCTTGTGTGTAATTACCTTGGAGAAGAGCAACCTTTTTGTAGAGTAGTAGAACACCTTACAAGTGGTATACTTATCTTTGTCAAGTCTGATGATGTCACCATCCTACAAATATACCTGTGGAAAAGAGAACTCCCAGTACTGTGTATAGCGTGTTGTGTTAATGCATACTCCTCTAGTATCATGAAGTAGTTAGGTAGGGGTTTGAAGCCTGCACTTGATAAGTACGTGGTCTTCTTGGAGAGGCGCAATCATTTTGGAGAGTAGTAAAACAACTTAAAAGTGGTATACTAATCTTTGTCAAGTCTGATGATGTCACCATTCTACAAATATACCTGTGGAAAAGAGACTTACCAGTAATGTGTATAGCACGTTGTGTTAATGCGTATTCCTCAAGTATCATGAAGTAGTTAAGTAGGGGTTTGAATCCTGCACTTGGTGAGTGTGTGTGCTCTATGTATGTGACACTGTTGGTCAATGTGCTGTGGGTTTTGCTTTTACTACTGTATGACATATCAGTATGCATTGCACATGTGAGGTAGCTGTGTGGCAAATACATATACGTACATGTTACCTCAATTATTGCATATGTGGGAACCCTGCTTTCTCCAAGAACACATCTGTCATCTTTGCCAGACTGTGCTGCTGCTTCCCAGACCTTAGGTCACATCTGTATGCTTGTGACAAGGCCAGCCACTGCAGTGATCCCTGGCCTAGGTCATCCATGTCACACACACTCATTATGGTTTCTATTGAATTGTGTGAGTGAGGGTTTATGGCTGAGGTATATGTCAGACCTGTTCAAATGAAGCAAAGTCTGTCAATGATGACTATTCATTATACGTGTACAACAACCTTTGTGGATATGCATGCAGACCCCTTATTGCTTATGTGATCCACCGAGGGATTTCAAAATACCTTTAGAAATGTGATTATCAAAGGAGAGATGATGTAACACCTGGTTGCATGTACACATCGGTACCTGTTCATCATGTTGGTGGCTACTACCTATGTGGTACTGTGGGGATACTATGTTCCATAAAGGTGGATGACTATGCTTAGTTTGGCTTATAGCTTTACAGCATGGGTTTGACAACAGGTATCTGTCTGTATGATACCCTTGTGAAGGATGTGTGTGTCATCTGGAGAATGCATTATAGGCCACAGTATGCATTACCAGACGTGGACGGACATATCCCTACTGTGATTGCTTGTACCTAAGAGACCTATATGCCAAACAGGAGAGGTCTCAGTAATGGGTGCAGGTGAATACCACTGGTTACTGGCATAGTATAGTACTTGAAGGATCCAAATGTTGCTGTGTGTCCTACATCTGTGTGTCAGTTGTCAAGACATCATCTAACGATTGGTTATGGTCAGGCTGTTGAAGTTATGTATACTACCAGAATGCAAAACAATGACAGATAGTAACAGTATCACCCAGAGCACAGTGTCAAACCATGTCATACACACATGTGTAGTCAAGTTCTGAAATGTGTGTAGTACAATGCATACTGGCCACCAATAGAAACTATGGAGTGTTACTGTGTAATACAGAGCATGTCACCCTGCCCATGTGTCCACTATGCACGTACATGCAGACAGTGCACCTCTACCATGTTCACAAATGTACACCTGCAAATCTGTGCTACACACATCCCACACATACTGTTCACTCTCTAACACATGCTGCCAATACTACATACATCAGCCAAGTGGCACGTGGGCGGACAATACACTATTGGAACTAACTCTGGTGTAAACAATACTACATTGACAATCATAGCTTTAATGCATCATGCCTGCTCAGCTACACCTTCAAGCATATCATTACATTCTACTACTGCCAAAATGCTAACATTGCTATACTGCTATAAAGTCACCCTGTGCATCAGCACCATGGTAGCCTGTTCCTGCATCAATGTTACAGATGACAGGAGGTGGCACAGGTTTCAGCATATGCACAGGGTGTGTTGTTGTTTGCCAGAGGCCTACAGTGAGCCATACAATCGACATGTGTGTGTGTGTGTGTGTGTGTGTGTGTGTGTGTGTGTGTGTGTGTGTGTGTGTGTGTGTGTGTGTGTGTGTGTGTGTGTGAGGGGCAAGAGTACTGCTATGGGCCAATGTTAATGTAATGTGTGTGGGTATGTGTTAGCCCTAGGTGTCTGGTTTATGTGTGTGTGTGTGTGTCTGCATGCACACAGTTCCACCATGTGGCTGCCATATATGGGTATTTGTGGGACAGCCACAGACTGTACCTGCCAGGCTTTACAGATCACCATCTCTGGCCATGGATATGGTACCTGTGCCTGGCAGGGGTGCTACTGAAACTATCAGGTACTAAGCCAGACTGGGTACTATCCCCAGAGGTAGATGGATGTACACTGGACCCAGGTCCCTGCTGGGACTGTCCAGAGCCACGTGCACGTGGTCTTCTAGGACATTCTATGGACAGCCCACCCCCAACATTGCTGGGGCTGGTACTGGCACTATGAGAGCAGCTGTGACTTGAGGGACATCTGCGGCGACTGCCAGCTGCTGATGTTGCTGGCATACATCCACATCAATGACTCAACCATCCTGCACTGTCCTGACACATGGACATGACATTGCGGAGGACATCTATTGTCTCTCCCCAACGTCTATCAGTGACTTCAGTGTAATTACAGATGGCACCTGCTAGGTCATGGATACTGTCAATTACGGTGGTATGTGCCCTGTGCCCTTAGTCCCTGTCTGGTGTACCATTCCATACGTGCCTGTGCCTCCATGGCAGCCTGGAACATGTGTGAGGTTGTAAGACCTGTGGCACATCTGCCAGTGGCATGATGAGCAGCAGTGCTCCGACAAGAACCCCTGGACATCTGCCTATGTGGTACCCTTCCAGACATCTGGGTATGGCTGCTGTGTTGGGATGCATGTGCCATGGATACCACACTGTCCTGACCAATGCCGACTGTACGCTGTCCCTCAGCTGAAGGAATTGGTGATGGATGTATTGGCAGTATGACTGTGTGCATGGATGGGGCAGACACTTGTGTACTGTCGATTGGTGGCCCAATGACAGACCCTGGCAAACATGCCTGTGCCTCAACACACCTATCATCATTATCACTATTTTGCTCAGTGACATCAGTTTCCCTGCTGCAGTGAACCAGCCCAAAGTCAGCACCTGTGAGAGGAAGACAGGAAACACACTTTATGACCTGTACATGATGTCGGCACACATGCACACATGCACACATGCACACATGAACACATGCACATATGCACACATGCACACATGCACACATGAACACATGAACACATGCACACATGCACACATGCACACATGCACACATGAACACATGAATACATGCACACATGAACACATGAACACATGCACACATGCACACATGCACACAAATGCACTCCTCACTAAAACAGACACACACACACACACACACAACACCAGCAATCCAGAACATACTCAATAGCGGGTGATGGTGGGCTACAGTATCACAAGGCAAACAGTTATATCACACATGTCAGCATGCAAGACATGTGTTGCTCAACAGCATGCAGTGCGGGTGTAGACAACCCTTGCTAATAGCAGTATACATGTCTTTGATGCATGTGTGTTGTTGTTCAGTGATTGGCCTCACCCTGGAATGCAATGTGTACATGGACACAACATTGCTGTGCAAGTATTAAAAGCTCTGCAATGTCCTGTGTACCATCACTCACAGGTATACATACCATGGCTGGATGTGTATCTGTGTGTCACATAGATATCCATTTCTGATTAGATCTTCTGTGCCTTTACCAGATAATTGTGGACACAGGTTTAGCACATGCATGCTATGTATACACACAGGATGAGTGGTGCATGTATACCTGATGGAATACCATTGCTCAACATAGCCATTGCACAGTGGTTATGGTGAGTGTAGGACATATTGTGGACATGCCAGTGCCAGCCATGACATGGCATGCTACAACACAACTGCAACATTAAACATCACACATACACAGTGTATGTCATGTGACCTATACACTCAGTAGCATTACAAGACATATATGTGTCACTTTGTACAAATGGTGATTGCTATGCATATTGTGTATAGGTGCATATGTTTGCACACACACAACATTGAGGTGCATAGCAGTTAATGCTATGTGTAGTACTGTGGTCACTGTAACTGGATGGGGTGTAGTACCATGAGCCATCATCATGCAGCATCATGTGGTCTCTCAAGGCTACTAATGTGTGCCAGACCGGCACATACCATGCTGTACCAGAACTGCAGTACCATGGCTACATTCACCATTTCACAGCCAGTTGTTACATGGGTTTGTAAGGTGCCCAATAGGGGGCATTGCCTAACATGAATGTGTTATGTGTTGAAGAGTGTCGCACAGCCACATGAGAGGCATCTACCCCTCAGGTATATTATGTGTGCTGTGTGGATGACATTTGGGATACTGGAGTGAGACCTTACAGCAGGTGTCTGAATACATGTGTAGCATGTTAACGTGTACTGCGTATGACAAAGTTGTGTATGTTGTGTGCATGTGTATCGACTCTGCCTATCCAATGTCCACTACAGTGTTGCCACAATTGTGTGGGATGCTCTGTGTATTGTATATGTTTTAGGCAGCTACCCACATTATTGGGATGTGCATAGTCTCACAGCAAACATGCACAGCATGCATTATGTGTAGGTGTGTTACGTGTACATGGCCTACACCTCACCTATGACATGCACATTTAATTAGCAATATTAAATGTAGAACACACTCACCAGCATGGGTCTGCTGCCTTGCTGTCACACCAGAGGGACCTACAAGGATATGAGACAGTTTGTCAGTGGCAACAACTGTGGCATTGCTACTGTGTGTTTGCAATCTTACAGTAGTACAATGGTTGACAGTCACAGGCCTACAGATTATATTCCTAATTATTAGTATTGCACAACACTAGGCACCACATCTTCTAACTACACAGTACACATCTCACATAAGCATGCTCTACCAATAGAGGTAACAGTAGTCTGCAGCTATGCCATGTTACCTGCATGCTCCGTGTCAACTTGCTGGGTGGCTCCGGCCTCCATGATGATACATGTTACTTGTTGTTGTTGTTGTTGGCCAGGAGCCACCTGGCACAGGAGCAGCTCCTCCACTCTGGTGAGGGAAGGATGGATGGCTACCCCACCACCTGTGGCAAGCTGTTGTCTATGAATATCAGATGCACGCTGCCGGACATGTATAATTAAATCACTGCAGTGATGGCATACCTGCTCATATGTCCGGTTATGCATGCCTGTGTCATTTACCCTACTGACAAGATCTTTCCACAGTGCAGTCCGCTCATGCTGGCCCTGGCTGGTTCTGGAGAACAGCAGGGCATAGTGCTGCACCAGGCTTGTCGTTATCTGTTCCTCCTCTGCCGGGCTATAGGTGGGATTACGATGGTGGGCCATGACCCTGGAAGACAATGAAACAATATGTGTGAGCAAGTCATGTGGCACACTTAACATTCTAAAGTACAGATATCAATTAACTACCATATATAGCAACCTATTGGCTGTCAGAGGATACACACTTTCAATACCACATATCAGTGCTCAACCCAAAACTGCCTGACAGTGCCTGGCACACCCTATATATCAAACCATGTTTTGCACAGCAACAAAGATAAACCAGTATGTAAGACTATACAACAGTACATGGCACACTGTATGCGACACAATGCACCACCTAGCCACAGGAGGTATATATCAAGCTAATGCATCATGAAATATGTAATCCATTGCAATGATTGTAAAGTCCAGTTACAGTATTACCAGTATACCACACTAGTTGTTGATGGCAAACCCCTGCCTAACATATGTGCACATTCATTAATATAGGTGGCATACTGCTGTACTAGACTATACATGTTGCTAGATATGCACTTATATCCTGTAACACATATGACCGAGGCCATGATACAGGCATACCCACACACACATCAGACATACCTACCAGACACAAAGGTATGGCAACCCAGATGACCTTTACCTGTGTCCCATACAGTACTGTGGGTCAATAGTTACAAAACCTTATGCCTGAGGTATGTCATCTGTGAGGACTACAAGGAACACACAAAACAGTGGTTCCAAGAAACGTGGACATACACCATACTGTGCTGTTTAGGCATACAGCTTCAGGTAGTACTACAGTTCATACAGGAATTGGATTCACCAGCAGTAACACTCAATAAGCATACATGTACTGCTTTAGCCTACAATGGGACACCCCAGTCGACAACAAGGGAGTACATCAGACCGTATGGCATACTGCTTTTTCTGCCTAGCAATTGCATACACATATTTTGCTGGGATGACAGCTAGGACACATAATACCATGACAGAAATAGTTTCCCACTAAGCTATCACACATATACAGAACTCTGACACATTCACCAACACATTCACCATCACACTCAGTCAACCTCACATAGCAATTATTGCAACAAGTACATGTGGGTGTGTATCGCTTCATAGGTAGATAATAAACTATTGGCTCTAGGGCCTATAGAAGTCCAGTCATATGCTACCCTGGCCTTTGACACACAGGTAATTACATTTCACGTGGCCCTGTCAAGCAGAGCCACAGAGGTGATTCCCAGGGTGTATTTCCTATCTCCCATACAATCATCAAGATTATTTATGACGACTGCTAATTAGGAGCTTTGTTTGCTATTGATAGGTGGTTTGCTCCAGAGTATGGGATGTCTCTGAGATAGGAATCTATCCCTCCAGCATGTGCTGTTTATTGTGGTCACAAGGTTTAGGTCCCTAGAGTGTGTAGCTTGCAGGGATTGTGATTGGTTTACGTGGAGCATGTCCAACAGCTCTGGGTTTGACATAGCTTAGTATGTTAGGCAGATGTCACCTCTGGGTAGGCGGTATGTGACACAGTCTAGCTGTGGGTTTGTGAGACGGTCTGCATAGGGCATCTGTTTGAGGCTGGTATTACTCTTTGTGAGGTATGACTGTGTCATTTCCAGTTGCTGTAGTTGTCTTGTGAGGTACATACCACATGGGGCATTGTACTCTATAATGGGCTTTATGTGTGATGAGTAGAGGGGAACACTGACCTATATTTCCCTAGATGACACACCTTTTGTGATGACGTGTGCCACGTAGACAGATGACATGACTAGTGTGGCACTGTGATTATTAAAGGGGAGACTACTATCCACCTGTGTCCCATGGTCTCTTATCACACCTTCGGTGTTAAGTAGACTACCACCTATATGGTAGTTAATGGGTACAGAGTTTTTGCAAGAAGGGATGCCAATGCAGTGTCAACATTGAGCTTGAGTCCATGGCTTTGTCACCAGGCATCTGTTGCAGTAAATATGACCCTTTCTCTCTCTCTCTCTCTCTCTCTACATATATATATATATATATATATATATATATATATATATATATATATATACACACACACACACATACATATAAACATCCATTGGTGTACATATAGATATACATATAGCCACATATACAGTCCACCTTTTATGGTGGGGATATCAATTATGCGAAGGTTGTGAGGTATACAGTTATGTCATAATATTGCACAGTGTTGTGCGGAATGCATTGAAGGTGTTCTCAGCCCATGTAGCTTTAGCAGGCCTCACTGGGCTGCAACACTGCAAACCTGACGAATCATTCCCACAGCGTTTAACCACCACATGTCATATACCAGCACTGTATGCTGTCTTGTTTGCCACACACTACAACCTACATAGAAATATGCACATAACAACCTTCAACAACATATATATGTCCACCCTTCACAGCTGCAGTATGTCCCTTGCTCTATGCACATGTACAGATGCTAATATATCTGACACAGACAGATCTCTCCATATGTGTGTGCCATACACACACAAGGTCCACACTGTTGTAATTTTGTGTACCTCACGGCTGACCCTTTGGGCCTTGCTGCAACATGAACAGGTATCACATGTGAGCACACAGTAATATTAGAGGGTGTATATATAGCTGCAAATGCTAGATTAGCATACTAGCCTGGTACAGCTGTTGTCAATGCTAAGCTACACATTAATATGACTATCATGCATTTGTTACTCTGTCACATCCATGTTTATATAACCGTATGCGCTACCCCCCCAAACAGACATTGTACACACTACTGTACAGAACACAGATAACATGGATCAGCTGTTTGACATTTAATGCTGAACTACATGTGTCACAGTCATATCCCACTGCACACAGCTGCACACTGATTTCTCCATGCCAGTAGGTATGCAGGGCATCTGTGCATAAATACATACTGCTGCCACATATGGATGATTCAAACTATGTAGAGTACTCTTCATAAAGATCTACTACATGCCAGTAAATACATAGCTATTACATACCTTTCCTTTGTATGTGTTCGTATTTGTCGGTTCCGTGTGTTTTGTAATTAATTTTCTTTTTTATAGCTTATTTTATTTTCGAGATATATTTTTTTCAATATAATTTTTTTTCAATATATTATTTTTTTTCAATATATTCTTTTTTTATCTTTTTTTTTCCAATATATTATTTTTTCTTTCGATATATATTTTTTTTATCTGTTTTCTTTTTTTCTGCTGCTGTTGTCTGCGTCTCTCTCTCGCTCTCTCTCTCTCTCTCTCTCTCCCTCCGTACCTGCAATGAAATGATTGCAAGTGTGGACAGCAAGTACAGCCTGTTTTTATAGGTATCTGCACATGTGCATGTGATGGCCTCTGCACCAATTGGTGGCCACTATTTGGCAATTGCATGCAGCTTGCTGTGTGGTACTTGCAGTACTCACTGTCATAGCAACCCAATGCTATAAATTGCTAAGTCAGGTAGGCGTAGCCTTTTCAGCTTTCCAAAGTGGGGACCATGCTTGCTTGCTGTGGACACCGTTGTGTAAGTCAGAAGGTTGGTATACTTCTTATAACTGATGCTAGGGGTGTAGCCAGTGATTTGAATGTTGTACTCAGACCTGAATGTTTCCACTTCCAGTACACAGTTGACAGTGTAGAATTGTACTCACCCCTACAAATGCTAACACAAGATACATGGGAGTATGTAGTTTCTTTTCTTCTTATACAGTTAGTTGCCATACATACATAGTTATTGAGATGTTTTCATTTGGCACATGAACTGTTTGGGAACTGCTATACTGTGGATATTAATGGACTCATTTCTGCACAGTTTGTGCTTTTTCTTTTGTTGACATTATCACATGATGCTCATGAAACCTGGACAATTCCAGCACTGAGTATGCCTACCTACATCCTTGCTGGACCTTGAACACACAGGTTTTTGGGTGGGGATTGTCCTGCTATGATACTGTGTGGGGGTTGTAAAGTGCTGCTGTAACATTATTTACTGTTAGAATGTCTATTTCTGTTATCACATTCATGTAATGCAATTCCACAACAACTGCTGGTAAAGTTCCACAGAACAGGTTTTGTGTTATGGCATTCCTATCTTTCCTTTACATTCACTCATTCTGATGCATGATATATATATTTCAGCAACAACCTGCTGTATATGTACTGTGGCTTAGTAGTACTTCATGCAGTCTAGTGTGTCCGGGGTTTGAGACTACAGTGGTGTTTTATTTTGCTGCTGAGCAGAACAAGGGCCCTCACATGCAGGGTGACTAAGGCACTTTTAAGCAGTTGTAAGCGGGTTTGCACGATGCTTAGCAATACTTAGCGAAGCTCACACATGCGCACACTCGCGCAAACCCGCTAACGACTGCTTAAAAGTGCTTACTCCTGCTAACCCCTGCGCTAATTTCTTTGAAAGAAATGAAAATGTGGAGATAGGAAAGTGGTGAAAAAGGGGCAAAAAGAGGGAAAGACAGTAGGGAAAACAGCTAGGGATGTGCAGGACGGGTGTAGGGAAGGTCCATAGCTGCCCATTTCTTTAACAGCAACAGCTGTGCATATACTAGAAATTTGGAGGGAATTTTGAAACTTTCCACCCCTGAGAGAGGGGTGAGGACAACAAAGTATGTTGTACTGCCAATTAAATTTCCATTTATGTGTCCAGCGGACATGTGTGCAAAATGGGCAGCTATGTATGGGGCATAATTTTTTTGTGGGAGCAGATTGCCCATTTTTTTTTCAGGTGAGAGTGGAATGTGGGGTAGGGGAAGTAGGTATATTTGGGGAGGTAGGTTGGGGAGGTACACAGACAAGACAAACAAGATGCATACAGGGGCAGAATATGACAAATGGGGTGGGTGAACACCATTGACGAGGAAGGATGTTTGGAAATCGCAAGTCCATGAGCCCACAAATGGCAATAGTGGAACTGAGATCCACACCCATGGCAGTCACTACTGCACCTTCACAGCCCAGAGGGTGGCTGTGCTGGGGGCTGCGAAGGAGGGGCAAGCTCACCAGTGAGTCGCGCCACTCTTGCCTCGAGCTGACATAGAGGATCAGCAACTGAACGCTGGATCTCCCTATGCACCACAGCCCAGACCGTTCAGAAGGAGATAGGTGGCCCTCCTCCTGCCACGTTTGCACGGGGGCGATGAGCCCCATCCCCTGCAGTGCTTCCACCCAAAGGTGGCACAGAGCCAACGGAGGAGGAGGTCCCGGGCTGGGCACCGGACCTGCTGGTGCCAGGTGCCATCGCCAGCTGAGGTGGGACAGGTGGGTCCGCTGGGACCGGCCTTCCCATACATTCTATGTTTAGGAGGATTTAATGACAATATGGGTTGGTAACAGCCAACAGCATTCCAAATTAGTTGTAACAGCATGCAGTAATATTCCCATTAACCCAACACACCAGAGTTCCAACAGCTGAACAGCAAGAATAACACATGCATATATAGAACAACAGTGGACATTCCAACAGCATGCATGATTGATTGGTGGCAACAGGCCACCAAGATTGTGGTGTTTGAACAGGGCACATGCATCAAAGTAAATGCAGATATTTATAAACCAATAGGACATATGTCCCAACAAATGTTTTGAGATTAGACATACCCATTGAGGTGTGGAATTGCATTGTTTATGCACATACAGTAGGTTGTAAAAAGATACCTTCATTAACAACTTATATGTACTTATAGTTTACACTACATTCCTATTGACTGCAGGTATATATCCCCTACATGTATTAATTATTACACTAGGCTAAGTCCATTAAGTTGTGAAATGGGTTTTGCTAGTTCCTTATATACCTGATCTGTATCTGACATACAAACTGTCCAGGATGCAGATGTTACTGCTACGTATTTATATATTTTATTTATATTTATATATCTACATACCTGGATGTGTTCAGGTGACATTATCAGTTATATTTCTACAGCCCCCTACATTTCTAGCAGCACACTGACATTTCTGGGGAACTGATTCAAAAAACAAAGCCAGCAACAAGTGAGCCATGTAATAAATAGTAGTTTATTTAAAACTACTAAGACTACATTCCATGCTTGGACAAAACAGACCGGTTTCGGCCAACATAAATCCTGGCCTTCTTCAGTGTATTACAAAAAGCATAATGATAGTCAAGTCTTATATAGTAAATGAAAACATATCATTGGTAGACATTTACATATTGATTAGTGAACTCATGAATATTTATGTATGGATAAGCCATATAGACTAATAACTATGTAACTTAAAAAATATATTTAATAATTCAATCATAAATATTCATTAAGTCCTGGATTAAATAAAGCCCCAAGTTTTGTAATCCATTTTTTCTCCCTAGCATCAAGTTTCTTGTGCCAGCCAGATTTGTGAGTTCGATCACCAATAAGTTTGTCTATAATAATAAAATTGAATTGAGCTGTTGTATGTGTGAGTGTGTGTTTATATAGAGCATTGGTGGTTCTTTTGCATTTAATATCACTTAGGTGTTCAGACATACGTAACCTGGGGAACACATTAACAAGCTACTCATGTGCCAGATTTACCTATATGTGCCAGCCATTAACCAACAGTTGAGGACTGTATATATCCTTCACAGCTACTGGCACTCCCTTCATCCACTTTATATGGGCCTGCCCAAGTGTGGGTTGACAAGGCTTAATACAACAGTACTATTTATATAATGCAAGAGTACAACAACATTTCAAACTAAGTGACACGGACACACTCCAGGAATTATACCTTTATTAATTACAGTACACACTTTTCTAGAGGCTCTTTTATTTATTTGATATTACAGTGCATGCAGAAGACTTTTTCAAGACATATAATACCTTTATTAATGGGTTACAACACTCTTTTTCAGGCTCTCTCACTTATTTTATATAACAGTACACACAGAGAAGTTATTCAGGACTTATTATACCTTTATTATTGGGCTACAACACTTTTTTCAGGCTCTCTCACTTATTTTATATAACATTACATGCAGAATGATTACTAACCTGCCTGATGGCACAGCCTTAGCAGCCTATCTGCATAGGCTTGCTGATTCACAGCACGGACACCTGCAGCTGTGAATTAATTGAGGGGATATTGAGACATACCTTTCCATAATATAGACTACAATAGCAATTCTTACATACTCCATTCAATGGCTACCTACTCAGTAGTGGGGCATTTTCATTCCCACAGGCCTCCTGTATCCATTGGTTCAGTTGGTCCTGCTTGCGTCTCTTCAGGTCTGCGTAGTGGTGTCTGACCTGCTCACCAGTCCATGGGACGCCTGTGGCACTGGTGAGATCATGTGCTAGACAGTTCCAGGCTTCTGCTTTGTACTCAGTGCCTTGAAACTGGCCCTGCAGGAGTCTTGCATCATGACGATGGACGAGGAGCCAAACCATTACTTTTGACTCCTCAATGCCCCACCATTGCGCTCGAAAACGAGAGCCCTCTCCAACACCAGCCATTCTGACTGCAGATGGGAGCTACAACCAGTTATGGCAATTATCAAACCTATGGAGCTTAGATATGCCTCATTTACCGCACTTATTTGTGATTGGCCAGTTTTGAAAATTCTCAGCTGAGTGCACACCTGCTTAGCACTGAGTAAACTTTGATTAATATGTATATGTATGTTGACAGTACATGAACAGCAAAAGCTGTCCTGGCTTAGTGGTTCAGTACTGTGATTATGGTGCACAGTATCCCGGGTTGGAGGCCTGTCATTGCTTTTTATTTTACTACTGGCCTGACTGGCTAGGAGGTGTGGCTGTGTTTAGCCGACTTTGCTCAACTTTGCCCAATGTTGCTCTACGTTGCCCGATGTTGCGCTAGTCAGCACGGTGTGCAGCTCCGCGCAAACATGCTTTGTTTGTGCTAGTTGGCACGATGCGCAGCTCCGCGCAAAGCCATTGCGCTAGTTAAAGCAGTGCTAAGCTATGGGCAATTATTCTTAAATGTGCTTAATACTGGTA
Source organism: Protopterus annectens (assembly GCF_019279795.1). Taxonomy (NCBI): domain Eukaryota; kingdom Metazoa; phylum Chordata; order Ceratodontiformes; family Protopteridae; genus Protopterus; species Protopterus annectens. The sequence goes on along the minus strand of NC_056725.1, from coordinate 368,560,090 downwards.
AATGTTGCTTAGCAGTGCTTCACATTGCATAAGATACGTTACTTATGCATTCATCAGTATGTATGACCGTTTCACCTTCTTATATATATATATATATATATATATATATATATATATATATATATATAAAATATCGTACACTACTACATAGGCCATTTCAATGCATTTTACTGACATTTAAAAGGTAAATGTCAGGAATTATTTTTATGCACAGATTTCATACAGAAAATGGAATGGAGAGTGGTGGGACTCGAATCGGGAATGCCTCCTCTTGTGCGAAGGCTCTACCACTAGGCTATTGCTATTTGGCTTAATTTGCATATAAGTAGTTTATTATCCTCTTCGATGTCTAAACTGCTAACTGTAGCTAAGCAATGGGCAAACCCACGCACACACACGTAAATATGGGCAGCTATATCGGGAATAATAAAAAAAAATTGTTTTACATTTTATTTTATTTGTACAGGGGTTTTGAATGTGGTGGAGTGTAGTGTTGGGGATATACACATTTGAGCAGACTTGCTCATATCTGATGACATTTGCAGATTTAGGCACTTGCAGGGGCATGGATATTTGGACTGCTCGGCAGTCTGACACACCCCCTGCACTCGTGCACGCTCCATGTTAGCCTTAGAGTTGAGTCAGCACACCCTCATGAATATGCATGGTGCACTGACGTCATACTCCTTGGCTGCAGTTTCCATGTAAGACTTATTTAGTCTTACATGGAGGATTACTGAATCCCGGCCTATGTGTGTGTGTGTGTGTATATATATATATATATATATATATATATATATATATATATATATATATATATACATATATATATATATATATATATATATATATATATATATATATATATATATATATATATATATATATATATATATATATATATATATATATATATATATATATATATATATGCATATATACACACAGACACACACACACACAACACATGCATTTATACATATACATATACACATACAGATGCATATACATATACACATGCAGATACATAAACATAAAATAGAGAGCTGGTTCTATAAGTTTAAGTTAAATGAAATGTATTTCATGATCTTGTACAAGTAGAGGTAATAACACTCCTGCAGTGTTATGGTATCCTTCAGAAACAAGTCCTGTAATTCTTGTAGACATATAATATATTGCCAAGCATGTACTCATACCCTGATTTATTATACACAGCCTATGGGATTTCTAGCATGGCATTATAGGCCCTCTGCGTTATCATACACAGCTGCAGCAGCTTGCTGGGTAATTAACTCACAATAAAGACAGAAGCCATGTTTCTGATAAAGAAGCTGTTCTAAATCTGCCCTTTAATTTGTCTGTAATGCAGTCAGTGCTTGATGACGACTCATTTTAACTGTGCATATATTACTAATTATTAATTACAAGGTAATTAATTAATAAGACAACATTATTAAATATCATTTGTGTCATTATCATACTTTTGTAATACACATGCACAATTTGAAAAATGAGTGTTTATAGTTTCAGACTGAGTAAGAGTGTTGCTTTGCTTCTCTGAGTAATTGCACTGTTTATGTGCATCTGCTCAATTGTTCCTTGATGTATTTATTCATCTTGTACTGATAAACTGTATTTCATTTTGAGTTTTATCTAACTTTGTCACAGCAGAAAATAGACATTTTGGTCCAGACTCCCTACCTTAAATAAATAAATGTATCTAAAATGTGCAGTATTAAACATGAATGTTGATATATAGCAGATCACAGTTTCACAAGCAACAGAGGAATACATAAAATAAGTGTAAGGAAGGTATGTTACCAAAAACTTCATGCTCAGCATATTTTTAAACAATCGAGTTAACTAAATCAAGATGCATATTCCACAAAAAGAAGTATTTAAATAATGGGATGCATGAACATACTGTATATCTCAGTATAAGTTATGCACAGAGATTCAGAAAGACCGCCATCTCCTGAGGTAATAGCTTTGGCCCAATGGAAGTGTTCCCACAGTCTATGAAAGTACATTTCAGATATGTTAGCCACAGTAAAGAAAGGCATCATTGTTGGCTAATCTGTGTATCTCTGAATCCCATATCTACGGTGAGTTCAAATTAGAATTTTTTGGCAGCGGTTACCACTGGCGGCCCACACACGTGCACACAATTAAACACACAAACACACACACACTGATAAACGTCGAAGTTGTCCCTAAGTGTACAAGTGTACAAAATGTTCCTGTTCAGTAAGGGGTTTAGTTAGGGGATAGGTAGAGTAGCAGTGTGTGAGAGAGAGAGTGTGTGTGTGTGTGTGTGTGTGTGTGTGTGTGTGTGTGTGTGTGTGTGTGTGTGTGTGTGTGTGTGTGTGTGTGTGTGTCTGTGTTTGTGTGTGTGTGTGTGTGTGTGTGTGTGTGTGTGTGTGTGTGTGTGTGTGTGTGTGTGTGTGTGTGTGTGTGTTGGGGGGAGCTTCCATCAACTGCCCATAGACTAACAAATAACAGCTATAATACTCTGGAGGGTCACTAGACACCACACACTCTGGAAATGTTATACTAGGAAAGGTAGAACGTTAATAGAACAACAGATTTTGCAACAGGGAACTGTAAAACTATATTAAGAAGTATGAAACTCTAATGTTTGGCATTATTAAGTGACTGCATGTACCCAGGACAAGAAGCACTCAAGTATAAGAGGCAAAACCATAGATGTTCTGTAAATCAGGGACATTTGACAAGTCTGGTGATTTATCCATATGTGTGTGTGTGTGTGTGTGTGTGTGTGTGTGTGTGTGTGTGTGTGTGTGTGTGTGTGTGTGTGTGTGTGTGTGAATGTGTACACATGTAGGAGAGTGAATGGGGTGTCCTGTGCCAATGCAATGCATGAGCCAATAACGGTGTTTACTGCAGCAAAGTGCAGATTAGCACTAGAGGTAACAAGTTGCAATTCAGAGACATGCAAATTAAACGATAATGAGGTCTTTCCTCACTATGGCTAATCTGTCTGTGAATCATAGATTTTCACCATCGTCAAAACTGAATCCGAGACATTCTTCAAAAAAGCACTTCACTCAGTTATGTGTTCACAAAATTTATTTTGCAAATGGTAATACTATTTTCAAATGTATAGAATCACTGAATTAAACAAACATACTCTTAAGCATTTTAACAAACACAGCTGTCCAATTCTTCCTATGGACTTGATTTAGTTTGCACAAGTAGCTGCAATACAGAGATGAATCTGGTCCAACTTTGTTTGTTCACAACATGCCAAATTTTACTTTCTTGTAACAGTGATTACTTTTTTGTCTTTTTGGGGTGATATTTTTCCAAGAATGCTTTTTTCTCCTTTTTTCTGTAAATATCTTTTTGGCTTTGCTGAAATCTGCTTTTATGGCTGTAGAGGACTGGCATATGCACTGAGTTCGTATTTATCTCTTACTTATGTGATGCAGCTAGGGTGGAGCATAGCTCCTGAGGTCACAGTTTACCTGGTTAGTCAGAGAGATGGCCATGATGCTTCCAGTAACCACAAATTGAAAAGCATTAGAATTACTCAATCTAGGGATTTAAACTTTGCTTGTGACATAAATAAAACACTTTGGCGGGACAAGCGTGTGTCTCAGAATTACTCTTCTATGGAACAGGCTTCTCATCCATTTGAAGAAGAGCTCTTCCTTCACTCTCTTAAAAACTTCTACCAGTGGATGAGAAATCGGAAGTACACCCTGGATCTAGTATCATGTCTCTAATGGACAAAGGAAGCCTGTAAATCTTGCCCTAGTTTACATATACTCATTAAAATAACATCTAAAATATATAAAGTTGCGTGATAAAATTAGGATGATTTGCTTGGCTTATAAAGGCCGCAGTGGTTATTAGTCTAATATACACCTATGAGCCTATAAAAGAAAGGTAGGGAGTAATTTGTGTAAAGTGGGGCACTGTTGAGAATATATGAGAATATATAAATGAAACTTCCCAGGAATAGACCAATGATTGCCCTAGAAAGATATGGTGAATATAATGTATATGTAGCCTTCAATACCTTGTGACCACCTCCTTTTAATTATAATGTTTTATAATTTAATAATTATAATGATATACTCCTCTTTACTACCCCTTTTGCTTGCCCCATACCTCCTTACCTTGTAAGAAAACTAGTTTCTCACTGGATTTCAGTACCCAAAAGGCCACACTATCACCCCAGCTGTAAGTCCTTGCACCACTTACCAGTCATACAGCACTGTGACCAGCCCCACAACCTGTTCACTCTATCAACATACCAGTCCCAGATACATTAGTTCCAGATCTAAACACTACTATAAACTTATAAATAAATTCCTGAAATTTATCACTAGGTTTAAACATAACCCCAAACTTGGTGGCTATATCTACCCAAACCACTCCAGATAAATTTACCCCCTCTACTTGCAATCCAAGTTATAAACCTACAATTAATAGGCCACATAACTCTCTCCTGGCCTGTCACCTCAACATTAGAAGTATAAACAACAAGGTACATGAACTACATGCACTCCTGGCTGTTCACTCCCCGACGATACTCTGTTTATCCGAAACCTGGTTAAAACCTAACACCACCAATAATGAAGTGTTACCACCCGGGTATAACATACTCAGGCTGGATCGTGCTTCTAGGAAGGGGGGGGTGGCTTTTCTCTATGCATCTGTGTTAAACGTCACCATTGAAGCTATACAACCACCTCAAATTTATAACTTAGAGATTCTTGCCACCAAATTGCAGCTTAATAAAAATAAATGTTTTAATATCATCTGTATGTACATTCCCCCAGGAAATAATATATCTACACTTGAAGGTACCCTTCACTGGCTATCAGGTAACTACCCCCAAGAAACCTTACTACTCAGAGATTTTAACATAGACTGCAACACCTGTTCCTTAGAATCCCCAACCACCCATGTTAACCTGCATAGATTTACACAAATCATAACAACCCCTACCAGGATAGGAAAACCTAACCATAAAGAAAATATACTTGATTGGATACTTATCTATAGTCACCCCCAATTGTACACCTCTGTGACCCTCCCCAATGACCTAAGTGATCACCTTCTTACCTATATAATTAAGCATAAAGCCATCAACCCCCACCATCTCATACTCAGAATAGTAAGAAACAAAAACTTTAACCTTGCCAATTTCCAACAGGAACTAAACTCATGTAAATGGTCAGTTCTATAACACCTCCCCTTAGAGGAATCAGTTGTATACTTCAACAACAAATTCCTTGAGATCTTGGACTCTCATGCACCTGTTAGCTCAATAAGAATAAAGGCAAAAACTGTGCCATGTCTTTCCAAAGAGTCCAAACTAAAAATCACCCGTAGAAACAAAGCATGGGCATTATGGCGTACTACAAAAGACCCCCAAGATCACATTAAATATAGGCAATCAAGGAACGAGACTAAAAATCCATTTTACAAGACAAAAAAAATCTACTATTATAATCTACAGCAAATAAATCAAAACAACCCTCAGAAGTTTTGGGCAGCTTTAAATAAACTATTACATCCTGGACAAACCTCCACCTCGACCCCTGCAGCCACCATTGATAAACCACCAGAGGAAGTCTCAGACAGTTTTAACTGATTCTTCACTGAGACAATCCAAGCCCTAGCTAGCCAACTACCTCCAAGCTCCCCTGGCCCTGAGGACACCACTCCTAGTAAACAACTCTCATTCAGATTCCAACCAGTTGCCACTTCACTTATCCGTACCTTGATCAAAAAATGAAAACCAACTACTCTGTCTGCTGATCTACTCCCTGCCGAGTATCTACAAAAAGCAGCTGATGCCATTGCTTACCCCATCTCTACACTAATCAGTTGAACAATAGTAGAAGCCAAAATTCCCACCATCTGGAAAATATCCTATGTAATCCCACATCACAAAGGAGGTAGCTCTACTGAACTATCTAATTATAGGCCAATAGCCATATTATCTCCACTTGCAAACGTTATGGAAAATGTATTTATAGACAACTGTTGCACCACCTAATTCAGAATAACCTTATGGGAGACTCCCAGCACAGCTTCCAACCTCACCACAGCACTACTTCAGTCCTCCTAGCCTTCTCCAACACCACAAACCATAATTGCAACAATAATAACATATCCTCTGCCCTCTTCTTGGATCTCTCCAAGGCATTTGATATGGTTGATTGCCAATTTCTAATCCACACCCTGAAAACATTCTGTCTAGATACTAAAGCCCTTCAATGGTTCCAATCTTATCTGAGTGGCAGACAGCAGGCTGTCCTTTGGCAAAACAAACTATCTAACCTCCTACCCAACTCCCTTGGTGTACCCCAGGGTTCTGTACTAGGGCCCCTTCTGTTCTCATTTTTCATCAGTGACCTTTATACTGTTATTCCAAAAGCCAGCTGTATCCAATATGCTGACAGCTCTACCCTGATCTGCTCAGCCACATCTCAGACAGAACTATGGTCAGCTACCCAGAACACCTTCAACATAATAGAAAACTGGCTTTGTGGTCAACGTCTGATTTTAAATCCTAAAAAACAAAATTGTTACTTTTCTCACCAACTCATAGGTCTACTGCATTTACCTTTACCATAAAATCCAATAATGGCACTAAAATCTCCCCAGACATCCCTACAAAACTACTAGGTGTTATTATATATAACAATCTTAAATTTGACCTGCATGTTAATCAAACCATCAAAACCACTGATAAAAAACTAGGGTCACTTTACAGGATTAAAGCCTTCTTAACCCCACCTGCTAGAATTGCCATAGCTCGCTCTCACCTACTTTCAACTCTTCTGTACGCATCCTCTTTACTCTCTAATTTAAACAAGTCTGTCCTCAACAAACTGTCTATCTGCTACAACCACATTGCCAGATTTGCCATGTATCAATCTAAACCAGCTTGGGTGACTAGAACTGCCCAGCTTGATCCAGTATAAGCAATTGATTATGGGATATAAAATCCTTTACAATCCAAACAATACGCCTGCATTAAAAAACATTATCACCCCCATAACAATCCCAGACCTATTTGATCTTCTAACAGACTGCTAGTTTAGACTCACAAAACTAATAACACAGCCGGTGACTCTCTCTTTGCCAACTCTGCAGGTAGATCCTGGAACTCACTCCCAGCTGATATTACTTTACTTACCACCCTGAGCCAATTTAAGATAAGATTCAAACAATATTTGACACTAAACTGGCTATGTCAATGCATCAAACCAGACTAACTCTCCTCTACTATGAGTTAATAACTATAATTTAATTTAGTTGTTTTACTTAATCCGGATTTACACCCAAGATTATCTCTTAATTTTGGAATTTGTATAACTTGTTAAGTATGTAACCACTGTGTATATTGTATCTGTAATCTTAACTGCTTATTTTGGAGCTTTTCTCCCTGGGCCTCCGCTGAAAATGGACATGAATCCAGTCGGACTATCCCGGTCAACAAATGTAATAAAATAAAATAATAATTTAATGCATGTAACGAATAAAAAGAAATAAAAACACTGTCTTGAATATAAGTCGAAGCCAAAACATGATAATCCAATTTAAGTCAAATTTATGTTGCAATACTCGAAGTGACTACAGCAATGGTCTCATAAAACCACCAAAAAAACAGGAAGAAAGAAAAATAAAAAAATACCTTTGTTAATGCTGAATTCTTCAGAATGTATAAATAAACTAAGTGATAAATCTGTTGATAATAAATTCTTCAGAATCTATAAATAAGCTGAATGATAAATGTAGGATCATAGCCCTTCGCGAGACATGCAGCTCATCTAACTATGCAGTAATTTCTGTGTACTGTTGTTACAAATGTTCATTCTGGTATTTATTAATTGTATTTGGACTTATCTCCAAAGCACAGTTCTGATACAATACAAAATACTGCAACATCAACAAAAATTCTGTATCAGATCTTGTGATGGGTCTCACTTCCTTTGATCACTCTAGATACAAAACAACTATAAATGTTTCACATTTACGCAAGGAGGCTGGAGACTGCAAGCTAGATTTGAATTCTTAGAACTTCAAAAGGGAGCCTGGTATGCAACTTGCTAAACTGTGCATCAGTCTACCAGTCTAGTATGGCTTAACTGGTTTATAAGGTTTGTGTTACAACATGAGAATGCAGAATTTGTGTGTTGAGGTGATATAGTAAAATTTATTTGAATAAGTAACCTCAATACACACATGCAAAATAGGAACATGGGGAATAACACAATTAGTACACAAGTGATGATCACACACAATGTTTTACTACTGTTATAGGTACATACCTGAACACTGATTTACAGGAAACGTGGTATAATAGAAATTCTACCCCAAACGGTGAATTATTTTGAATGTATTCAAGATATGAAGTATATACTCAAATACGTAAACAGAAGGACTTCTTTGGAGTTGATGTGATTCATTCTAGAATGCCAATTTGGCATTCATTAAATATTAAACATGTCTGATGAATCTGAGACCTATAATATGAGCTCAAAATACTTCATCTGACAGTTTGTGTTATGGTGCAGAATTTTTTATTAGATGACTGCACACACAGTACTCCAGATTACGTAACATTTACGGAATTGGTCACATTTCACCGATATTTGCATAAAAGTTGTGGATAAGTCAGCAAAATGCAAGTATACCTCAGAGAACCTAGAATATCTTGGCACAAAACAAAATTGTCCAGCAGTATCAGCGCACTCACAGCAAATCAATAATTCAAGAAAAGTGCATTATAAACCATGATGTGCAATACCAAAGCTATGGAAATTATACAAGCCCAATGCAAGCTGCAGATCATGTAAAGGAATATGTATGTACAACAATCCACCCAAGAGGTCCACAAACAATTACAGACGCCTCCATAAGTCATGTATCAATAAAGTACATGCATGGGAAAATACAGAATCAAAAGGAAACTTTCTAATAAAAAAATGAAGGTGAAGGGCAATTACAGCCACTTTTCCAGGGCTAACAGAAGCTATCAATGGGTGCAGGACATGTGTGGGAAATACAAGTAATGCACACAGCAAAGGAAACAGGGAGATAGAAAATCAGATGTGGGGTAAGGGACAGCAAGAGGGGGGTTGGAATAGGAAAATCTGAGAGACAGTCAGAGGGGATGGGCAATCTTTTTGGTGGGAATAGGCTACACTTTTTTTTTGATTTTTTGAGAATAAAAGAAATGACAGAGAAAGAGGAGGAGAAGGGCAAAACAGCAGGTATACACATCTAACAAATATCATAACAGACAAAGGTTGGAAATAAATATAAAGGAAAGGATAAGGTAGACAGATACCACGCTCTACAATATGGGCAAAGGAAAACTGACAATCAGGGGAGGGATGCATACCAGCCATGGTGAAATGCAAAAATACATATGTACATATGCACTATGACATTCTGACATATTGTAAATTGTGTGACATTTATACCTGAATGTGTATGAGTGATGACAGATGCCTTGTGTAGGGGAAGTAGGGGAAATTGGGTTCATAGTACATATTGGATATGGAATCCACTACCCAAGCAGCCTGTCAAGTGCAAGTATAAGAAAAGAAACAGCACAGATGACCAAATACAGGAAATGAAATGCTGGAGAAGACCAGCTAAAGGCAGAATAGAACCTCTGACCATGTATGCAAAAGACAAACAAACACAGTGCCTAACAGCAATACTGTAGCAAAGTAAAAAACTGTCTGCTCATAACACAAGTAGGCGTGCACAACCCAAATAGAAGTGAAATGGAATGCATATGTCACAGACATATGCCATGTTAAAGGTGTATTTGTATATATGTAGCCTTTACTGACCTAACAGGAACCTATCAGAAAGTAATGTCAATACGCATGCACACACTAATAACATGGAATAATAAATGGTAGGAAATTTATGAATAATGGTATATAAGGAATGTCAGTTTTTTTTACACGTGAACTATGATCAAATACTCTGAGTAATACTTAACACACAAGTATAACAGAAACAAAGATGTAATGCAAGCAATAGCCAGTAACTTGTGTGCATATGTCCTGCATGTATATAATGACCAAAGGGTTGGCACAAGGAGGGATTGTAACAATACAACGATATAATAATGGATGATAATGCAAATGAAAGTTAATGTATACCATACATATGTACAAAATATATGCCAAACCTACAGACAGGGGAATGGAAGTAGATAACATGGGCCCACATCAAGAAGACCATGCTAGCAAAGTAAGTAAACAATAAAGCATGACAACACTATTAAAGTGAGACATTGCACATGCATGTGTACACCACATAAGATGGCATTGAAGTCCCTCCAAGTTACATAGAAGCAAATGCCAAATGTATGTCACATGGGCAGACTGCATTGCTGACAACTATAAACATAACTGTATAAAAATCATACACACATAGTTCTGTGCAATCATCAAACAGCAAAAGGCATAGGTATGCAAACTAAGAATCAGTATTGCATATACATATAGACTGTCATGCCAGCATACCAAAAAGGTGCAAAAAAGCACCTTTGGTTTATATATATATATGTATAAATAAATATATATATATATATATATATATATATATATATATATAGATATATATATATATATATATATATATATATATATATATATATATATGTATATATATATATATATATATATATATATATATATATATATATATATATGTATGTATATCACTGACCATGGGTATGACTGAGCAAAGGGCAGCCTTTGAACAACACTACAGCACTTGATCACAGGATATTAGATGCTAACCCTAAAGTGCTCATTTAATAACCTGTTTAAACAGAAGCAAATTATACCGAGCAGATTTGATATTGTTTAGTGTTTAACCTGAGTAAGCTAATTTAACTGAGTAACTGTAGAAATGCTAAGCAAACTATAGATATTTGATAGCTACATAGCCTGAAGCCAGATTCTATAGATAGATATTTGCTAGTTACATAGCCTGAAGCCAAATTCCATAGATATAAGATTGTAAATGGTGAGCATTACTACACAGCTTAATTGAGTCTTAGGTACACTGTTTATTCTATAAGTAACTGTAATACTGTTTCTGTATCTAATTTCTCTGATTTGAATTCACTTGATGCTTATGTGTTTTGAACTCACTGTTGTTTAACCCATACTTTTCTGCAAATTACTTTTCGCTTTCTTGTAACACTATCTTTTATATTTTCTCCAGCTTTCCATCCTTATTGCCAACATTCTTTTTTTTGTCTTGCGACTGTGCCCTGCTGGACATCCAAGAACAAACATAAATAACTGCCAAACCCTGTTTGCTTCATCCCCAACTGGAAAAGGTCTAAAACTACTCCTGAGCTGATCTCTTTAAGGAACTAGGAAAGTATGTGAAAACAATGTTCTAACTCCTGTATTTAATGTTATTTTGCTCAGTTAACTGCTAGGTAGCTAGTACATGCTCCCTGACAGGACAGCCAGCGGTCTACCCTTTTCCTAACCTCTCGAATTCTACTCGAGTTTCCATTCCCTCTTCTTATCTTTTAGCCTCCCATACTGGGTCCACTCTCTGCTATTACATGATTTGACCACTAGATGGCAGCCTTACCCACCTTTAACCTTCTTTACTCTATTTCATTTCTCACTCTTACTATAATTTTTATTTTTTTCCTCTCAGTTTTTTTCATATACTCCTCTCTATTAATCCCAAATCACTAAAAAGCTAAGCTCTCTAATCCTTTCACATTTAAGACTACCATAAACGTCCCTCTTCCCCCCTTGCATACCTTCCACTGAACTTACCTTCCACTACACTGATTGTTTTCCTCACTCTCCTGATTCTTTCATTCCTTGGGCTCTACCTGGTCCGTTCGTCCTGTGGGCTCACTTCGCTCCCCTACCCTGCCCCCAATTTCCACCGGCCCCCACTATCTCTACATTTACACTTTAACCACTCCCACCACTTCCACCATGCAATCCACACTACCTGCCCCACCACTGTCAAACCCCTCCCACGTTCCACCCCCTCAGACTATACCACCACCTATTAGTTAACAGCTATATTACAAACCTATACCAAATACTAATCTCCCAAAAGCCAAACAACTAAATTGTAACTAAATTTCTCTACACCATTATACAAACCTCAAGCATGTCCCTCAAACCCCAATCCACATTAACACAAACAATACTCATAACAACCTTATTTTATCTAAATTATCTAACCCAACCAAACAACATAAATCATTCCCCCAATTTCACATGACTGCCCTATCCTTCATAAAAGACACATACAACTTCACCTATATATCCCCTTATCTCTTTCTCCTCAACACCACCATGCTCTTCCACTATAGAATTGTAACTGAAAATACCACTCACAGTTATACTAGCCAAATAGTCTCTAAACTTATTTACAATGTCATGTATCCCTATCTAAGAAAATATCTCCCCTGCCACCTTATCTCTGTCCTCCTCTCTGGTGACATCCACTCAAATCCTGGCCCCTTTTCCACTCAGGAACTTACTTCCCAACCTCACCCCCCTCTTTCAAATGGTTAATCAATCCAATTCTCAGCCATAAATGCCCAAAGCCTCTGTAATAAAATTCCAAACTTCCATGCCTGGCTTCTACATAACCAGCCAGATATTCTCTCCATCTTAGAAACCTGGCTCAAGCCCCATATAAAAGACTCCAAACTAATACCACCTAACATTCTAAGAAACAACAGAACACAAAAAAGGAGGTGGAGTAGCACTCTTATACTCTGCATCCCTGATAGTCACCCCCTATGCCAAACCTTTCCCCAAATTGGTAAAGCAGAGATGATACCAGCCCTACTCCACCTTAACAATCCTAAACTCATTTTCATTCTGTCCCTCTATATCCCCCTGGTGATAATGTCTCATGCCTTGAAGACATTCTCTCCTGGGTATTCTCTAACATCACTCACGAAACAATAATCCTGGGTGACATTAACATAAATTGGGCCGCAATCCAATCTCCCACTAATTCGCACAATATTAACTTGCATAACGTCACACAATACACTACCAGACCTCCAAAGAACTCCACTACTGGAAGTACGATTGACTGGATACTAGTATCACACCCCCACTATATCTCAGATGGTGGTATTCTCCCTGACCCACTAGCTGACCATTTCCCCATCTTCGCCCACCGCCTCCCCTCTTCTATACAACAAACTCACACCTATCTTTCTTCTCGCTGCTTAAAAAACTTTAATCCTGAAACTTTCATAAACACACTAAAATGCACCAACTGGAACCCACTAAAAACCCTTCCCCTAGATAATGCTCTGTCCTACTTCAACACCACTGTCACAACCCTCAACTCCCTTGCCCCCCTAAAAACTAAACACATAAAAAGTAGCCCTGTACCTTGGCTAACCAAAAACACTTTTGTAGCCATGCGATTTCATGACAAAGCATGGGCACAATACCAAAAAATAAAACCCCTCTTCCCTTTCTGAATATAAAACTCTATGCAACAAAGTAAAAAAACTCATTGTCTCTGACCAGAAAGTATATTTCTCTATGCTCCAAACTAACCATAATACCAACCCCAAACAGTTTTGGAAAGGAATTGCATCTCTCTTTAACCTTGGAAAAACAGAAAACCCTTGCCCCAACCTAGATGCAACTGACATGGACTTAGCAACCCAATTTAACTTCTTCTTCATTGACTCCATCAATAAACTAACACTATCCTTCACTAATAATTCTGTAGCTCCTCCTCAGCCTGCTCCCATCCTTTCCTCCCCTAACATCCCATGCCCCCAGCCCCCACCTTTCTCCATCAATCCCGTCTCCATATCCACCATAAAAAACTTCTCCAAAAGTTAAAACCTGGCTCCAATTCCCCGATGAAATCCCCTCCTACTTCCTAAAAGTAGCTGCTGAAGAAATTGCCCTCCCTGTCACCATACTAATAAATTGTTCTAGCTTAGAATGCCAGGTCCCCCAACTCTGGAAGAAGGCCTTTATTATTCTTGTCCATAAAGGTAAAAATAACAATGACATCCCTAACTTTCACCCTGTCGCCATCTATTCCCTATTTCTAAGCTACTTGAAAAGTGTGTCCACCAACAACTATTACCCTACCTCATCAATAATCAGCTTTTTACCCCCACACAACATAGCTTTAGACCAGGTCATAGTACGTCCACTGCCCTTCCTTGAAACAATCAACAAAGCCTGTGACTCTGGACACCCCATATTCACTCTTTTCTTTGACCTCTCTAATGCTTTTGACACCATTTCCTACAACCTGCTTTTTACCAAACTCTCTAAACTTAACTTATCCTCCTCTTCTACCCAGTGGTTTTCAAGCTACCTTACAAACAGACAACAAGCAGTTAAATGGAAAAAGGCTACCTCACCCTTCCTCAATACTTCCACAGGCATCCCCCAAGGTTCGATTCTAGGCCCCCTATTATTCAATGTCTTCATAAACGATTTCTACCAAGCCATTCCAAACTCCAACCTCATTCAATATGCCGATTATTCTATTATAATCTGTTCCTCCCCTTCCATTACAGCTCTTAATAATCTAATATAATCTAATATAAGCTGCCTTCCCCTCCACAGAACAGTGGATGCTAGACAACCATCTAGCCCTTAATGCAACCAAAACAAAACTTATGCTATTCAACACCTCCAAAACCTCTTCCCTGAACAAACAATCCTTCATCATTACCAGCAAAAGTAATACCCCCCTAGAACTAGTCTCTGACACAAAACTAGTAGGAGTTATCATTGATGACCAACTAAAACTTGACAAGCATATACAAGCAAATATCAAAACAACCCACAAAAATGGGTATGCTTTATCGTCACAGTCACTTTACCTCTCCCACTACCAGGATTGCACTAGCCAATGCATACCTCATCCCACCCCTTTTATATGGCGTGCCTATCCTAACTAGCCTTCAATCTTCCCTCACAACTAAACTCTCATCTTGTTATAACAAAATATCCATAGAGTCATAGAGTCTTTTCCCACCACTGTAATTCCCTTCACCAACAAACTTGGCTAGAATTACCAAACTTCCTCACTTATACCCAGCTTATCCAAGCACACAAAATAATTCATAACCCACCTCTCTGCCCCTCCCTAGCAAATACATTTGACATGCATAAACCTGACAGACTCCTAAGATCTAATTTCCAAATCCTAATTAAATTGTATAAACCCACACGCCAAGCTGGAAATCACCTGATGTCCTTCTCTCTAGCAAGGCTCTCTAACTCTCTCCCTCCTCCCATCCGCACCACCAGCAGTCTTTCCTTGTTCAAAATCTCACTGCACTCTCACCTTACCTCACAATGGAAATGCTCTTGCTCCCACCCAAGCTAATTTCTGACTACTCTGTCTTCCTCATTTTCCTAACTCATTTGTTGCCTATGACTGCCTGCTATAATTCTGCATCCCTGTGATGTATTTCACCAATGACTAAAATTTACCTCATCACAATTTTTCAAAAAAAAACTGAATTATCTCGATGTAAATTATTTGAATGTAAACCTTTTTTTCTTCTGTATTATGTAACATTTATTTAAAAAGTATGCTACTGATTTATACTTAGCTGTACCATGCACTACTATGGATTTGGAACTTTTCTGTACTATGTATTTGTATTTTTCGGGAGCTTTTCTCCCCAGGACTCCATTGAAAATGGGCTCCTGGTGGCCCAATGGACTATCCTGGAAAACAAACTGCAAATAAAATAAAAATAAAAAAAAATCATGGATTAATGAATGTTCACAGTCCCAAGGTATAATGGAGGTTTCCATGTTGATCAGTATATGTGCAGAGACATGCAAATAAATCAGTGCATATGTACACCAACTTCCAAAATATGGGCATGTATGCAAACAAGCCATGCATGTTGTAATATAACAGAATGACACAGATATTATGGAATGCTGCTACATAAATCAGCAATTCCATGGTGCACACACCAATGGTACAGTAGCAGTTTATGCAGTATGTGAAGGAGGACTGGCCATGTATAGCAGCCACAGTAACATGATATAAAGTGGCACCATCATGACCAATACATGCCACACATAAAGCCAATATATCAGCGTGACAACATGACACAACAGTGTCATAGAATGCACAGGGGCAAAGACGTCATGCTGGTGAACAGACATAACACTGCAACCCACAAAACATACCCATCTCACTGTGTTATGTGTGAACTATGGGGAAAATGTTTCCGAGTTGCTGCCAGTCCCCCACACATATACAGTGGAAGTCTTGCATTGGTAGCAACATGTTAACTGCAAAACTCTTAAGTGTGACATACAGGGCCACAGTGTATTGGGCATAACAACAATAAGCTGAACTGCATGAATAGGAGTATGTACATACACACAGATGTAAGGAGTACCACACCTGCCCACATGTAGAAATGTATGCATCAAGTACAGTGTTTCTTGGACATCAACATGAATACTTCATGTTTAATTTTGTAATGTACATCATGATCCAGGTGCAACATAGTGCAAACTGTCACGACATCTGGATTGCATGGTTGAATTTGTATCTCATAAGCATGGCAGCAATATGTTATTCATGCACAAGTGTGCATATACAGTACAACTGGTTCTATGAAAAACACCATAGTGGCAGCAGCACACAAGTTGATCACACAGACAATACTTACAGTCCTGCGGGTCCACCCTAATGGGGCTGAACATCATAAATGATCTCATGGGCTACTTTCCTGAGTGAGTTGGACATGGTCCACACCATATCCTGGAAAAAATTCCCACAACAGGTCCCTCATCTGACTTTGAAAGACATCAGTCATAATCTTACTGATTTGGTCCTTAAATCGTCTGCCTGTGGTGGTGGTCAATGTCTCCTCCATGGTGCACCAGGGATGACAGCATGTGTAGTTCCAGGTCCATCCTTGTTGTCATCATAAGCCCCATCATAGTCATCATCCTCAGAATCTGAATACTTGGGCAGTGGTCTCACATGTTCTCATCTCTGATATCTGATAGGAGAGCAGCCAAGAGTCCCACACTCTGCCAAGATGAAACACATACCAAGAAAGGCAGTACATAATATGCATTCCAGCAACTATATAACTATATAACATACCCACTGTGACACAATCCACAGGCAGAAAACATTCATTATGACACATTATGCTAAGGTATGCTCATAGGCAAATCAACCACCATAGGCTGTGTAAGCCAAGAATCCCAGCCATAACGATAAAAAAAAAACACTTGTCTATCAGTCCGCACATTCCTTTGCAAAACATGGCTGTCATGAAAAACAAACTGATGTGCACATATAGAATGTGATGGGATGTTAATTACCATGCCATCATCATGATCCCTGCATATGAGACATGAAGTATATCACAATACTTTACAAGTGACATTAAAACTTACTTCTCAGATAATATAGCCTGTAAGGAGTACGTCTAAGTAACATAATAAAAAAGTGAGAATAGCAGATGGACAGCCATGCAGCAACACATTCCCAATGCCATACCATCAATATGTATGGATGATATATCAATACAGGCCTGTGTCTGGGCCACAACATTCATCACAAAATGTTAACAAGCTACTCTAGTGCATGTCATAGCATGTATCACACGGCTTATCTTTGAAAATCTTGCCATTACCAGGGCAATTACTAAGCAGCCATGATTACACATGAAACACCTGTAGTAGGTAATTGCACAACATATACCTTACTACTAAAAAGACTATTGGAAAAGATATCACTGCTTCCATGATTCCCTATGTTGTATGTGTACCTCACATTTTTATGTTGAGGTGTCAATATGTGAATCACTTGCAACTGTAAACGAGGTGTCTGTGTAAGCTAACTGCCCCCAAATAATTATGTGTATTATGAAGATATGGTAAGACGAAAAATCAGTGGGAAATATAAAAATATTTGCAAATGAGATGAACAATGCGACATGGTCACTGGCTGACATAACAGCATCAGATAGTTGGGATGCAATACAACACCCTAGAACAAATGGATGATCATAAACACAGTGACACCATGTGACATATAAACCCTTAGGTTATGACATACATAAATTACTGCCTGTCAACTAATGCATCACTGCTCTACATCCATTTGTAGGGATTGATCACTATGTACCTGCAAAATGAAAACAAATAATGATCAGTGTGTGTGTGTGTGTGTGTGTGTGTGTGTGTGTGTGTGTGTGTGTGTGTGTGTGTGTGAGAGGCAGACATAAATGAAGAACATGACTGGCTTTGTACACAGCAATTACTGAACACAGAATACAAAAAAGTATGCTTTAAACAAATAATCACCAGTCTTGTAGGCAGAAGTACTAGCCATGTTAAGCTGTAGTACATGCCAGATATAGCCTGCCAACAGCAGTCCAAATGCAGACACCCATTCAGTATGAGAAAAGGTAGGCTATGTACAACAGAACAGTCAGTGAGCACTACTATCATACCCACAAGTTTACCACCAACTGCTGTACAAACAGCAATAACAACATAATTAACTTGCATATGAAACCACAAACACAAGCACTGTGACAGTTACACAGCACTGAATGTCATCTAGGTTGTGTGTGAAGTACAGTCAAAAACATTACCCTCGGCAAGCATGCCCTGCTCTGAACTGAAATATAAACTGTTTAATGAAATATATACTGGTAAGCACAGGAAACTTATGACTATTACAGTTACCCTGCAGATGGAACTGGAAAACAAACCACTGTTATAACACTGTTATCATCTATTCTAGGTAACATAACATGAAAATGTCTAATGTACACCTCTCTCATTCAGCTGCTTCTCCATCCAGTGAATCTGCTCAGTGCACAGTGCCAGATCCCTGTCACAATCCTTGTCACCTGCAAAAGGTACAAAGCATGTATGACTGGCACAGACTAGCTATGTATAAATTAGCACTGAAATACAATGAGCGGTGCATGATCTCTAGCCTTCACATGGAATAACATTACAGAGTCGACCTATTCATTTATTGTTGTGTCACACACACTACTTTACACAGTGGAATAGTACTGAAGAGAAATTGGAGGACATAAGGTTCAAACTTTTGACTCTCAACTATGTTCATGCTATAACTCTGACACCTACCAACTTAGCTAATCCATTGCGTCTGCAATTTTATGAAGTAACTCGAAATAAACAACCCAAAGGTATGACTGTGCTGGGTCAGGGCTTCCACAATACAACTACATAAAGTGCCCTATCTGCTGTGCATTTGCAAACCAAAACATGTAAGCCTGACTGCATGTCAGCATACTTGTCACAATAGACAACAGTAACATTTCATAGCTCAGAGTCTCAGATATTGCAATAGAAAACATAGCTGCACTGCACAGATGAGTTTTACACAGGACATCCTGTTCATCACCGGTATGTCATACATCAAAATCTAGGTTAGGTAAGAGAGCAGAAAATGTCTAAACAGAATTTATTGTTACGTACCAAATCATACCTCACAAATGTCACAGATATTTGGGGATGTCCCTGAGTGTGACCCAAAGTGTAGCTCTGTCCCTCTTACTCCCTCCTAATACTGTAACACTAGGAGAAAGTTGGTAAGTTGCACTTAATAAACAATGACAATAAGTAAAGGTATAGACACCTTAACTTTGGCAAATGTACATTATTTTACATTTTGTATGATGTCACTGACACATATTAATAGTACTAATGCAGAAAATGTGCCCTGGATTCAGTGTATTTCTGGATTAGTCCTTCATTATGTTGAGATGTATTCATAATTGGTTGAGAGCTACATTCCAAATGGACAGGTGAAGCATACCTCTATAACCAAAGCCTTACACATACAGCTATCTTGACAAGCTATGCTGTTTCCAGAAGATTTACAGATAATGGAGATATTTATTTAATTTTATTTATTTAACATTTGTTGACCGAAATGTCCCTAGGTTAGGTAGAGCCTGTTTGTTTCAGAGGGAGGAGGAGGAGAAATGCAGATGTGCATGTCTGGAACAACAACATAATTAACTTGCATATGAAACCACAAACACAAGCACTGTGACAGTTACACAGCACTGAATGTCATCTAGGTTGTGAAGTACAGTCAAAAACATTACCCTCGGCAAGCAATTCGACAAATAAACGCTATAGACATAAACATGTACAAACTAACTGTATGCATGAACAAGCAGGTATCTGTGCAATCAGTTTCAAAACGTTAATACAGACAGATGAAAATGTAATCTAAGCTACTTCTTACATAGTTTCAAACCTACATGTATCCATGATAGATGTACATTGGTCTCTTGCTTAACAGGTGGAGCTAAAAGACAGCACAATACCTTTCCCAATAATAGACGACTATTGGAAGTGTCCATACACACCCACCCAACACCTAAGCGTTATAGGCCTTTATGCTCCACAGACAGTTCAGATGTGTAACATTCAGACTGCATTCAATTCTACAAAGTCCATCATCTGGTAGACATGCAGACCTGCAGTGCTTTTACATTAATATAGAAATCAAACATGTATTTAACAATGCTGTGCATTTTCTAAATCAAAGGGGAATAATCTAAATCTGTATTACTCAGTATTCACAAATACAGCAGTGTACTGTACAATGGTCTCAAACTACTGCAGGTAACAGAGAAGTGCATAGTCATCTGCAGCCTAGCCACTATAGTTGTCACTGAAACAGCCATGCTGGATTAGTAAAATGATGTACTGCATAATTGGGCAAACAAATGTTGGTTTTATGTTCAATAGCATGTACATAACAAACACAATTAAAGTAAAATATAATATAGGAATAGAACCCACTTGATAGAACCTCTCTTGTATTCCATAATAGCAGAGGAGCACTCACTTTGCCTTATTGTTTAAGCAGATAAGCTAAGTGAGAAAACAGCTAAATAATGACTCTAAAAGAAATATTTAGGACATACGAGTCACAGCAATATGTGTGATCTCCATAGGAAGGTACAGTTAAAGTGGGTATTATGACACTTACTGTATGCATCTGCAGGCTGTCTCCACACCTCAGTGACCCTCTGGTGAAGATCCTCTGCATCCCTCTGGTGTAGGTCATCATAGCTGTGGTGAACCTGCACTCCAGTCCTGAAGATCCTTGTGTGTCATTGGTGCTCCCTCACAATCTGGTTCCAGATGCTGATCATTGTGAAGTTCCTGGACTGTGCTCACATACTTTGTTCAAGTCCAGTGTAGACAGTGATCATCTTGGTCATCTCCTCTTCACTCCAGTTCAACAGCCAGACAAGCTGAAACCTCCTCTCAGTAGCCATCTCTCTGATGCAAGTTAATAAGAAAGCCTTCAGAAAATCACCCACTGAGGTTTTACTCAGTTTGCAGGTAGCAATGGTAGCAGCGGTAAATGTATCAAAATTACATTTTAAAAGTGGCATTTATAGGATGGTATCAGATCACTGGAGAGTAATAGGTATGTGCTATACATGGTCTTGTTTAATGACAACTATTGGGTATTTGCAATGAGTACCTTTCCATTATGCCAAGCTATTGATTAATGTCCCAAATTTTGAGAACTTACACGGATGTGCAAAAATGGGGTTCCAAAACCTTGAATGATAATGAACCTCATTAATTATGTATGGTGCAAATGGTACTTAAAAGCTGTGTGCACATCGCTGGTCTTACTTTAAGGTATACCTAACATACAGGTGGTTTCAATGGTAATGTGGCACCTGCTGGCATTGCCGTGGTGGGATATATTGCCTTTATTATAGACCTATCTTATTATTACTCCTTATAAATCTATTTATGCATGTTAGCAGTCACTTATTTGGCAAAACTGTATGCAATACAAATGTCTGTGACATACTGGAGGGATGTAGGATTAACCAATATGTATACAGGTGACTACATCTGCATTACTGACAAGCAGCAATTTCACATATGCACTTGTGCAGATAAATGGAAATAACCCCAGTAAACAGTGCATACAGACAGACTGACAATACATCCATATGTAATGGTGACCCTGTACATTCTGTGATATAGTTAAAGAAATTAACACATTCTAAGTGTATCCATACATGCATACCCATACAAAAAAATACAAGCAACCACACAGCATAAACTAATGAAGCAAAATAAAAAAAATGCTCTACCAGATGCCATTTAGGACTGTAAAAAGAAGTTTAATATCCAAGTTTAAGCACTTTCATTCCTTTCAAACAAGAACTTCATCAAAAACAAAATAACAACTATTCCATTCATTTAAAGACCCTTAAAAGCACCAAACTCTATTGCATTTAAAGGGATAGTATACCATAGGTTCATAGGTGTGTACTAGACTAATGGCCCTGGGGCCTTTACAAGCCTAGCCCATAGGATTACCCTGGCATCGTGCCACCCAACCTTAGTTCCCAGTGCCTCTATCGAATAGAGCCACTGGAGTTATCTCCAGGGTGAATTTTCTATTTCTCATCGACTCATCAAGATTTCTCTTGAAGACGGTCAGCCAGGTGCTCTGCTTGACATATATGGGAAGTCTATTCCATATCATGGGCAGACTCTGGGTTATGAACTTGCCCCTTCAGCACATTCTGTTGATTGTGGTAATGAGGTTGAGGTCTCTGGAACATGTGGTGTGGAGGAATTGGGATTTCTTTAGATGTAGCATTTCTAACAGAGCTGGGTCAGACGTGGCTTTGTAAGTCAAGCAGGGATTGTCTCTAAGTAGGCTATATGAAACAGAGAATAGTTGGAGTTTTTTGAGTCTCTCCATATAGGACAAGTGCTTAAGGCCAAAGATCCTCTTTGTGAGGTACTTTTGTGGCCTCTCCAGTTGTTGCAGGTGTCTAGTGAGGTACATGCCAGATGGGGCATTGTACTCGATGATTGGCCTAATGAGGGAAGAGTAGAGGGAGACAATGACCTCTTTCCTCCTGGATGCAAATCCCTTAGTAATGAGATGTGCCACATAGAAGGACTTTCTGACCACAGTGGCAATGCGGTGATCAAAAGAGAGGTTGCTGTCAACCTGTGCTCCCAGACCTCTTATAACGCCTTCTGTGTTCAGTGGACTACCATCAATGTGGCAATTCATGGGAACCGGATTTTTCCCAAATGGGATGATGACACATTTTTTGGCATTAAGCTTAAGGCCATGGTTCTGATACCAGTCGTTGGTCTCAGTGAGGCCTTTCTGTAGGATGTCAACATCACTTGGAGAGTTAATAATAGCTCCCAACTTGCAATTGTCTACGAACTTTGTCAGCCAGAGTCCGTTCATATTGGCCTGGACTTCAGAGAAGTAGATAGCTAACAGGAGAGGACCCAGGACTGAACCTTGTGGGACTTCACTCGTGAGTGGTCAGCAGTTTGACTTGGAGTCAGCTACTTTCACACTGTGGGTTCCATCTGTGAGCCAGTTTGCAACCCACCTAGGGATATGGGGGTTGATGCCTAGCGCAGTGAGTTTTTCTATGATTCCTGAGTGGGGAATGGTATCAAGGGCCTTGGCCAGATCAAGGTAGGCTGTATGAACCACCTTGCCTTCATCCACAGCTCTGGTGACTGACTCAAAGAAGTTGACCAAGTTGAACAGGCATGATCTACCCTTCACAAAACCAAACTGTGTGGGATCTAGAGTTTGGAGATTCTTTATATACTTGTTTATTAGGTCCATGATGATGCCTTCCATAGCTTTGCATATCAAACTTGTCAGGCTAATGGGGCGATAGTTCCCAGGGTCTGTAGTCGCTCCTACTTTGTGGAGAGGGATGACAGTAGCAGTGTGCCATTTGGTAGGGACAAAGCCTGAGGTGAGGCTGTGACTGAACAGGGCACACAGGTGAGGTGCCAGTTCACTCTGTAGTTCATGTAAAACACAGCTAGGGATATTGTCAGGTTCCATAGAAGCTGTATTCTTGGCCTTGGACAGCACTGCCTGCTCACTTTTTACTGTGTTAATATGTAGGTATGCACATGAATGGAGAATAGGTCAACTGACATATGCTTGCAACATCATGATGTATATATGTTGACCCTCATATAATATATATCATATGCATAACCTTGTCTTCCAGATAATAAACTGAACTACAGGTGACAATTTCTCTTCCTGAGAAAATGACATAATCATTGATGCTCTGAGCCAGCATAAACACAGTCTCGTTTGATGGATGGGAAATATTGTATAGAGGAGTGAAGCATGGACAGACCTGACAAACATGATAAATGCTGTGGGAGGTCTCAACTGATTCCAGGAAACTATTGGTAACACTGCTCTGACAAGATCCTTCATGCAGCCACTGACTACACAGGACAAGATAACAGTGTTCCTGGTGTCCCTGCATACCACCAGTTGTGATCGCCATATACACAGTAAAGGTATAGAAGCAGGTGTTCCAGGACATGCATGTCTGTCGCACTTTTCTGAACATTGCTGCATATACACTTCCTTGTTACATATTATTGTTTCACGCAGATTCATGTTGTCTAATTTTTGTGTTCCAACAGCAGAACTACACTGTGAACATGGCAGCACTCATGCTGACGATAACCAACAGAAGTGTAATGGCATGTTATCGTATAAATGTAGTTCATACGTAACACTTCCAGCAACATGTGCAAGATTGTGCTTATTCATTTCCAGAGGTCCATCCATGTCTGCACAGCAGCAACACATGTCAGGTGTGACCAGTAGCTGTTATCGCCTCTGCCAACTGTCATGTCAGTGGTATATACTGACATGTTGAAGTTTCCATGCCCTTGTTACCTACAGATATATCATCATTACATATGTGCCATGCAGATGCACCTACAGACAGACCTGGTATGGTTTTCCACCATGTTTATAGGCTGCAACACTGTGCATCACACTTGTGATGTATGAAATTCACATTGTCGTTTTCTATACACAGCTACATCTGGACATGTGGACTGCTAGTAACATGAGTATCTCTACATCTTTTTAGTGTGGTCATCATGTCATCATGCCTCTCTATGTGCAGCTATGTGCATTCATGTTTGTGTTGCATACCCACATTTGTGCTTTGTTTGTTTTCCTACTTCAGGATCTGCATTACAACCAATGAGAAACTAACCACACAGGGAGGATGTAACTGCTATGACATTTCTTCTGTTTCATACATGTCAGTCTTAAAACTCCTATTGGTGCCCTCCAATAATACTATGGCCTTCTACACCTGCATAGGACAATTACTACCTCCACATCAGCCTAGTTAAACCAGTATGTGTATATATTACCTACTGGTGAGTATGTGCTTTCTAATACTGTCTGGTTGTCTTTGTTTCCCTGCAACAGTTGCATTTCAGCTCCCACCTCTATCAGTAGATTATCACTAGGAAATTTCAGGTATGTCTTATTTTGTTCTTACTCACATATGTTATATATGCTGCAAATGTAACATAAATGTCTTCTCCCTATTATACAGGTTCTGTGAGCCACACCCGGGCATGAACTCCTGGTAATTTCTTAACCTCACTAATATTGTATTCATATAGTTGCCTCATATGTCCATGAAGAGCTGCATCATGTAATTTCTATCAGTGTAGCGAACCTGTGTCCTCTGTCTCTTCTTGTAGCATTCCACTGTCTGCCTCCTCCAGTAGCCATGATGTTGCAGTATTCGCTTTCTAAAGGAGTGGTTGGTTTTCCCTACATAGAAGCAGGAGCAAGAGACACACTTTGCATTATAAACTAAATTCTTAGCAGTGCGATCTGCACTTACATTAAAACAAAAATTTCCCTTTGTGATCAGGTGAACAAAGCTTGTACTTGTATCTATAAAATCACAAGCCCTGCACTTCATACAAGGTCAAGTACCTTCAATACTAATGTTAGTCATCTGCTTCTTCTGATAACAAAGCCTTCTTTTTTAAAGATTTCTTATTTTTAAAAGCAAGGAGATGTAGGCCCCCTCTCATTAGACCTACACTTACCTATTGGGCAACAATGTCTGTGATGCAATGTGTACACGCATCTGCTGTTGGCCAATCCACTGTGGACCCAGCAGTCACTACTAGACAGTCAACTCACAGTCATGTTCCTACCCACAGTGTGTCTCCACATGCTGGTGTCACCATAGGTTCATAGGATGATACTAGGCTATTGGCCCAGAGGCCCTTATAAGCCTAGCCAAGAATTTTGCCCATGTTCCCACAAAGTCAGCACCTGTTTCCCCCAGCAGGTACTCAGGTGGGATCCCAAGCTCTTCAGTAAAGCAATGTGGGTCAAGTATTTCCAGGTATGGCAGCGGTAACCATGAACAAGGTGTGGGCTGCCAGCATGGATGCCCTAGATTACATTAGAGTAAAACTGGCAGTTGATCCAATGTATGCCCTGTAGTATATTTATGACTCTGTGGTAATGATGATTGCTGTAGCCACTGACAGTTTCATCTGTATGTGGTTGTTATGAGGTCTCATGCCGTGGGATTATGTTATTTTCATGGAGTTAGGTGACTGCATTCCCTTGTTGTTAATTCTTCCCTCTTTTTCAGTGATATATGCTAGCAGTGATATTGACAGTAATGCAATATGTGATAACTTGCTTTCCTGTTTGCATGATTTGATAGTGGACAGATAGGGATGGAGGTTTACATTACAATTTCCCTAGCCTGCCATTCATACATGCACCACTATGACTCTGTATGCATACCTGTGTCAGTTGTGGCCTGACGTGATGGCTACACTCACTATTTGGTATATGTTAAACTTATGTCTAATGCTCAATGTGGACATCTAGTGGGTCATTTCCATTTTCCATTGTGGTATGTGCTGCTGTTGTGAGGCAACACATGCACATCACAGTTTACTGTGTGTACTTCTGTAAGTGTGGCTTGTCATGACTCAAGGATGTGTGTCAGACGCAGTCGTGTTGCCTGAGCTAGGACTTGTGGTTGCTTCCTCCATTGCTCATACCTGCTTCTTCTCCCCTCTGTGTCCTCCATCTCCTCCTCTAACAGCTCGGACATGTCATCTTCAGACAGCTAGGGTTCTTGGTAGGTCACCCATTCCTGTGGCTGGCAAACTGTCATGTGTGGTTGCTAGCACATTGTGAAGCATGGTGCACACAGTAATCATCTTTGTCCCCTGTTCAGGTGTCTGTTGCAGTGCACTCCCAGATGTGTCCAGACATTTGTATCAGTCTTTTAGCATGTCAAACGTATGCTCAGTGGTGTTTCTTGTTATAGCATGTGCTCTGTTGTAAGCCTCCTCGGCAGGATTGGATGATGCTCTGTATGGCGTCAATAGTCACAGCTCAACTGGATAACCATAGTCGCTTTTTGATGGGGGGATGAAACACATGCCGTCATCATGCATACTGTTGACAGAGGAGTATTCTTCTTACAGTCTGTTCATGTTCCTCTCCTTACTCACTAATAGTCCCTCCAGTATTTTGCCATGTTAAAATGCAACCATCAGACCACTCTCCCTTCATATAGCAGCATCATGGACACTGCCAGTGTGTTTTGTCATGATAGTTATGCTGCCATCTGCTGAGCACACCACCACCTGACAGTTCAGCAATGGTCACCCCTTTCTATTTATGTACCTTCAGCTTTGGATTCCATGGGGGTTTTTATAGGGACATGGGTGCAGTCTATTGCACTGAAGACACTGGAGAAGTTTGCCATATTGTAGAATTGGTGCATGACATTTTGCCACTCCATGACTGTAGATGGGAAGTGGATATATTCATCTACCTTTTTGCACATTGGTGTCATAAATTGTGAGAGGATGCAACAGGAAGCTGTCTGGGACCCTCCTGCAGCATCTCCCATATGCCACTAAAATGTCAGGGAACAAGTATACCTAAGCTCAGACAGACTTTTGTTTCAACAGCTATAATGTTGCCTCACAATGTACACACAGACATGTGTGGGGTGCACATAGTACACACAGCAACAACCAGCTTTCTGTCTAAGGGGTACCTGTCAAATATTTCCTGCTCTGACAGTTGGTTTAGTTGTAGTATGGCTCTGTGTCTAACTGGCTGCCTTATAGGATATACTGCCATTTCCTGTTGTATGGCTTGTATTACCAAAGCCTGTTGTATCATTCACTGGCAGTTGCCTTCTGTTTTTAATTTTCAGTAATATTACGGGTTCCACAGATATCTCTCAGATATAGCTTCCTTTCTTTGGGTCGTAATATGACATTTCCCAAGGGTTTTGCAAATGTACTCAGTGAAGCACTCTATTGCATTTAAGTTATGTGGGTGTGGACATTGTGTTTTGTAATCTGACTGGCATGCACAGAGTGTGTAATTATCTTATGCTGAACAGGTAGTTACTCAGACTGATTCTGGCATGTCTTCAGTAATTGTGTCCACAACTAGTACACTTCCTTTGGCATACTGCCGTGAAGATAATATGGGGACAGAGAGAATAAGAGGAAAAAAGGTAGATCTTGCAGACTGCCCTGATCTGTAACATAAGACTTTTGCCTCCATCAGGGAAGAAAAGTGCTAGAAGCTCTCACCCCAGTGAAGGAATTAATGTGGTCAGTTGAGTTTACAAAGGTATGATAGTGGGTCAATTCTGTGGACCACTCCCAAAAAAATGTCTTTCTATTGTATATATGCCATTCTGAGAGCAAAAGCTTGAAGTATCCTGGCTTTGTGCAAATCAGCAGAGATGTCCAATAGTGACTGGAGATGTTGTAGTCTAGATTCTTGGATATAGATGCTATATTGGAGGTTATAATTTCCACCATGTCTGTGACATCAGTTTATGGCTTATGTTTAACTGACTGCATGTGTGGAGGATGTATTCCAAAATCAATCCGAAGGGTATGTGCATGCCTGTTTTAGGGGTTTTGTGTTTTGCAGACAAATCTGTGGCTCTCTTGTATGTTATATACTTTTTTTTCCCCATTGCAACTATTTTGCGCTACAAACTTTCAGCCCCCTGCACTACCACAGCACTTTTTCACAACTGGACATGTACTATTTTAGATACTCACAGTAGGTCAATCCCTCTGCCTGACCCCCCAACAAACACTTTCTCAGAATGTCATTACAATTTGCAGAAAAGAACCCTTACATTATTTTGCAGAAATATAGAAAATATTTCTTTCCTGTTACAATCATTTGTTTGAGTAAAAGGAGTTCATACCACAGACTACATAGTTCTATCTTCCCCTCCCTGGTTTCTGCATTAACTGCAATTTTAAGAGCCATTTAGGAAGTACAGATACAGTTCAATGACAGATATTTTATGCTTTAGATAAGAAATTCAGGCTTTTCTCTGCAAAAGTGAAACTGCAAGTGTTCCTATTTCTAGACACAACCTTGATGCCCAGAGAGTGTGTGTGATCTTAGGAGATCAAAGGGCATCCTGGAAGTTGGTTTGCCAGGAACCACTGTATAAACCTTGGCTCTAGATGATTGTCACTCCCAGAATGCTCAAGGGCATGCCTCACTGGGTTTATTAGGCATGACAGCCATTTGGATGCAGTTCAAGGAAAATAAATAAAATAAAAATAAAGCTTTGGAGTTTACAAACTGATGGATGAAAGGTTCTTTACAATCGGTGGGAGTCATAGGTTAGTTAACTAATTCAAAAATATGTGTATCTCTCTCTGTCTAGCTATATATGTCTCTCTCTCTTTGTGTGTGTATATATATATATATATATATATATATATATATATATATATATATATATATATATATATAATAAAAAAAGAAATGGATGGGCAGAAACGATAGTCTCTGCTCACATGCAGAAGCATTTGACACTGCAGCTTAGATATACCTCATTGTACATGGCCAAAGCATTTGTTAATGCTCACTTCCACTATTAGTGTTTGAAAGCAAATGCACCAAAGATTCCAAGAACTGCATTCTCCAACAAAAAAACCTCCCAAAAAAACCCTGCAAACCCCCCCATGTGTAGGCAAGCACATATATTATGTATGGTTTCCCCTTTGTAAGTTTGTACGTGCTAAACTTGGAAGTTAAAGAATTATGAAACCAAGTCTGTATTTGATGTATCTCAGAGTATTCCCTTTTCTCTATCATAGAATAACCTCAGAGTTAGCAAAGGAGAAGGGGGTGCAATTCCTTGCATCAGAGCAACAGGAGCGCTTAGTGTCAGAAAAAAATGCTTTAAATTTATAACAAAGAGTTTTAGACTTCACTGTTATTTTTATTTCATATACATTTTATATATATAAATGTATATGCACACACACACACACACACACACACACACACACACACACACACACACACACACACACACACACACACACACACACACACACACACACACATTTTTGTATATACATTTTTTTTATTTATATATATGTATATATATATATATATATATATATATATATATATATATATATATATATATATACACACATACACACACACACACACACACACACACACACACACACACACACACACACACACACACACACACACACATACATATAAAGACATTGATCAACATGACCAAATCATTTAGAGCTAGTTTTTCCATAGTTGATTATCTTGCCCTGATATGGCACACAGTTTGTTATCTGTTTTCTCCTATCTAGAGGATAGTGTATACCACAGATGATGCCTAAAGAGGGTCATCTATACAACTCATCCCCTGATAGGCACTGCTTAGAGACTGTGCTGCTGCCCACAACTCCATTCAGTTTTGTGTGAGTTTGAGGTGGAACCACCCTGCATCTTTTTGCGAGGTGGAAGTAACCCCACAGAGGCATGGGAGAACATGACAGCTCAGAACAGACATTGGTCAAAGGTCACGATTGAACCATAGGCTTTGTACTCCAGAGGCAAAGACCTTAGCCATCAGAGCTGTAAGTGGTGCATCTAGTGCCTAGTAGAGAAAAAAATAGTCCACTCCCCTAGTCTGGTATTCCAAGTAAGATCCATTCTTCACCAATGCTCACTTACCTCCCCCTTGCTATGCTTCTAACTAGTATGCCAACCATAATAATTACATCTAAGTGAATTGGTCAAGTTAACTAATGTTATAAAATTAGGCATGGATATTTGCATGGATATTTGCAGTGATACATGGGTATGGGGGTTGAGGGCCTACTGCAACCTAAGCCAGGTACCTGTGCTGATTGTGGGAGACGTCTATGTGCCTCTTGACCATTGTGTGCCTGCATTAAAACCCAGCAGCCCTGGATCAATAAGCTACTGATAAGCAGGTGTCTTGTTGCCCAGCCTGAGTTACACAGGATAAAACTCTTCAATGAAAGCTGAATGTAAAACCAATCAACCTACTAAAAATGAACTAAGTGTTGCTACACTGAATATTAGTTTCACTAAGAGGATGCAGCTTGGATGTGGATGACACTGTAGTAATGAGGAACTGGACATCCAGGAGACATGCTGGAAGAGCCACTTGGCTTGGGATACAGAGACTACTTTTTAGGGGGAGGATAGACTAGAAAAGGTGTGGGAATTGTGGTGAGGGGATAATTATCTGAAGACACTGAGGAATGTCATCAGAATTAGTGATAGACTCAAGGCAATTATACTCCATTGCAAAGACAGAACAGTATTCATATTCTCTGCCTATCACCTAGAACGAGGTTGTGATGATAAGGAAAAGAGTGCATTCCTGCAGTAATTCAGGACCTACTAGATAAAGCAGGACAAAGTGAGTCATCGTTGGTAATGTGGGACATGAATGCTCATATTGTGACAGACAGAACAGGATATGTGGACTGTCTGGGCCCACATGTGTGGCGTAACAGGAATAAAGAACACCAAAGCATTTTAGACTTCTGTCTAGGAAATGGCTTAATGGTGGCCAAAACATGATTCACCAAGAGACACAGTCATAAGATCACATACAAAAATGGCCAACATGCTACTCAGGCAGACTTCCTCCTAGCAAGGAAAGGTCATTGGGGTAGAATCAGAGACTGCAAAGTCATCCGTAGTGAAACAGTTGTCACAAAGCATAAAACACTGATGGCCACAATTAGCTGCAATCAGTGGCCAGAGAATGCTCTAAGGTCAACAGAGACTAGGCTGAACACCTGGAAGTTGACTGGAGTGAAAGCACAAGAGTTCATGGAAATACTCAGGGGTCTAGCACCTCAGGAAGAAGGGGAGAGAGGTGGAATTGAAGAAGAATAGCAGCATCTCAAAGCAGCAAAAGTGCAGACTGGTGAGTAGCTCTGTGGTCTCCAGCTGAGTATGGAAATAAGTTGCATAAGGAAAGCTGGTGGTGGAATGCAGCAACCCAGGAAGTCAACAAAAGGAAGAAGTCATGCAGGAAAAGTTGGGCGATAGGAAAGAGAGACCAGCCTAAGAAGAAATACTGGTTGGCTAGCAAAAAGGCTAAGAGAGCAGTCACAATATTAAAGAACAAGGCATGAGAGGCAAAAAGATAAAGAAGATGGTCATCAGACACCATTTGTAAAGGATGTCAAAAACAACTTGCTCACCAGTCCACAGGACATCAACTGCAGATGGATGAAGTACTTCCGTCAGCTTCTGAATGAAGAAAACCCCACACAGGCTGTACTGCCCCAGACACAGCCTATGATGAAAGATAAATAATACCACTAAGGAAAATGAAGTCAGGAAATGGCAGCATGCTCAGCAGATATGAGCAACAACTATGACACTGTAATGACTGATTACTAATTGAAATACTCAGTGATTTACCGATATTTTCCGTAATCATAGTAAACCCCCTGGAGGGCAGTACTGTATACTGGAGACAGTAGTAATTGGAGGGCATAATGGTGCACACACACACACACACACACACACACACACACACACACACACACACACACACACACACACACACACACACACACGCACACACTGTAAATCAGACTAATGATGTCACCACCTCTTATGTTCAAAGTCATGATTTCTAACACCAAGAACTTAAAGGAACATGTCACATAATATACAACTTGCATAATATATCATATTTATACTTCAACAAACTGCACAGAAATCAAAATCAGTGTTATAACTCAGCATAGAGGATTTCAAGATGATATCAACAATACTGCCTAGATCCCTTACAAGATGGTCTGATTGGAGGATGGTATGGCCTATATGGGTATAGTAAAATGTTTTATCAAAATAAGCAATGCTCCATTTTGCACATTCAGCTTGAGACTACAGTGATGTCCCACTCACCAGGCTAAACAAGGAGAAGGTTACTGTCAGCTGCCTATCGGGTGCCAGGATCCACCACATAACCCACACACTCAGGTCATGCCACAACAAGTACAAATACGACTCTGTCATTGTCCATGCTGGTGTGAATGACCTGAGACATACCTCCTTGGAATGCATGAAAAGAGACATGGAAGAGCTCTCCGATCTTGTAGCTCAGGCAGGTATGACCCTAGCCCTGAGTAGCATCCTGCCATTGCCCAGAATGATACCACAGTATAAGGACAAAATGATTGACTTCAACAATTGGCAAAGCTTCTGGTGTCATTCTAAGGGGATCCAGTATCTGCCTGGGACAACATAGTCGACAGACCACAATGCTTTGCCAGAGATGGCCTGCACCTGAAGCCCCTGGGATTCCGGATACTGGCTAAGGCTCTTGCCACCCCTAAAGTGCCTTTTTTTAGGCAAGGTTCAAATGACAAATTCACCACCGTGACAGGAACAGGCAAGCAAAAATTGAGGGTAATGCTACTCAATGCTAGAAGTCTAAATCTCAAAATGCACTCACTCAAGGCACTCCTTAAAATGGAGAACACCGATATCTGTGCAGTGACTGAGACCTGGTTCAAGGCTCCAGAGATCACCCCTGCATTACCAGGCTATAACTCATACCATACTTTTCGGCCATCTAACCTGGACCGGAACACCAAAGGTGGAGGTTTGTCCATATTCATTAAGGATATCCATACCTCCAGGCTAGTTGCTCAGCATAATGCATCAGAGGTTATCCAACTGCAACTAACTCTGGACAAAACTGCAGTCCAAATTGTAGCTTGCTACAGATTCCCCACCATGCCCCAGGATTCCCACTCCTCTTTTCTTGATATACTGATAAATATTAGGGTTCAACCAAACACCCTAATAATGGGTGATTTCAACTATCCCACCATTAACTGGGAAAATTACTTATGTACCAACTCCTTTGCTCAACGCTTTCTGGAATTCATAAATTCCAATGCCCTGGATCAACTTATCCACAACCCCACCAGGGGCAACAATATCCTAGACCTAGTCATTACCAACATGAGTGACCAGTATTCCACACCTGAAGTCAACTCCTCGTTGGTCAGATCCAACCATAAGCTAATCACCCTAGATATCCACATCCCGCCCCCATCCCATTAAGGAAGCCAGAGTAAAAAATTTCTCCAAAGCCAGCTTCATGTTTCTTAAGACAGAAGTGGCGAACTTCATGACACCCATGCAGATGGACAATACAGTTATGGCTGCTGAATCCTACACAAATGCACTCTATAAGCACTTACATGAGTGCATGGATCATGCTATCCCAAACAGAACCAAGACACTATCCTCCAAAAAAAGGAAGACAATCTGGTTGTTCAATGCCATAAACAAACTCTACAACAGAAGGAAGAAACTGTTGCAAAAGAAAGTAAAATCCCATGAGTGGAGGAGCTCCCTGGTCAGCTTCAGTAAGAAGCTGAGATCTCTTATAAGATCCTCCAAAGTTAGCTACGAAAACAAAATCGCCACTGATTCTAAGGACAACCACAAAGCATTCTATAGCTATGTCAAGAATTTCAATGGTAACACCCAGATATCCTCTGAGTTACAGCACAGTGGCACGAAATTTACAGAACCAACTGATATTGCCAACATCCTGGCAGATAGGTTCAGTGCTAACTTTACCCCCCCCCCCACCTCCTAAAGGGCCCATATCTATACAGGAAGAATGCAGAGTCCCTGTAATCACAACTACACAGGAAAATGCTGCACTCTCTAAAGCCAAAAACACAGCATCCATGGGACCAGACAACATCCCAGGCTGCATTTTACACAAATGTCAGAACAAACTGTCTCCCCACCTAAGCACCATGTTCAGTCATAGCCTCACGTCAGGCTTTGTGCTCACTGAATGGTGCACACTCCACAAAAGGGAAGCCACCACTGATCCCGGGAACTATCGCCCTATTAGCCTAACAAGCCTGGTCTGCAAGGCCATGGAACATATCATCATGGAACTCATAAACAAAGACATTGGTAACCTTCAAACTCTGGACCCCACCCAGTTCAGGTTTGTGAAAGGCAGATAATGCCTCTTGAACCTGATCGACTTCTTTGAGGCAGTCACCAAAGACGTAGACGAGGGTAAGGTGGTTCACACAGCCTATCTTGACCTTGCCAAGGCTTTCGACACCATCCCCCATTCTGGAATTGTAGCTAAACTCACTAAACTAGGTATAAATCCCTACATCACAAGATGGGATGCTAACTGGCTCACTGACAGAACCCACATGGTAAAAGTTGCAGACTCTAAATCTGACTTCAAACCAGTGACAAGTGGAGTATCACAGGGTTCAGTCCTGGGACCTCTCCTGTTTGGTATCTATGTCTCTGAAGTACAGGCTAAAACAGAAGGCCTCTGGCCAATGAAGTTTGCAGATGACTGCAAACTAAGAGCCATAGTCAAGTCCCCAAATGATGTGGACATCCTACAGAAGGGCCTCAATGAGACAGATGCCTGGTGTCAGAGCCATGGCCTCAAGCTCAATGCCAAAAAGTGCATTGTCATCCCCTTTGGTAAAAACTCTGTACTCATGAACTACCACATAGGTGGCAGTCTACTTAACTCTGAATGTGTGATAAGAGACCTTGGGACCCAGGTGGACAGTAGTCTCCCCTTTGATAATTACATTGTCACAGTAGTCAGGAAATCCTTCTACGTGGCACACCTCATCACAAAAGGGTTCTCATCCAGAAAAAAAGAGGTCATTGTTCCCCTCTACTCGACACTCATTAGACCCAGTGCCCCTTTTGGAATGTACCTCACAAGACATCTGCAGCAGCTGGAAAGGCCACAGAAGTACCTCACAAAGAGGATTACTGGCCTCAAACAGATGCCCTACACTGACCATGTAAAAAAACTCCAGCTTTACTCCATAGCATGCCACCTACTCTGAGGTGATCTCTGCCTAACATATAAAGCTATGTCAAACCCACAGCTGTTGGACATGCGACACCTAAAGAAACCCCAATCCCTCTGAGCTACACACTCTAGGGACCTAATCCTTGTCACTACAATAAACACAACATGTTGGAGGGATAGATTCCTGTCCCAGAGACTTCCCATACTCTGGAACAAGCTACCCATCTATATCAAGCAAAGGTCTTCATAAGCACTCTTCAAGAAAAATCTTGATGATTGGATGGGAAATAGGAAATACACACCGGGAATCACTTCTGTGGCTCTGCTCAACAGGGGCACAGGAAAATAACTTTCTTGGGTGCTGTAAGCCAGGGAACCTTGTTGGCTAGGCTTACTTAGACCTTTGGGCAGATAGCCTAATACCTATCTATGCACCTATGAACCTATGAACCATTGTCTTTGCACCAGTTCTTAACATGGTCTAACCCATGTTGGAACAATTGGGAATCAGTGGAAGATTGAATAGCAAAGCCCATTTTTCACACATATTCAAACTTAGATAGCCACAGTCCAGGAATGTTAGCTCGATGGTCTGAGAAATAGATGCCAAATAAGATAGGCCCTATCACTGAGCCCTGTGGTACACCAGTGGTAACTTTTTCTTTCAGAATTGGCACATGCAACTCCACCTACATGGGTTTTGTCAGATAACTGTTATCCACCAGACAACATAGGGACTTACATTCAAAATTACAAGTCTGTCACTAATGCTTACATATAGAATAGTGTCAAAGGGTATGGCCAGGAACAGATATGCTCTGTTTCCTGCTCAACTGCTGTTCACTGCTTTTGTGACTTTTGCAAAGGAGTTAAGTTTAAAGAGACAAGACCTTCCTTTAGAAAAGTAAAATTAATGAGTGTCCAGAACTAAGAAATTTTCAATGTCCAGACTGATGAGGTCTTAGATAAGACATTCCTCAGCTTTACATATGAGGATAGTGAAACTGATGGGTCTATACTTACAAGAGTCTACAGTTGCCCCACAATTGCATAATGGAATTGTTATGGCTGGTTTATGGTTTCTTTTCATATGAACCTCTATGTGGTCAACTAATTAGTGCAGTCAGTCCTGCAGGCTACTCCCTTTATAGTGCATTAATTATTATAGTAATTAGTTATTAAGACTCTATGACTTAGCTAACTGCTGTAAGAATATTACCATACTACTGCATACTGCAGTATGAATGCCATTTAAATTAACCCAGACACTTCCATAACCAAAACATTACTACAGCTTTACTGAATATTCATTTTTGCCAAGAGGTCATTTTGTAGACAGAGGTAAGTGGGCTTATGTTAGGGTTTTTAGTGTCTGTGACTGTCTGTGTGCTAATGCTAGAGTTAAGGATATGTAAGGGGTTAGATTTTGTATTTTGTGGATATGTGTGTGGGTGGGGGTGTATATGTGTGTGTATGTTTGTGTGTGTGTGTGTGTGTGTGTGTGTGTGTGTGTGTGTGTGTGTGCGTGCGTGCGTGCGTGCGTGCGTGTGTGTGTGTGTGTGTGTGTGTGTGTGTGTGTGTGTGTGTATGTGTGTGTGTGTGTCCAAGATATCTTATACGGTGGTAGTGTTATGGGAAGGGCCTTTCTAACTTAACGTCTGGGGTTGTGGTAAGGCACAACATACTAACCCTAACTATCACCTTGCACCTAACCCAAACTCTACATATTATCTTAGAAAAATCCTTCCCATAACTAACACTACCACTTTTCAGACAAATGATGTCTGAGATATTGTTTTATTGTTTTCTTTTTATTTAAAATTATCTGGACTGATTGTCTATTTTTTGATTAGCTTATCTATTTTTATTGCTATTGTGCATTTGGGATTTTTATCTGTCAGTATTAATTACTTTGTCATTTTGTGTGACTTTCTTGTATCGGTATAGTTATAGTTAAATACATACATATATATAAACAGACACTCAGACACATGCATATATATTAAAATAATAAGTGACTCAATAAGTTATATAATTGCTATAATAAGACCTCAGTCTTTATTAAAAACCACAGGTGATCACTTAAGCCCTGTACCATCAAAATAAAACATTCATGTTTAAATAGGTGCAATTCATGAACAGAACAAATCAAATTCATCTCCATAACCAGTTAATGAAACTGATATGTTTGTTAAAGTGTTAATGCTTTCACTTCAGCCTTCCTGAGTTAGTACATGCTTAGTTGTTATAATGGTAATATGTGTTAGGCATCCTATCATACCTCTTAACCTCTTAGTGCAAGAAATCTAAACAAAGCCAAAAATAATAAGGGGACAAAATCCCAAAATTAGGGACAGATTTTAAATATTGCTCTTATAAAATTAAAAAAAAAAAATGCTAGAATATCAGATTTTAGATTATTATGTATTTTTTGAAAGATATGAAGTCTGACACTGAAATATCTGTCATTATTTAGTATTATTTAGTGACCTCAATTTTCAATGATTTGCCAGAGAACTGCAAACTTTTGTACAGTTGAGAGGTACGCATCCTATATAGAAGACATACTCTTCCAATACCAGTTTTCTTTTTCCATTCTGGGATGCAGCTGTAATGCATGTCTGCTCAGCTGTTCCTGACGTATAAGATGTGCTTTTCTCTCGGCATGTATCATCCTGCAATGTAGAATTCAAAGATACTATATGTACAATTCACATTGGTGGATGACTATGCTAGAAGTGCATTTTCCATTGTTCTTCATAGTGCTCTTTAAACTGGTTGTCACTCTACTCTGTTGCTAGGTGGCTAACAACAAAGTTTTAGTGGCACCGGGCAAGAGAGGATCAGCAGTGTTCTATGTACACTTTTGGTGGAAGTTTACCACTGATGAGTCTTTCTTCCAATGTGATGGTGGTATCCTGGTTATTTAGTGACATTTCCTGTCAACAGGATTGCATCTCTCTGTCTGCCACCTGTATGTCAGGGATTACGATTCATGGACTCTGGCATGTACCTAATGCAGGTGTCACCAAAAGTGGGAAATATTATGTGAGGTCTGTAGCTTATTCATTTAGTAGGGGAGTGGTCAGACAAAGTGACTTAAGCAGTTCTAGCTGCTGCCACAATAAGTGCTTCTCGGTTCTTTCTGAAGAGTAATGCGCAGCCATATTTCCATGTTCTCGGTGAAAGAGGTTTCTCATTACTGTTGTGTCCTGTGAGATAGAGTTCTTCACAACTGCAGCCACCCATGAACTCATACACAGCAAACCTGTAAGTCACATCATGAGAACTCAATAGTTAACAGCCTACCATTTTGCATGTTCATGTCTATATGTTCCCTGTGAAGTGCAGTCCACATCTGCAGGTTGTTAGTTTCTAAATAAAAACTAAACTGGATATTGGCTCTCCATTTCTTAACAGTGAACTAACAGAATGCTGTTTTCAAGTGACTGTGGCTTTGTTTCATTCTTGAGCAAGTTTCAAGAGTATATTCTTCCTGTCTGTCATTGTACATTGAGTAAGATAATTTCACTTCAAAAGCAAGTTAATGAAAATGTATTATTTTTTTTGTTTATTTGTTTTAACTGTTAATATTCTGAGTTGTATCGGATCATCTTTACATTTCCCAGAATGTGTCTGCTTAATTCCACCTTTCCATACTGTTGCACGTTAGCTGGACACTGTACTGATATCTACCGATCCTTTCATCTGCTTTTTTTCTTTTCTGCCTAATCTGCCCCTGGCTATCAGGCTGTTTTCCTGCACTCTCAGCCCACACCCCCAGGAACTTGCTAGCTCCTTACCAGACAATTCTAGAAGGGTTTCCTTTACAAGTTGTACCCCACCCCAACTTACCTGAGAGTTAACATTGTCTGAGTGCCTGAACCATTAGCAGGGTCAGTAGCAGTTCCTATCCTGGAGGAGCAATGTACCATGATGCCAGCATGTTTGTCATCCCCCCCTTGCTGAACTTCTGAGCTGTGAGGCTTTTGGTCTTCACCAAAGGTCATGCAGGCAGCAGTATTTCCCTAATCTTCCTTTCAGGATGAGAGAGGTTGTCACTGGCTATTTCATCCTACTCTTCTGACTGGTCTTTCATGAGACTAAAACTTGTACCTGAATTTAAGCTGCTGGAGACACATATAGATGACCTTCTGTACCACCGAGCTAGTCCATTTCATGCGTTCTTTTCAAATCAAACTGCACTTCATGCTTTTGTCTGTGATTCACCTCAGAAGACAGAAACACGCACGCTATGTATGCTTTCCTGCTTGCGGCAAGTTACATAAACTAATTCACGTTTCAAATGCACATTGAATAACTCATAATGCATTCAGGTGATCTGCTGTTTAAATAGAGGTAATAAGTTAAATTTAGTATGTATCCATTCAGGCAGAATGTAAGATTTAGTGACCAATCAAATATGAATAGTCATTCCTAATTCCTTTACTGCAAAAATACAATACTCACGACTCCAACAGGGAAAGCTAGAACTGCCATCATCCAATCTCGGAGAGCAATCAGTTTCTTAAGCTGCCTCTCCTGCTCCTGGTTTTCACTGCCTTTTGTCAGAAGACTGGAAAGGTCAGTCAGTACACATATCCCAAAGAAGACTGCTTGAATCACCTGCAGAAAAACAAGGAGAATCATACTTATCATTAGAATTCCTACAATAAATAAATGACTGCATTCCTGATATAAAATAGTCAGATTCACAAGACAACACCTAAAGGACATTTGCCTAAGATCTTTGCTGCCATGGTTTAGGGAATGCTGTGGATCACTGGAATGCCAGAATGGAAAGTGAAAAACAAGAATGACAAATACAACTATCGATTCTCTTAAGGAACAAAAGAAGGTAACATTAAGGCATTAAATGCTAAGACTAGGTTTGAAACAGTAGGTGTGTACATTAGAGATAAGAAAGACAAAAATAAATAACCTGTAATTAAATATGGAGGCATACATGGTTTGCAGCCATTGCCCTCTCATGTCTTCATCATTGTGCAGATAACTTTCTGTTGAACTCAACAATGATCCCTGACTCACCTGTACACCTAAGGATCTGTAGACTGGACACAGTAACATCCACAAACGGAGTAATGAGGGGATTCATTGCCTATGATAAAAGTCTCCTCTAAAGAAGGGTCTACTTACAGAGGCTTTATGTTTCACTGGCTTGTAGCACAAGGGATATATTAGTCTTGTGGTTCAGGGTTTGTGGTCACTTCCAAGAGTGCCTGATTGGTGATAGACAATTGCATCATTTGTTCATATGAAGATAAAGAAGGATAACTGAAATAAACAAAATAAATGTGTGTGTGTGTGTGTGTGTGTGTGTGTGTGTGTGTGTGTGTGTGTGTGTGTGTGTGTGTGTGTGTGTGTGTGTGTGTCTGCGCGCGCGCGCAAAACTGCAAACTGTTGATGTAAAGTTTTTCTTTAAATATAACTTAACAAAATTTAGGTCCTCCCACTGAGTTGTTAAAATATAAAACACACGACAATACACTGGCGAAAATGTTGTTAGATTTATATAATAGGAATCGAAATCAGCACAATCAAGACTGCAGTCAGAAGCAGATTCATCAATAGCCAGACAAATTAAAATACAGATACTGGATTACCAAGGTCATACCTCTCAATTGTCCCTGATTTTGCAGGATGTCCCTGATTTTGTTGCATCATAAAAGTTTTCATTTTCTGGAAAATCACTGAGGATTACTGTCAGACATTACAGTTTTGTCCTTCTCGTTCAGAAAGTACATGGCGTTGCAAAACTTGCTTTACCTTTGTACATGAATTAAAACAATATTTAGAAATTATCCCTTATTTTGGCTCTTTGTCTCCCATTATTTTGGTTTTGTCCAAAATTCCTGTGCAGATAATTCAAAAAGTATGACCTGCCTATGTATTTCTAAGTCTATTTTATAAAAGTTTGGCCATTACAATCACAGGTACCAAGCTTGGGGATAGTTGGTACTTTTGGAATTGTGTGATGCTTGGGGAGAGGTTTTTCATTATGTGTCTGGCTGCTGAATTGTGTTTTAAAACAGCCCTGTAATTTCGCTACTTCCACATTAAAATTCAGACTGTTATACCTGCTGCTTATTTCCATTGTAATTTTATCTGTTAAAGTGGTGCAGTTATGATGAAGAATTGGGCTACTAGACACAGTAGTCAATAGAAGAATAAATATTGGTGGATAGGGTTGTCAGTCAAGTTGAAAGAACTCTTCCCACTTCTAGCCTTGTTTACACCTAAGTAACAAATCATAGTCAGGAAGATCACAGCTACATGTAGTAGTGGTCAGATAAAGTGAACCTATTAATTGTCAGGAGGATAAGAAAGCATTGTTACACCATTAATGTTCTGAAAGTAGCTTAATTGTGCAGCAGGCAATTAACAGAGGACAGAAACGTGCAAAGGAAATTTTTGTGCAGTATTATGCCATTTCATATTCTTCTCTTGTATAACTTTGTAGCGATCTTCTATCAGGTCTGAAGAGCAGCTGGGGTAGTCATTTAAATATATCTGCCTCCTGAAACATTGATTCATATTCTTAATGCCAGAGAACATCATAAATGGACTTAAGTCACTTTAAAGTCAGTAAAGCTGTTGTAGTTGAAACTCTGGGATGTTTCAATAACATTAAGTTTATAGGTACACTGGTATTTTCAGTAGCACACTCAGTTCTGTTCTGATGGCTTTAAAACCAATGACATCTGGTAGAAGATGAAAACTTGCCTGCCACAGATAAATGCCTGAAAGGAAAACTGAGAGTGTTCTAGCTAAACCCTCCAATCAGACACTGTTGGAAGTGACCTAGACACTCTTGTTGTTAATCGCTAAGTTTTGACCATCATTTACAAGAAAGCTTTTGATCTAGCTCATCTACTTTCCAAAAGCATCTCATCTAGACCCAAAGAAGTAGTCACTCCCCTTTATTTATATTTTATCATACCCATCATTGAATATAAGTCACCTTTTGGCATGTATTTATCTAAACGCATCATTCAACTTGAGAGACCTTGGAGATTCACAACTAAAAAGAACAGTGGCCTCAAAAATCTTAGTTATTATGGCAGGCTGTCAGCCCTGTCTCTGTACTCAATCTTTTATAGACTCTTTCATGGAGATCTGGGCCTAGTCTTTCCAGTCATGGAAGATCCAACATTCTTTGACCTCCTATTCCATCACAGAGCAAATAGTTCCAAGTGAAGGAACCAATCTTGGGCATATTTACTAATATTAAATAGAGAAAGTTTATTTTGACTATATAAAGTATTATTATTTGATAATGAATTTGGAATTTGAGAGGAAGAAACGTGTCATAATTAACCACCATGATTGATGTCGCTAACGCTAACAGATCTAGAAACTAATCTATATTTAATTTTTCTTTTAACTTTAATCTTCAGGACAGTTTATATAAAATATCTGTTACATAGATTTAAAGATGTCCATATTGTTAAAATGATCAAATATGTGCTTGTTATCATCTCAAAATTCTTGAATAGCTTTAATAATTTCTCTTTTATATAGTGTAACTGCATCGAGTTTAATGTAGAGAATCGTATTCTGTTTCAGTTTGTCAGAGGCTGACAAAGAAAACATTATAAAAGAATAATTAAAGCACATTGGAAAGAAGACCATCTTCCCTGAGCATTACAGAAATTTCCTAAGTTAACATATTTCATATTCTTGCTATATAGATGAGGAAAACCTTGCAATTGTGGATTTAATGGGCAAAAGCAGCAAATTTTCCTCATTCCCTTTCATTATCTCCAGGCAAGATAATATAATGGAATTAAGTTATTGTACTCCTTCGAGTAACTTAGTTAAAAGGGAGCATAAATAGATAGACTGTAGCTTCACAAGTAAGATTCCACTTTTTTTGAAAAAAAAAAAACAAGTAAGATTCCACTCTCCATATCTAAAAAAATAAAAATAAAAACATCAAATTGAAAAATGAGAAGAATAGAAGCAATATTCTAAGACCTAAAGCTTTGCTGTTGGCAGAATGAATGAAAACAAGATTAAATGCTTTAGCATTAGTTTACTCACTATTTTATTTTAATATTTTAATATTGATTCATGACAAATAAGTATGTCCTGTATTATGGAGCAGTCCAGCAGCACAAAAACAAGAGTCCATATTTCTGTCCATTGGAGATTCCCCACCAGTGTGGTTCATATTAATGG
Source organism: Protopterus annectens (assembly GCF_019279795.1). Classification (NCBI taxonomy): domain Eukaryota; kingdom Metazoa; phylum Chordata; order Ceratodontiformes; family Protopteridae; genus Protopterus; species Protopterus annectens. The sequence continues at coordinate 368,515,752 of NC_056725.1, read as the reverse complement.
AAGCATGTCAACTGTTTGCTTTAATAGCTGAGAATCTCAAGACCAAATTCTTATAATTGCTTATAAATGGCTAGAAACAAAAATCTAGATAAAATCCATTTTTGTCACAAAGATTTACACATTTGAATAAACTGCTTTCTTTTCAGTGTAACAAAGTGAGGAAATAGTTTGATAGAATTTGAGAGATAGTCAATTAAATAAAAAAATGATCCGGAGGAGTCAATAAAATGCTATCTTATCACATTAAGGGTTACAATAAAACGGTCCTGTTAATGCGATGCATGCACATTAGCCGCAATGAGGAAATACCTCATTATCAGCTAATTTGCATGTCTTTAAAAGGTAGCTAACTGCCACAAAGTGTAGATCAGCACTTCCCATGGAAATACACTGTGGTAGCCACATTGAATAAGCATAGGCACCCTCTTCAGTAACTCTATTACACACACACACGCACACACGCACACGCACACACACACGCACACACACACACACACACACACACACACACACACACACACACACACACACACACACACACACACACACACACACTCACACACACACCTGTTCCTGTTGTCAGGATGTCCAGGATGTCTTCTTTTCCTCCATCCGGATAACTCACAGATGACTGCTATCATTCTTTAATCCCAGACATTGGAATTTCACATTTCATATCCTTCAACACGGGCATACCATGGCCAAAATTGTTTACAAGCTTTGAGAGGTATATCTAACTTCTTCTGTCCCTATCCCTCTAGTTCAGATGTCACAATCTAGTGCAGGTATTGCAAAATGCCTAAGTTCCTCCATATATTTAAAAAAAAAAACAGCTGTTGCACTAACGTAACAGTTAGTGTAGTGAGTCAGTACAATAGTTTCTTATGTCCAGAGTACATGGCTCAAAGTCTTTCTTCCCCGGGTTTTTAACTTAAAGATAAATCCCTTTTGTCTAATGGTAGCACAGAGAATTAATTCCCTCTGTGTGAGATGGGGAAATATAGGATTTAAAACTGGTTTAGTATCTTTTATGGAACTCTACTTATCCCTGGTGTGCAGTAGTTCCCCACATCTGTTTTTTGATATGTGCAAGGCATGCCATATTTAGTATCCATGGTGTCCAGTGTTCCTTCAACCCCTGATCCCATTAGTATTTAAGTGCCAGTCAGCCAAGAGTATAGAGTATTCTCTAGTGGTTAGTATCCCCCATCCCAATTCCTATAGTGTTTAAGTGTCTCTCAAGCACAGGAATATAGTTTTCCATGGTGGGTAGTGAATACTCCCACCCAGTGTTGCTAGTTAATATAGGGCTGTGTTGAAATAGGGCAGCCAACCCAACTCTGCTACATGCACAGTCGCACAGATACAGACACACACACACACACACACACACACACACACACACACACACACACACACACACACACACACACACACACACACACACACACACACACACACACACACACACACACAGCCCTACCCACCCAATTGCACTCACACACTCATCCATTCATCCATTTATACACACACACACACACACACACACACACACACACACACACACACACACACACACACACACACACACACACACACACACACACACACACACACACACACACACACAGATGTGTGTGTGTGTGTGTGTGTGTGTGTGTGTGTGTGTGTGTGTGTGTGTGCACATACACATACCTATCATTAACTCCTGTACCACTACCTCCCAGGAAAACAGACACTCACACTTGTTACCCTCACATACAGTATCACACATACTTCCTATCCTTATCTTAGCACTAAACTCCACAGTAATTATGTCTATCGCAATGGATGAACATAGCCTTTTGGCTGTGTTCACTATCACGATGTGGCAGGAGCAGCCATACTAATCTATGTGGATGAGTGATTCTATGTGAATATGCCTTCCCTAAGACCGTTCTGGGGGAAAGTCCACATGGTAAATTAGCATATGCCTCTCCCACAGACTACCTCATTATCATGTAGCGAGATCATAGAAACAGCCCATCATGCTGCTGCATGTCTTTCTGCAAAACCACAATGGTAGGGCTGCCTATGAATTCAAAAAGGTTACCTCGAGGTGTACACATCAAGTACGCCTTGTGTTAGCCTTTCTGAATTCCACCAATGTTTTTTTTGAGCAACTTGAAGTACTTTACTTCTGTCTGCCAGGGAACTGAAACAATTATTGGCCAGTCAGAACAAGGTTTGAGAGGATCATATTGCTACATTAGAAAAAGAGGCATCCCCAAGTTGTTTACAAAACTCTGACAGAAGATGAGTCACTCTAATCTTAACTGAGTAAATATTGTCTAAATGGGAAGGGATTCCAGACTAGCCATAGGTTCAACTGACGGCTTGATATTTAAGGTCTAACATTTTCTCTTGGAGCATCTGGACAGGAGAATTTACCCCCTCATCCTTTTAAGTTGACTGCTCACACATTAGTTGACATAAAAACAAGTTCAACAAATTCCTGTCTGTAAATGTATCCACCTGATTTACTTGTTCTATAGAAAAAAATATAAAGTTTTTAGCTTTGAAAAAGTGCAGAGACTGAACTTGTAAACCTAAACAGTCTATTTTGTCCAGAATGGTAGTGTCCCATGCAAGCATCTCTAAACTGCCATGATAAGCAGTTCGATTTACAGGGTCAGATGCATTGTTAACCAAGTTGGTTTAGCAATTACGGCTTGGCAACAAGACAGTTTGTCTCATGCCATTCCTGGGCAAAGAGGACTCAAGTTCCTTTACTTCAAACAGCTTTTTCCCAACAGCAATGGTCACTCTTACAGCCAGAGTTACAACAGAGCAGTTGCTTCTATCCAGTGACCCATTTTTTTGGGTGAGTATTTAGCTAAATATCATTATCTGCTCATACGTTGTGTCTGTGCAGGAACAGTTTTTTTACAAAAAATAAATAAATAAAAGGTAATTGTAGCTTTTTATTATTTTCTGTCATGGCTCAACTCAACCAGTAATACCAGATCTGACATGTAGATGGAGGTGTTGCACCTGAAAATAAATTGACTAGACAAGGCTACCCCACCAAATCCTTTGGGCAAGTTTGATCTATGGTCAGAACAGGCATTGACATGTATTTGTGCAAGTCACTACATGATAGGTGTTTGGATTTCTCCCTGTCAAAAATAATAAGTTAATTCTTTATAAGCTGTCTTTGAGTAGACCCAATTAATTTAATCAGCACTGCAATCTCTGTGCAGTTTTCTGAAGGCTGTATTCATTGTTATACATGTATTTATGAGTCCAAGTGACAGTATGATATACACATCATGGAGTGAGATGACCAAGCAGTGTTGTTTTGGACAACACCGGTTACTTGGGACCATCAGCATCAAATTATAATTTGTAATGTTACACAAATTCATGTACTGGATTATAGACCTAAACAGAGCTCCAGGATGAATGACATTACACAGTGGTCTGACAGGGTAAATGACATCACACTGTGGTCTGACAGGATAAATGACATCACACTGTGGTCTAACCAGGAGTCTGGTTCCATTCCCAGTTCAGAATTAAACACACCTATTTGTTTGGAAGATCAATGATTTCTTTGATAAGCAACAGAAGAAAGAACATGACAACAAGAAATTCCTTCATAATTAGAAGGAATTCTTTAATGAAACCTATAGACGTATTAGTTTACCAGAGAGGAAGTTAGTTAATTCTTTCAGGAAAACCTTTATACATTTCATGGATAGTAGTTTAAGAAACCTACAGGTTACTTTTCTGTGGATGTATTTGAAAGAATTAGATGAGGCATTAGCAATCTCGACTGAGTCAAATAGGGTTGTAAAACATGTTTAGTAGTGTTGACTTTTATTCTGTCCTAATCTACTAAAATTAAATGAAAAGCAAAACTACCCATACTGTAAATGCAAAATACCCATATAATTTCCCCAAGAATACTTTCTGCTTAAATTACTTCCATAAATGAAATAACTTCAAATAAAAATTAAAATCATATATTAAAAAAATAAAATAAAACTTTGATCACTGCTAGCCAATAAGGAAAAAGACAATCCAGGTAAAACAAAGGCGATTCTAAATATCTAAACTATGATTAGATTAACTGGAACATATTACTAAACTACAAAACTGACAAATCCTAGCATGATCATATATATCTACATAGGGATGGATTTCCTTCAAAAGTTTGAAGTTTCAAAACTTCGAACTTCACACGGCCGAGACCATAAGATCGAAGTTTTGAAACTTTGAATGTTTTGAATGGAGATAGCCCTATAGCACAGAACAGGAAATTTACAGTTTTCTTCACTGTAGTGTGATATCAGAATTGGTATATTTATTTAGCACAGGGATGGGGGGGTGCAGGGGGTTTGCCCCCGTGTTAGAGTGTGCTCAACAATATACTAAGGTTGAAAGTAACTTTGATGCAATTATGCAACATAAATAAGGTATAAGATAAAGCTTGCTTAAATGTAGAAATAGAGTTTAGTAATATGTAATCAGCATCCATACTAAATTACCATGGCTTGGAAAAGGAATCTGCTGAATGGACATTTTTCCCTTACAGACTTAAAAACAGGATGTACGCAAGAGCAAAAATGTAAAATCTGCTTTTAAAGAATGGACAATAACACTGTGACAATGTGTTTCCTCAAAAATATGTTTTTCTGCATGGAAAACAGGACATGGCACAATAACAGATGTTTTTATACAAAGATCCAAATAAAATACAGGATGTTCACACTGTCAGAAAAGGTGATCTCTTACAATGTGTTTCCTCAAAAATATGTTTTTCTGCATGGAAAACAAGATATGCTTATCAGCATTGGCACAAGAACAGATGTTCTTATACAAAGATCCAAATAGAATACAGGACAATGTGTTTCCTCAAAAACATGTTTTTCTGCATGGACAACAGGACACTGTTACAGGATGTTCACACTGTCAGAAAAGATGGTCTCTTACAAGACATTGTTAAACAAGGAAGCTTAGTATTGTTTCTACAGGATGAGCAATTCTCCAAAATAGAATATCAAGAGGAAATGTATATGTTTATGCATGACTAAAACTGCATATAAAGAGCTGTATAAATCCAGTTATGTTAGAGGTATGGTAGGGACTCATTTGTCCTAAGGTAAATGTTATATCTCTCACATCATCTGTACTATATGAGAAAAGTGTTGAACAGTACTTTAAGCTGCAACGTTGTTCCGTTGGTTTATTATAAAAAGTTATTTGTTACTGCTCTCTAAAGTTGATGCTGCAAAGTATATTGTCTCATCAGTGTATATTCTGCAAGTTTCTGTATGCAACAGACTGTGAATGCGAATATAACCAGACTTTGAATTTTAGCAGAATCCAGCCAGCAAGACTGAGTGTCTTAAGAACACTTCAAATCCATCACACCAAGCAGTAAGCAGCTCCATGTAATTTTTCAATGGCAAGCTAGCCTGCATTTGAACCTACAATCTGCATTCAAACACAGGAGGAGTGATGGTAAGCCCTGCAGAGGGTCACTTCAGTTAAATTGCAGTAACTAACATTTGTACGTATGTGTAAATCCTAAACAGAAGTATTCCAGTTTATGCAGCTTGCAGTAGTACAGTTTTTTAGACATCTACATCCGGAGTGAGACTGAAGTTCCAGTCGCAGTGCCATAACTTTGCTACGAAAAGGTGGATATCCACTAGCACAGCAGTCCGCTGCCTGTTGTGCTTTCCCAGCTTCTCAAGTGACTTTGAAAAATTTTCAGCCATCTGCAACAACAGCCTGATCACCTGTTTTCTTGCTCACTGGTAAGACTTTTCATTTTTTTAGTATGGATGCTATCAGGCAGAATTCTAGCAAATGTAAGCCAAGTTTTACTCTTAATGTAGCAGAACAACCAGATAAAATATGGAGTAAATTGCAATGTTGGTATACACAACACATTAGTAAGTGTAAAACCTTGTTAGGGCAAGTTGACATACCAGCATTATGTAAGTGGATTGTAACATTTGATTGGTATTTGCAACAAAAAAATGAAGTATATCATAGTAAATGTTTATTGTGTGATTCAAAGGAAACTGCATTTTGTGTAATATGCCATAAACAAGTATTGCATGATATTGCTAAAAACTAGACTGTGCAGACAGATCTGTTCATGATAAAGAATTAATTAAGGATACACAGTTTTCATTATATCCAGATGTAAAGCAGTTATGTCCTGTCAGTACATTAATTTCTGAATTACAACAGCAATCAAATCTGTTATTGACAGAGTCCCCTGTAGATCTTGTAACTCCCTTTAAAAATTATGTACAAGCATGGAATGATGCCATGGCTACACATACGGATGAGGACAGAAACAAAGCTTATGATACATTGACAGAAGACTTTAATAAGTTTTTAAAAGAGAAACAAAATGAATTTAAAATGTTCAAAACTGACATCCAAGATCTCTGTCAAAAGTGCATAGGAGCTCTGCAGTCAACAGAGGAATCCAATAACAGGGATCATATATCCCTTAAACACTTACAGATAGAAATGACATACCTTAAACAGCATCTGAAGGAAAATGAAGAAGAATTAGATGAATTAACAGAGACTAACCTCCAAAATACTATTTTGATATCCCAGTTTAAAGAAGAGTTAAAAAACACAAACCCAGTCCAAATTATAGAACAGGGACAGGGAACCACTACAGATTTATATACACAGTCTAGATTATTACAGAGTTTACCACAGTGGAATGATAAAAAAGGCATATTTTATAACATGCTTACATTTGAAGAATGGGTGGCAATACAGCAGGATCTGAAATATGGACAGATGTATTACTTAGATGTTTCTGGATTTTCATTCCCAAATGTTTTAAAACTTTCATACAATTAAAGCAAGATGATTATCAGTTGAACACTAAAGTAGGGACGTATGACAGCACAGCCAAATTATTAGATAATTTTAAAATTACTATCACAGATAAATTAATGGAACAAAGTGATCATTTCAAATCATATATAAAAAACAGACAGAGACATGGGAAAAGAGACATACAAAACAGTTAATACATTGCTTCTTAGAACAAGTCAAATATTAAATGTATTCTGAAGAAAATTCTGATACCCTCACTGATTTGCTACAAAAACTAATGAGGGACCACGATGATGGGACTTTATACTCACACCATATCTTTGCATGTGAAAGTCAAAAACAGGCAAAGATGGTGTGACCAACCACCAGCAGAATAGTACCAGGATCAAGCACAGGTAATGAGCAAAAGGCACCAACATGCTTCTTTTTGTGATCATTACAAAGCCCATTAAAAAGAAGGAAGAACAGGAGTGTTTACAAAAGAGAGCAAACAAATTTACAAGAAAAGTTAGAAAAGCAGGATTATGTACAAACCTTACAATATTAGTAAAAACAGTTATAAGAGCCATCAATATAGATTTTCAAACAGTTTCACCTAACATTTGATAGAACAGGCAGAAGGAATAGCTAGGCAACAGTTAAAAAGAGATTGAAAAACCTAAATATGTAGATCATTCAGACACAGAAGAAGATGACAAACAAAAACATGAGGTGGTCATATTGCATTTGATAATAAAGGAGAGGATGAGTGGATTTCTACTCTGGTATCTTTCCTGACTACCTTTAAAAAGGGTTGAGATGGACGACCACTGATTGATATTTGGGTAGAGGGTTCACTGTGGAAAAATGTCTTAATAGACACAGGAGCAGCAGTATCTGTCACAAACAGACAGTTACCAGTAAATCCTATAAAAAAGGTTTGCATTTCAGCATTTAATGGCACAGGATGCTATGCAGTGAGTAGCCAAAATGTGGACATAAAGTTTAGTCAAGAGGGACAAATATGGAAGGGTGCATTTTTAATGCATCCATCTTGCACAAATACCATTATTGGTATAGACATTCTAGGACCTTTAGGCATAGTAATTGATTTACCTAATGAAATTCTGTGGATGGGAGACAAACAACAAAGAGAGGAAGAGCAAAATACAGGTTGCTACCTGACAAACCTGAAAAACCTACAGGCTATATAAATACAGACAGTGAGGATGTATGGAAGCATTTACAACAGCAATTCCCAAATCTATGGTCCAAGGGTCCCAGTGATTGAATAGGAAGTGATCAGGACTATATACCACCTTTTCAAAACAATATCCTATTCCTAGGGAAGCAGAAGAACATATGGAAAAATGTATTGCAGAATGGGAAAGAGAAGGGATTATACAAAAGGCAACAGTCCTACAAATTCACCAATCTGGCCAGTTAAGAAAAAGATGGTAGTTATCGCCTTGTTATTGATTCTTAAAGGTTAATCAATATACCACTCCTAGAGCACACTTGATTCCAGGAGTCCCAGAGTTGGCTGCACATATTAAGCCACAAAGTAAGTGGTTTACAGTAATAGATTTAGAAAATGGCTTTTTTGCAGTGCCACTCAGGAAAAAAGATTGGCCAAGATTTGCCTTTACATTTAAAAAACAGCAATATGTTATGACAAGGTTACCACAAGGGTTTCAAAACAGTCCAGTTATTTTCATCAGACAGTAGGATCCATTCTACAACATTTGGAAAAGGATGATTCAGTAATACATTACATTGATGATATTTTAATTCAGTCAGAAACAGTAGAGGAGCATGTAAGAGAGTTTTTCATACTCTACAGCAAGCAGGGTTTAAGGTTAAAAGTGAAAAATTCAGTTTATGACACAAAAGTTAAGTTTCTAGGTATTATTATAAAACCAACAGGAAGATCTCACAAATGGAAAAGCCACTGACTACATAAATTCATGGTGTTACATGAACAAAAGAACTCCACCTTTAGAGTGGGGATCTCATGAAGAGGAGGCATTTTCACAGATAAAAATAAAACTAGCACAAGCTACAGAACTAATGCCCACTCCAAGGTTACCATTTGTGTTACAAGCAGCAGCAGGAAAAAAAACACTGTCTGTGGTACTACTACAGGAATGGCCACATGGTAGTGACAACAGAATGGAAAAATATTACGCCCAGTCACTTTTAGCAAGAAAGATGACTCAGTGGAATTGGGCGACCATCCATGTATACAGCAGTTATTAGCCATTTACTGGGGTATTAAACAAACTGAATATTTGACCGTATTTTCCAGCATTATAGTACAAACACCACATCAAGCTGTAAAAGCTTTGATAGACAGTTTTGAAATGAATAAAATTACAGATGGTATTAGTCAGGCAGTCTTTGCAAAATGGATGGCACTTTTTTAAATGAAAACTGTTACTATACAGACAGGGGATAAATACCATTTGTCAAACCATATGGGATATGAAGGAAAACAGCATAACTGTTTAGAAAAGATAATGTCACCTGAGGTGCAATTTTTAGCATCTGATTTTGATCACTTTAAACCATCCATCTTTGTAGATGGAGGGACCAAGGCAGATACTGGACAGATTTGCCATAGTTCCAGAGAATCGTCAGCTCAAAGAGCTGAACTGGAGGCAGTATTATATGTGCTAAAGTATTACAATCTTATTAACATTTTTTCAGATAGTGCTTATGTAGTAAATTCTTTAAGACTACATATGGAAACCTGGGTAAGACAAGGATTTGTGGATAGTGTAGGTAAACCATTACGGCATGCTGAAGTATTAAAAGACATATATAAAGTTATAACAATGTCAAAACAACAATGACAGTATAGCATCTTAAAAGTAAAAGCACATCAAAAGCCAACCAGTGAAACTTACAGATTAAATGTGTTAGCTGATACCTTGGCCAAACAAGCAGCACAAAATGGAAAAGAACTTCCAGAATAAGTGTCTTAAAAGAGATAGATAAAGAGTCAATAGAGAAAGACCTTGTAAATATACAAAAACAACAGGGCTTAAAAGAAGAAACCGATCAGTGCAGATTGGCAGGTATACCACCAAAGGAGTACTATGCATATTACACGACCCAAGGGTTAGCAGCCATTATATATACATTTTCAGTTGGCACGCCAGTTGGTCAAGTTAAATCACCAAATACTGGGCCATGATAAGTTATGGGCAGTTGTAAAAGAAAAGTATTGGAACCCATATTTAAAAAAGGTCTGCAAACTGATTATAGAAGAATGTTTAATCTGTCTGCAGGTAAATGCTGGCCTCAGTTACATCGAGTACAGCCAGTGGATGGGCCATGGTATGCAGTTCAAATAGATTATGCAGGTCCATTACCAACAACAAAGGGAGGTTATAGATATCTACTAGTAGTAGTGGACGTCTTTTCAAAATGGGTAGAAACCAAAACCATGACAGCAAAGGCAACAGCAGAAGCCTTATGGAAAAATATTTTCTGTCATTGGGGATGGCCACGGGTCATAGAGTCAGACAATGGCCCACAGTTTGTTAGTGATCTCATTAAACAAATGTGTAATTTGTTAGGCATACAGCAAAGGTTTCATGTACCATACCATCCACAATCTAATGGCATTGTGTACGTATATGAATTGGACGTTAAAAGAACGTCTAAATAAGGCATGCTTGGAAAACGGCAATACATGGGTACATCATCTGCCTGGTATTTTAATGGGTATTCGAGCAACACCAAACAGAAAAACAGGTATTTCCCCATATGAAATAATGGCAGGCCGCAAAATGCCCATACAATTACCATTTGATCCAGATTTACCTAATGGTAGGCCCATGCTAGAAATTAGCAAACATCAGGAATGGCTAAACCAACTTACTAGTATATGTGACTATAATGCAAGGGAGCAAGCGTTCCATCTATGGAATGGAACCAAAGTATTGGTAAAAACATTCCAAATGGAAGGACCATGGGCTAGCAATTGGCAAGGCCCTTTTGAAGTAGTGGAACAAATTGGACCATTAGTGTACAAAATCAAAGGAAAAAGAAAAACAGAACAATGTTGGTACATAAAGATCAACTAAGAATGATAAAAATAGTGAACAATGTAAATCTGATTAAATGTATTCTTTTGTAGGTTTCCCTAATGAAATTGACATGGTTTAAAGTGCATCCTTTGGAAAATCCAGTTTCGGATGACCAAAGGCAAAATGATTCAACAATGGAATTTCTATTTAAAGGATGTTTTGTTACATAAGAGAGAGTAAAGAAATGTGGAAAAATGAACAAGACTGGTCACCATCTTTTAACAGTTTTTATTAATAAATGAAACAGGAGATCAAGTTATAAATGTACAATTCGTAAAAAGCAAGAGTACAGTTATCTGCTATAGTGCAGGGATCACATGTTTTCAACAAAATGGAACTGTTCTGTATTCAAACAATTGAAATGATAAATTTTCACAACCACATACCCATGCGTGGAGTATTTTCTCATGATTTTCCTATTTTAATACCAATTAAGGGTCAGTTAATATTGTGACACAGCAGTATTTCATTTTAGTCTGGTAAATAGCAGTGTTGCTCTATCAGATGGGTTATATTACATCTGTGGTAAATATGCTTATAAATGGTTACCAAAGGGATGGGATGGCACCTGTTATATAGGATGGAAACATTAGAAATACAAAAAAGAAAAGGGATATATTGCCTGTAATTGAAAGTCCAGAAAATCCAGTAGACACCTTAGATACATCACGTATATATCATCAAAATCTTGATTATATTAAATTAAAAGATATGGATTTAGGAGATGATGTAATCTCTGGAGCAGGTATTTTCCCTTGCGAGGGCTGCAAAAGCCATCTGGGAACCTGAGAAAACTATCTAAACTAGTTGAGGTATTGGCAAATGCCACTTTCAATGCAGTCCTTGACATTACTGTCGAAAATGACAGCAATCTGAACTATGGTTTTGCAAAATCGAATGGCATTAGATTACATATTAGCATCACAAGGGGTACATGTGCTTTAATAGGAGAACAATGTTGTACATTTATTCCAGACAAAACAGAATCTGTAAAAGCACATTTGTGTCTCAACATACTAGAAAAGAATGGTTTAGTAATCTATTTACAGGATGGACAGGAAAAATCACTGTATTTTTAATTTCTTATATTATTTACATGTATTAAAGTCTGCTAGCAAAAGCTAGTCAAGTTACTGTTGTTAATTGTCATAATGAAAAAGTATTACCAAATAATGCTGAATTTATTTCTCTAGTTTAAAATAAAACGGAGGCGGAATTGTTAGAGTGTGCTCAACAATATACTAAGGTAAATAGAGTTTAGTAATATGTAATCAGCATCCATACTAAATTACCATGGCTGGAAAAGGAATCTGCTGAATGGACATTTTTCCCTTACAGACTTAAAAACAGGATGTACGCAAGAGCAAAAATGTAAAATCTGCTTTTAAAGAATGGACAATAACACTGTGACAATGTGTTTCCTCAAAAATATGTTTTTCTGCATGGAAAAAGGACACATGGCACAATAACAGATGTTTTTATACAAAGATCCAAATAAAATACAGGATGTTCACACTGTCAGAAAAGCTGATCTCTTACAATGTGTTTCCTCAAAAATATCAGCATTGGCACAAGAACAGATGTCCTTATACAAAGATCCAAATGGAATACAGGACAATGTGTTTCCTCAAAAACATGTTTTTCTGCATGGACAACAGGACACTGTTACAGGATGTTCACACTGTCAGAAAAGATGGTCTCTTACAAGACATTGTTAAACAAGGAAGCTTAGTATTGTTTCTACAGGATGAGCAATTCTCCAAAATAGAATATCAAGAGGAAATGTATATGTTTATGCATGACTAAAACTGTATATAAAGAGCTGTATAACATCATCTGTACTATATGAGAAGTAAAGTTGGAACAGTACTTTAAGCTGCAACGTTGTTCCGTTGGTTTATTATAAAAAGTTATTTGTTACTGCTCTCTAAAGTTGATGCTGCAAAGTATATTCTCTCATCAGTGTATATTCTGCAAGTTTCGAACACTTCAAATCCATCACACCAAGCAGTAAGCAGCTCCATGTAATTTTTTCACCCTGCAAAAATGTAAAAACAAAATTTTGTTTTTACTCTGTTTTTATTACATTTTCAAAGTTTCAAAACTTCAATCTTATGGCCTCGGTCATTTGAAGTTTGAAGTTTTGAAACTTCGAACTTCTTAAATAGATCCATATGTATGTTATACTGAAATAAGAAAAAAAAATAATTGACACTGTTAAAAAATAATTAAAACTTACCTCAGACCTAGAATAGAGAATCATCCACAAAAAAAAATATTCATAAAAAACAACGGAAACTATGGTTGGGATTCATAAGCAAGTATTTCAGTACTAAATAAAATAAACCTCCATCCTTGGATGAAGTATGCAGCTAATTATCTTTAATCCTCTGTACCAGCTACCAGATATCCTTGCCCTTCTTTATTTTATGAAAAATCTCTGAAGGTCAAAAGTCATTGAGGTTTACGGTCAGTCACTCATTCTAGTCATTAGAGTTTCATAGTTTTTGTGGTTCATAGAATGCATGTTGATGCAAATGATCTTGTGCTGTTAACTTTCTGTGTGAATTAGAGTAACCCACTCTTATCTGTCTTCAGTTTTGCAGAACATTTCTGATTTTGCCTTTTATGTATGCCCTGTTCCTCATTAGCTTCTTTTTTCTAGTAAATTGCTGAGGATTACAGTCACTCAGTAATGCCAATCATTACAGTTTCATAGTTTGTATTGATCAGAAAATGCATGCCTATGCAACAGTTTGTGTTCTGTTTATAAGTGATTTGCAGCTGTCTGGTACTTATATCTGTGCAATATTAGTGCACTGCTTCTGTAATCAAAAGCACCAGGTTGAACCCTTTTACATCCATTTGTCTACTGTGTGAGTTTGAGCAAGCTGTAATTTATGGTCACATCTGTAAGTGGCTGTATAAATCCTTGGATCTTGCATACCACTGTTCCACTCATAGCTTATGAATTAACATTGGAGGCATAGTTCTGAACTATCCAGATCTTCGCAGAATGCCCAGGTTTTTGCCTCATTTTTTCTGGCAAACCACTGAGGATTGAAGTCACTAAATAATGACATACATCTGAGTTTTAGGGGAGCACAGTGAACCATCGAATATAATTAGTTCCCAGGTTCAATTCTTGGCTGTGGTGCTTTCTGTGTGGAATGTGCATGCCTTCCCTGTGCTCACATGGGTTTCCTCCTGGTGCTCTGGTTTCCTCTCACATTCCAAAGACATGTAATAGGAGGATTGGACAATCTAGATTGGCCATAGGTGTGTGTGTGTATATGTGGTGTGGAAGAACTACCATGGCAGGGTTAGCTGCCCAGTGGTCTAAATTTAGCTCTAGATGATCATCACTGTTGAAATGAGACTCAACCCAAAAAATGGGGAAAGGGTTTTGTAGATGGATGGCTTTGAGTTTTGGACTTCATTACCTTCAGAAAGTACATGCTAACACAAATCCTGTTATACGTGCAACTTTCTAAGTTTATAAGAGCAATATTTAAAATCTATCCCTATTTTTTGGGCCTTTGACTCCTCATTGTTTTAGTCTTTGTCCTGAGTTCTCACTAAGGTGATAGTAGGTCAATGCTACTGTTTACTTTGTCAATGGTGTAGGTTTTTAATCCATCCCTTTGCTTACTATTTTAGCTATGCAGCTGGTGTAGAGAATTAAGGCTGTAAGCTGTTGTTCTCATGGTATGCAGATTCCTTCATCACTAATTCGCTTAGTCTGTGTGCTCTTGAGCAAGTCAATTAACCCGGCAGTGCTTTTGGGCAACCAGAAATTTGGGTTAGGCTCCTCCGTGGTCACCTGGACTGCAAGCCTAGTAACTACCTATGAACCAGAGCAGTTATGGTGTAAAGAAAGATAACTGATTATAATAAACAGGTGCATCATCATATGAGCCATCTTCTTTAAGTATGATCCATGTTTTGCTGAATGTTGACAATACACTGGACAGCATGAAGTTTATGAGTTTGATGTTAATATTTTAACTATGAATACATTTTTAAATTAACTTGTTTTTTACAGGTACACAGGTGTAAAATACACTGTTTGGGCTGCAATGGTTTGTCTAGCACTTAACACAGATCAGTAAGGCTATGAGCTGTTAAAGACCTGATCCCTGTAGTGCAGGGTTTAATGTCTTCAGCCTTCATGTGACTCTGACCAAGTTATTTCACAAGAAATTTAAAAAAATATTACACTGACTGGCAATTAGTAGAGTACTAAAGCTCCAACTTTAATGAAATGCTTCCTGTGTTAAGGCTGCAGGGTTTGAATCTTGCCATGTTCCTGCCTACTGTGTAATGTTAAGCAAGTCAGTTAACCAGACAGTGCTTTAGAGAAACTGCAAATATGGTCTGTGCTCCTTAATGGTCTCCTGAACTATATGCCTAATAGCTAACTATGAGCCTGCTTTGTTGCTTATCAGTCATTCCCTACTGTATAGCTGATCTAGCTTAGGAAACGGTATGGGAACATCATCATCATCATCATCATCATCATCACACACATTTTTAATGCAACATAGGTCCTTTATTCTTTAAGAGCAACAGGAACTGCATTTGTAGGTGAAGCACTGAAAATCAAAGTTGTTTGCTAATAGCAACAACTGCATTAGCAAAAGCTTCCTTTAATCTGGAATTATTCAATTTACTTTGACTTTTGCAAAGATTCTGCATATTAATTTAGTATATATTATAAGATGGTTAATATTTTAATACTCACAACATAAATACACTTCTATTTAAACTGTACTATACATGGCTGAGTCTTATAATGTGATGTTAGTGATCTTCATAGCAGTAACTGTAGTTCATCTAAAGCTGCCAATAAAGAACATGTAAATGATTTCTTCATAATAATAAGGGCTCTGCACATTCAACAAAGTGAATATAACTGCTGGTAGAGTGAGGGCTATCTGTGGATGAAACTGCATTAAGTACTTATCATCTGGTCATTTTTAAACAGTCTTTAATCTAGCTTTGATTATCTGTGTGTGTGTGTGTGTGTGTGTGTGTGTGTGTGTGTGTGTGTGTGTGTGTGTGTGTGTGTGTGTGTGTGTGTGTGTGTGTGTGTGTGTGATTTAAGCAGAAATATTTTGACTACTGTGGGTTTGTGTGAAACAAATGTAAAATATGTTAGCTTGGTCATTATTAATATTAATTGACACACGTTCATCTGAGAAGGATGTAGTCAACAATTTAACTATAATTGCTTGGTTTGAGGGATGTCTGTAGATAAAAATGACTGACCCTGATGAGCTCATCAAGTTAAAAAATCGTTTTTTGCAGGATGAGTGCGTATCTTGCAAAGCAAATTAAAATATATTTTTTATCACAATCAGACATGTGACATGTATGCTGTCGATAAAGAGGCCATAATTTCTGAGTGTGGATATTGGTGGATTATAATAACAACAGTAAAATGGTAGTTTATGCTTGAAATGTTCTGAAAAAGATACTTGTGTCATTATTGGTCATTACATTTTGTTTCACTGCTTTCTGGGAAAAATGTTCAAAACTGCTAATTTAAAATACACTCTAACAAATGTCACTTTGTTCAACAATAAATACAGTTTAAAACAATCAGAAAGGTGAATCCAAAAGAATACATGGTTTTATGCATGATTCTAAAAATGTGTGCAGGGAGGCCTATGTTTTGAAAATAGCCCGAGGCCCAAGAAAAATTAAATCTGCCATTGCTGGCTGGTAACAATTGCCGATTCACAAAAATTCACTGCTAATTCTACCATGCTCAGTGCTGTTTTCAGCATAACTTTATACTGTGGCACAGTCTACCCATTTTATACATTTCTGAACTGTTACACCATGGTCATGTTTGCTGTCATCATTCGTATAATCCATTTACCTTGTTTGCATGACATTTCTCATTTCCATGTACTGCATGACATCCTGTTATTTTTTTTCACCTTGTACAGCTGCATTGTATCTCTGAATCATCCATACCTTCTGTGCTCCCAATAGTTGTACAAATTTGTGCTGCATATCGTAGTCAATTAATTCCAACATATGTAAAGCCCTATTTAGCAGGAACATTATATAATTATTCTAGTCCAGTGCAATCAGTAAAAACAGATATTCAAACCTAAGAAAGGGGCAAATAATACATGCACGGAAAATATGTGAGTCTGGTTTCTGTAGTAAGAGTCATATCTTGTACTGTAGAACTAGTCATAATAGTCATCTTGGTTCCTAACTCAATTCCTTAACTTATATACCAGACCATAATATATCTATATAAATATGTATATGTATATCTATATATATATATATATATATATATATATATATATATATATATATGTATATATATATATATATATACACACACACACACACACACACACACACACACACACACACACACACACACTCACACACACATTATATATATATATATATATATATATATATATATATATATATACGGGTCTACCTGAAAATGTCGACAGTGCACAGCACTGACGACGAGAACACCGACACCGGAAGATCGACAACAGAGATGACTTACAGTTGAGAATCCCAACGCTGAGAACACCGACATGTTAAGGTAAGTGTACGATAGGGACGGACGTTAAGATCAGGGTGTGAGTACATATATATATATATATATATATATATATATATATATATATATATATATATATAGATAGCTAGCTAGATGTATATATGGATCTACTTCTATTTGCCAAATAACAACTTCTTCAAATTCCAAAACACTGAGACATTATTGCAGAAAAGTTAATTTAATGAACTACTGAATCATCTTACTTTACCTCTAGGAAATTAACAACTTGGCCACCAACACTTAAAATGCAAACCTACCGACGTGAAGGACTTTGCCCCCACACCCCTCCATGTGGGGATCTGAACCCCCCCCCTAACTAAATATACCAACTCCAAGATCATACTACAGTGGAGAAAAGGGCAAAGTTCACCATGATAACCAAGTGGCTAGTTTCCCGGCGGTAAACTACAATGATCCAGGAGTTTGTTAAATTAACTTTTCAGCAACGTCGTGTCTGTGTTTTGCAATTCGATGAAGTGGCAATTCAGTTATTAGAAGTAGATACATGTATGTGTGTATATATATATATATATATATATATATATATATATATATATATATATATATATATATATATATATATATATATATATATATATATATGATAGCAATGTAAATCTATGGAGTTTATACAAGTCCAATGGAAACTGCATTAATATGTGGAAAGTAATAATGAAGACAAATGTGCATCATTCGTTAATTCTGAAAAATGACAAATTCTGCAAACATTTATGGAGAGCATCATAATCCATAGATAAGCATATAAATACACACCTCACAATTTGTAGAATATGACATAATCTGTAAAATTTCTAATAAAAATTAAGTAAGGCAAAGGGCAATCACAGACATTTCACTATGGCTAATAGTAGACAACAAAGGGTATGTGGCATGTATCTGGAATGCACGTAATGCACACATGAAAGGAAATAGGGTGATAGAAAAGCAGATGTTGAGGTTGAGGAAGAAAGGCACACAATAGGTATAATGGAATAGGAAGATCAGAGGGAGAGTCAGAGGACCATGGGCATTGTTTTTTTTTGGATGGAAATAGGCCCCATTTTTTGAAGAATAGAAAGGATGAGAAAGACATAGAATGAGGAGGTGGGCAGAAGAGCAGGTACAAACATATAACAAATATCACAAGGCATGACTAACCAAGGTTGGAAATACACATAAAGGAGAGGTAATGTACACAGACAGCACATATATAGACCATACAACACGGGTGAAGGAAAAATGACAAACAATGTATGGATGCATACCAAACATGATGAAATGCAAAAATACACATACACAAAAGAACAAGTTATTGCTGAAATGTTACAGACTGTGTAACAGACGTATCAGAATGACTATGACTCATGGCAGATGTGTGTTGGAGAACACTAAATGGGGAGTGCTATCATTGCAGCACACTATGGATATCAAATCCAGTCATCCACTAGGTTGTCAGCAATGCAAGTATAACCCATGCAAAAGCAAAGAAGAGCAAATACAGGAGCAGACTAGAACCTTCAACTATTCATGTGAAAGGCAACAACTAAGACCAGTGCCAAACAGCTGTACCGCAGCCAAAGATTAATGTGGCTGTGCGATAAATAAATAAGTATACACACCACAAACACAGGAAAAATGTGATCCATAAGTTAAAGACACATGGCATGCCAGAAGCAACATATACGGGTGTCCAGCTATACAATAGAGACATGTGACATGCAATGGCATTACATATGCCAAAATGAAAGAAGGCACACATACCCACACCAGTGACATATATTATTACGTAAATGGTGATACATATATGATTAATGAAATCAAAGGGATGCAAGCCTGTACATAGGCAAGAAGCACATGAATATCTGTGTAATTCACAGTATACAAGTACAGCATATACACTGATGGAATCTACTCAATTGCAAGCATCTTGTGTGCATATGCCTTGTATGTGTATGATACCCATCATGGTTACACCAGGGTATATTACACCAATGCACCTACATTACACTGATGCATTTCAGGAAGGTAAACATTCACATAACATAAACCATGTAATATGAAACAAATAGGGGAAAGCCTTAAGGGTGAAGGATGATGGACATCATAGGCCCACAGCAGTGAGAAATGCCAGCAAGAGACAGTAGGCACAGAATAAAGCAGGACAACCATAACTAAAGAAACACAAGGGCACATGCATATGACCACAACACATCACGGACTGCAAGTCCTCGCAAGGTACAAGCAAATGACCAACATCTGGCACATGTACATAATGCATTAGGGATGGCTATAGCATGTCTGTGTACACATGACATATACAACACAGTAATATGCAACAAGTAAACAGCAAATGACAAGGGAAAACAACAAAAGTAGTTTTAAATATCAAATGTATGTATATACTGCCACGAAAACATAATACAATATGTGGAGCAATCACCATTATTGATATAAATATCACTATACATGTGTGTTACTGATCAAAGAACAGTCCTGTGTTAATATGTACAGCACAACAAAATGTAATAAGTGCACTTAACAATTTACATATTACAGGGATGGTTGTGTGTCGATCATATTACAGCCATACACATGAACGTCCATTTAAATCAGTGCATATGTACTACAAAAGTGTGCACATGGACATGTATGCTAATCTGTGTATACATGTCCTAATATACGCTAGTTCAAAAAGACTGACTAATGCCATACGTAAGATAAAGACAAAAAAGGAATCATGAATGAAGCTAATTAAAGTATCACCTCCATATATTCTGTAAGGGACCAGTGAATGTCAATGTATTATGTGAAGAATACATGTTCTTATGTACCTGTCACAGTACTGTGCAACAACATGGAACAATAATTGCTATTGCGTGGCACAAGTAAGGTCATTGTAACAGTGGACAGCATGTCCCAAAAATATTACATAAATGACAAAATCAAGGCCATATCATGTTGTGGAACAGGCATAAGACAGCAACTATCAATACACAAATGTCTCCAGTACATACACATGGATAACATGTGCAGGTAAACACCACTGAGTTCATTGTGTTGTGTGAAAAGAACAGAAACAATGTGAGTTGCTGTCATCCATCATAAGCGTAGACAGGAACAACAAAGTAGAACGCTTGTGCCCCATTCACTTTATGCCAACAGCAACGGTCGTATCTGTCACATGTAGGGACAGAGTGTGTCGGACATAATATTATGCTGCACTTCATGCATAGGAGTACACAAACACATACGGATTGAAGGAGTATGACCCCTGCCCATTTAGACTAATGTGTGCAGTAATGACAGCATGTGATGATCATGTAAATAATAATGGTAACGCATGTGTCATTTGGTAATGTGTGTCATACTGCAGCTGCAAAATAAACCCACATATGACAAATATAATGTACAGAGCATATTATGTTGTATGATGGAAAAGCATGACATCAATATGGGAATGCTCAGGCCATACAGATTTCGATATGGAAAACACCATGGTGGCAGCATTACAAAAGTGGATTGTGCAGACAATACTTGCATTCCTGGGGAACATCCCTGATGGGGTCAAACATCACAAAAGATCCATCTAGCAATCTCCTGGAAGGAGTTATACATGGCCTGCTCCATGTTCTGTAAGATGTTACCAATCAGGTCCCTCATTTGTGTCCGGATGATGTCTGTCATTACACCCAGATCTGGTTCTGAAAAACATTTGTCTAGTATGGTGGTGGATGTCTTCTCCACTGAGTCACAGGAACATGTGCATTTCCTGGTCTGTCATCTTCATCATCATTTCATCATGGTCATTATATGGGACTTTGAGTCCGGCTCAGTTGGCAGTGGTCTGGCCTGTCATCATTGTGATTAGGCATTGGTCCCACATTTTCTCAATTCATCATCATCCGATTTGTGATCAGGCATGGGTCCCACTTTATCTCAATTCATCATCATCCAATTTGTGATTAGGCATGGGTCTCACATTCTCTCAGTTGTGAACCCTGGAACAAAATATTTTCCATACATAATAAGTATTAAGCTAAAATCAATGAATCAATGAAAATGCATACAAACGTTACACCATATACATGTCGTAACATTTATGTATGTGATGTTACACTACTGTCTGACTTTATTCAAATATAATACCTTATATAAGGCATACACCCAGTTCATCATAAATTCCAACATGGTGTGTAACATACATCACAGTCATATGCAAAACATGTCGGAAATAAAACCCAAACAGTGACAAGGCATGCAGAGAAATGCATATGCCAGTTAAAAATATATTTTTGTTATGTATGTATATAGGAAGATATCACATACATGATGTGATCCTGTACAATGTGTCGCTATGACAAGTCTGTTACAAAACATGACAGTAGTCATATGTGTATGCATTGTGCAACCAATGACAGATTAAACTATGCACAATAAATGTTACTGAAGCATAATGAATGTTATGTAAAGGAAGTCACCCTCACAATACTGATATGTATATATGTGGAAGTAATAAACCATTCTTTATTGCCCCATTTATTTACTGCTTCATAGTATGTATTTGTCACATATCACAATCAGCCTTAAAAGCAGACATCTGAAACAACTGTGTATCACTATGTTGACAGATGTGAACCAACATAACTGTAAAGTGATTGTATAATATGCAAGTAACAACTTCAAAACTTATCAGCCCCACATGTGCAATGTTTGCCCAATCTACATCACATTATGGTATATTTATTGTGACAACATAACAGTCACAAGATTTATATCGTAAGGTTTATTTATATGCTGAAGGTGTATAATGTCATAATTATGCAAAATTATACATTTTATAATACTCATATATTGATGATATAAATAGAATGTCATGATAGATCAGTGTGCCCATCATATGTTTAATTGCTCTGGTAAATTACATTGCATACAGTGATCAGCTCATCATATATCAATTATTATTTGCATATTTCCATTATTTATTGACTTTAGAATAAACGCAAAACACCCATGTGCATAGCACACAGACATACTTATCTTTAATTTACAAGGCAAGCATATACTATTATTCACACTGACATCAGAGTCCAGCAAAACTACATACATATCACAATATCTGAAACCAAATCCTAACCATTACACCCACCCCCTTACTCTTTACTCAATGGGTGCCTCACTGTCCTCACACATTTCTGTTGAGGTGTTAATATAACATTACAATTTCCACTGTAATGCATCATTATGTGCAGCTAATGTGTCATATTTATATATCATGGTCAAAATATGTGTGTAGAAGGTATATTGTAGGATTGACACTCCATGGTAAATGTAAAATGAATATGCAAATGAGATGAGCATGCATGGTTAATACAAATACATGACATATAACATATATATAATCAATGGAATGAATGAAAGGAAAAAAAAACTATAGACAGACAGTGAGTGACAACAATATCTATAGAAATTTTTATGTATATGACATGTACATAACTGTCACCCAACAAATGTATCACTGTCACTGA
Organism: Protopterus annectens; assembly: GCF_019279795.1. Classification (NCBI taxonomy): domain Eukaryota; kingdom Metazoa; phylum Chordata; order Ceratodontiformes; family Protopteridae; genus Protopterus; species Protopterus annectens. The sequence continues at coordinate 368,492,680 of NC_056725.1, read as the reverse complement.
TAAGAGTTGCTTTATACATAAATATGTAACTTGCACAGTGAAAATAATGTAATGATGATTATGAATATAGTGTAGAGTACATCAGATGTAAAATAAGCGAAAAACTAAATTGAGACATGGTTTCCGTCAGACAGGTAACAAGAAATGGTATCCAATGCTGTGTTTAACACACCATTACAGTGCAATAATACTGCACTGCAAGAGAAGCACTATTAGTAATGGTTTGTCAACAGTAGTAACAATGATGGTAAAGCAGATGATCATTCAATAACAGAATATGCATGATTTAATGCAAACCATTGCCACACATACAAATTTACTAATGTCTACTGTACAAATAGCAGCAACAATACAAACAACATAAATGAAAACATATTAAAAAGTATTACTAATATGTCAGATGAACACAGATTTCTGTCATTTGGGTTGTCAACAAACAGTACATAAGCTCAATGTAATAACAAACAATTGTTGATAACATATAACACTACATTCCACTGAAATTTATATAAACATTAATGTTACAGTAAAGCCCTACATATTATATATACATTGCAGGTGTATTATGGGAAGTCTGATATACAGTTAGCATGCCTGAATATCATAAGACTGCAAATATGTTAATATTATTTCTGGAGACAGAAAGGTGGAAAGTAATAACACAGGCCTGTCTCCCTCTAATGCTGTTCTAGCCTGTGCATATGCTCTATGCACAAGGTGCTGTTTCTGGAATGATCTTTAGCAGCTGCAAACAGAAAAAAAATGATGATGTATTACAGCAACAGAAGGATTACTTAAGCTCAGCACATAATGACAATTATATCAAAAAAAAAGCAGAAAAAAAAGAGAACAGTTAAAAACAGCTATCAGTACATAAGAACAAGCACTGCCATACAATAAAATATCATCTTTTGCATATTCAGTCATTGATTTTTCACTCTCAGTACTATGCATGCATGAGGATTATGGCAGACAAAGAGGAATAGCCTAAGTTCAAGCCTATAACTGTTACTTATGTTTATACTACAAACCAGAACCCTACCTTCCTAGCTAAATAATCATTGCTGTTTTCGTAAGAATTGATGTTTAAGTCTAACAACCTACAGCTATGAATATGCAGGGAAGCATTATACACACTAACAGGTGTGCCAATATAAGATGATACTTTGTAAGTGTAATGACATACCTAATCATCTGGAAAAAGACCTACTAATGTACACAGTTAGGTTTCCAGTTGTCATAGTTTGCAAGAAAACATTTGTTTACACTTGCAACACATAAATAGCCATAAAGGAATTATTCTACAACTATGTTATTCAAACCTACACATGTACATTAGGTAGAAGGACAGTCAATTAAAAGAATCGATTATGACAAACTGTTGTGTAGGTTAAACTGCAGAAGTAACATATACAAGTATTACCTAGCATTCATGCATACAACAGTATCAACAGATGTATACTATATGATGTTTCTAGAAACTTTGCAGATAATGGAGATACACATAGTCATCCACGGCCTAAGTGCTCTAGGTGTAAATACACCACAGCCATACTAGATGCATAAAATATGTACAGTATAAGTTACCAAACATATATAGATCTTCCGTATGTCATGTGCAAAAAATAGGCTATACTGGGATTTGAACCCACAAATAAGCAAGCAACATTTATACCGTCCTAGTAAAAGATGAAAAAAAATCGAAAAAATGCAAAAGACGAAAAAAACTAGTAAAAGATGAAAAAATGCAATTGGTGATTTATACTGTCCTGTTGCTTCACCATTTGAATTAATGGACATCACATTTCTTTTAATGATGGCACACTGAGTTTAACTATCATAGTTTGCATAAAAATAATCATGTACTTAAAAAAATAAATAGTCTTGATATGAATCGTTGCACAACCATGGGATTCAGACCTGACCATGTAAATTAGGTATATGGGCAGTATCTACATACTGTGCTAAGCCTACAGCCATAAGACAGTATAAGGTTTATAGATCCACACTTCTAGTACTTGTATTGTGTTAACAAGACAAACATATTTTCAGCCATGATGACCTGCATTGATCTTATATACATTAAAATAATGAAAGCAGACCTAGATTATAAAAGAACTCTGATTTTTAAACTTTAGGGTTTACTAATGAATGTGTTATTCAGCATTCATGCAATCAAATGTATACTGTAAGATGTTTCTTGAAGCTTTGTAGATAAAGGAGAACGTGCAGTCATCCACAGCCTAAGCTCTATAGGCATCAGTGCATCACAGCCATTCTAGATAGGTAGAAATCTGTATTGTATAACTTACCAATCACATATAGATCTTCCATATTTGATGTGCAGTGGTGCATGAATTACTGACAATGATGTTTAAAAAATAAGCTATACTGGGATTTGATTCCACGCATAGGCAAACAACATTCAGTGTGCTATGCTGCTTAACCAGTTGAGCTGAGAAATCACAGCTCATCTGACAGATATTATGGAAAAGCAGTAAAACTAGTATGTTTGAAGTTCATATTAATATACAGTTATCACTGACAGTCCTGCATAATGTTTAGTGTAGTTGGGGATAACCTCAGAATGTCTTACCATACCACTGTTAACTATTATGGGTAAAAGAAAATAACAATGTAAATTACTATGATTAATACAGACACCCTTGGTATACACTGAAACACAGTGCATCACATAAACAGATATACTTAATACAGACAACTATGAAAATTAAGGTATTGAGGTGTGGAGTATGAAACTTACTGTAGGCATCTGGTGGTTGGTGTCAAACATCTCTGACCCTCCTGCAAAGATCCTCTTTGTCCCTCTGATGTAGGTCATCATAGCAGTGGTGGGCCTGCACACAAGTCTGGTAGATACCAGATTGTCTGTGGTACTCCCACACAATCTGGTTCGAGATGTCAATCATCACAAATTTCCTGAGGTGTGCTTGTATCCTCTGCTTATGGTCAGCATAGACACTGAGATCTGCATTGTGTCCTCCACTGTCCAGTTCAGCGACGGAACTTGCTGAAGCCTCGTCTCATTTGACATCCTCACTGAAGTAGTATTATGTTGTAGAAAAGCACCTTCCAAAAATGCTGACGTCCCACTCGGTTCTCAGGTAGCAATATTATGATAATATGCATCAATATTACATTTAAAGTTGGCACATATAGGATGGTGGCAGACTATTGGAAGGCATCAGACACGTTACACATATTCTTGTTTACTGATAACTATAGAACAGTCACCCTGAACACTGTACACTCATGCTGAGCTATTGTTTAATGTTCTGAGATTCAAGAACTTAGGCAGATGTTCACTAATGACATTCCAAAACACTGAATGCTAATGAATCTCATTAATTATGTAGAGTGAAAATGGTACTTAAAAGGTGTATGTGTGTGTGTGTGTGTGTGTGTGTGTGTGTGTGTGTGTGTGTGTGTGTGTGTGTGTGCTTAGATAACCACACCTTGGGATATAGCTGACTGATAGCAGTGGTGGATCCAGGAATTTGTAAAAGTGGGGGGCGCAGTCTGGTCAGTTGACTACCAGGGGGGAAGTGGGAAAGTGGGACACTGGGTTTGGTGGTTTTGAAAAGATCTCCTTAAGAAGCTCTGACATCATGTGTGGAAGGACAGCAATATACATTCAGATGCACATAAATTTGCTGTGTATGTGGTAGTAGAAGCAGGTAATTCCTGTGCAGCACACAGTCCATGTGCGGATAGTATAATATTTCCAATGCATGCCTGGAAAAGACGGTTGGTTGCCCATACCGAGTCACATTCTCCTTACATGCCACAGCAGATATGCACTGTTATGAACTAGAAATGGGTCCCACTGAAGGTGAAAATAGCCACAGCAAAATATTTAAGTAACTTTTTTTAAATTAAATAATGATTTCTGTGGAAACAGTGAAGTTCAATTAAGTAAAAGTCTTTTCACCAGTTTCTGAGACCAGTCCCAGAGTAATACTTGGACTTCCTTTCTCTTCTGAAGGGAAGAGCTGGGCATGCTACTAAAACTTTATGAAAACTGTCCAGCCTTTGCTAAATCTCTGGCACTGACAATTCACAAACACACACAGATATAAGTGCATATGTAGATATGTTTTTGTGTAATTCACCATGGATGGTATGCATCTCCACTCTGCTTGATTACTTTCCACTATCCATGTTGTGCAGTGGCGGCCTGTGTAACTTAACTGCCCTTACTGTTGTTTTCCAACCTTTGCCTGTCATCTGTTATATTTGTTCTGTAGGTATACCTGCTGTGCTGACCTTCTCCTCCTCTTTCCCTGTCTTTACCTTTCCTTCTGTTCTTAAAAAATAAAAAAATGGGGCCTATTCTCACCATAAAAAAAATGACCATGCCCCTATGACTTTCCCTAAGATTTTCCTATTCCAATATACCTCTTGTGTGTCCCTCTTCTTCATCCACATCCATTCCCCTCATCTGCTTTTCTATGTCCCAATTTCCTTGGGTGTGTTTGTTACTCACACAAGTCCTGCACTCATAGTTAGTCAACGTTAGTTGTGCCGAGGTGACCATGACTGACCTTCAGCTTTATTCATTTTTTTATTAGAAAATTTGCAGATTCCACAAGTGATAGCTAGCATATTTTATTAACAATGGACTTACAGAGATATTCCATAGCTGTCAGTAAATGTACTGGTAAGATTCTGTTACAGATATGTACCTATGAAGGTTAGGCAGCTTAGATTGTGAGATTCTTTCCGTAACTTTGTTAATGTACATCATGCTTTGACAGCGATTTTTCATTACTTATGGAGCACCTAAACGTGATATACAATACACCATTACTGCTGAGATATTCCATTGTGCACTGGGATATTTTGAGTCCTCTATAGTTATTCTCAACATTTCCACTGCTGTCAGCATAATGTGCCAGATTCCTCAAACTTTTCAGATTCTGGCCATCTGTGTTATGTGGGTATGACTATATAATCACATATATTAATCTTAAATGTAGGGTGTTCATTGTGAGGTTCACAACTTACAACTTGTTTCACTAGAGTGTAAGACTTTCCTTTTATTGCAGTGTTAAAGGAAATGCAGTAGGCTATATATTGACTTAGGTAGCGAGGTATTGTAGGTTCAGTCTTTCATGATGTCGTGACAGTAGATTACAGCTTCATGAACATTTTTAAATAGGCCTTCCTAATAAACAAAATTAAATGCACAAGAATCCATACTTTTCATAAAAAATAGTATAACTTGGCATTGCATGTGCTAAGGATACTATACTAATCTCTAAGGGATTGTTATTCACATTTGCTATGGAAAGTGCTGTCTGCAATAGCTGCATCTGGGCTTCCACAGGGGGTATGACTGGCATATGAGAGTTAAAGACTCTAGTGGAGGTGAGTAGTGGAAGGTGGATGGAGAGGACAAAGATAGGGAAAGAAGGGAGGTGAATGAACATTAAGAAAACTTTGAATAAGAAGAGGAGTAGTCTGGGGACAGAGCAATTAAGGCAGTCTTGGAGGAAAGAGAGCAAGGAGTGGGAAAAGGAATGAAGAGTGGACAGATGAGGGGTTTGGGAAGACAATATGGAGGGTATGTAGATGAATTAGGAAGGCACAACTGGAGTTTGATGCAGAGTTATGTATTTGTCACAAAACTGTCACCAGCTAGGTTAAAATAATAGTGATTACCAAGTCTCAGTTTGCAGGAGATGTTGCTTATGATTGTTATCTGTGATGGTAATTCTGAGTGATATGGAGACTATAGGAACAGATGAGAAAATATGATAAATGGCCTGTGAGGAATATGTACTCAGAAAAGGGGTGGTTCTTTGATCCCAAACAGAGAAAGTGAGGCTTGAAGCAGAAAGGAGGTCACACACTTGATTGGGTGGGTGAAAAACTTGATAGTGCAAAGCTGGAAAGGTAACACTGCAGGTGTAAATGTGAGAAGAGTCATTTATCCTAGCTGATTCAGTTATGGAGAGTAAAGATTATATCTCCTGTCACCTGCAGAGTTGGCAACTCTGGGAAACTTGTAATATCATATGAGGAATGGCTGTGTGTCTTTGTGAAAGAAGGGTGATGGTGAGATGAGAATTTATATGGAGCTGTAAGGGGAGGTTTCAGAGATGGAGAGACAAACAAAAAGGTAATGTATAGGAAGGAGAAATGTAAGGATTAGATAGACCGAGTTCTGGCTATATTATTAAATGAGTGAAAAGGAATGAAATAAAAAGTTTTATCTGTTCAAAAAAGTGTAAGCCCCTCTACAACAGTACAAGGCACTTCCAGGAAAGACAGGATGGGATAAGGTGAATGTTGGAGTTGAAGAGATGTACTGAGGAAGCATTCTTACTTAAAAGGTAAAATGTGGCTTGTGAATGGATGCAGGAGCCTCCCAGATGGATAAACTGCTAAAGTTATAATGTGTGCTGCTTAGGAACTCTAATGTGGGATCTATTTAATTCACTCAAATACCTCCAGTTAGTCTTTTCTTAACAGAGTTCCACAAAGTATAGAACTGATTTTTAATTTAAAACTTCAGTAAAACTATTTTGGGGGGTATATTATAGATTTAAATATATCCTGAGCAATCTTTGACTCAAACATTTGGATTTCAAATTATTCACAATTGGTATACTTTTTAAGTTCTTACATTATGCCCAGTACCGCATTTGTTGTTTACCATTCCTCAACACAAGTTATCTAATGAGTAATTGCGAATGCCTACTTCCAGTTCTACAAAGTAATTTCTCTTTGTTACATCGTAATGTTTTGAAAACATACACTGTTCCTGAATGCCAGTGTGTACTTCCAAAGCAATGGTGCTGCCTGTTGAAGTCAAGCGTCCCTGGATTTGAAGTGAGGCTCTCCCCCTGAATGTCAACAGTGTTACTGCAGGTATTACATGGGAAAGACCAACATACAGTTAATGACTTAATATGATTTAGAACAGATTCAGTTTTACATACCTTGGACACAGATCCGGCCAATGTAGAACAGTGAGGACATATGAAAAGAAACACAAACTAACAAAATAACTAGATGGGAATGTTATTTCCAGCATCGTGTTATACCATGTTGCCATGACTATTTAGCCCATGTCATGGAATTAGAATGTGATAAAGCAGGTTATGTGCATACTCAGAATGCAATGCATAATTGTAATTTATTCAAATTCAAGAAAGTGCAAATAAGATTTTTCCCTGCACACCATAACCCTCAACTATCCAAATTTCTGCAGAATGTCCTGACTTTTGGCTCATATTTTGGTCTGTTCCTCCTAAAATTTGTGGGTTTCTGGCAAATCACTGAGGATTCATGTCCCTAAATAATGACACACATTTGATTTTCATACTTCATATCCTTCAGAAAATGCATGTTAACACAAATCCTGTTATTCTAGCAACTTTCTAAGTTGATAGGAGTAATATTTAAAATCTGTCCATATTTTCTGGGCTTTTGTCCCACCATTATTTTAGGCTTTGTTCAGATTTCTTGCACTACGAGGTTGAGAGGTATAGTGTCCGCAAAATACATGCTTGCAAAGAGACAGACATTTGAATTACAACAGAGTAACACTCATCCACTGCATTGCACTATTGCTAATACAATGAAGTCAAATGCCAGATGTATCATAATATCTGAGCTGCACCTTGGCTGAGAAAGTGAAAACGGCTTCCCTTCCTTTCATAGTGCCTGCCATGGGCTGTGAAGATGTCCTGCCTGCTGATGGGATTCTCTTGCTCACAGAGTTTCCTCTCTGTCACAGGGCTGTCTGGAACTGAACAATGACTTAGTGGCTCAAACAGTGAAAGTGTGAAACCTCAGTTTTCCTGCTGAGTTGACTGCAGGCTTCTAAGAGGGAGGGAGAGAGCGCAGAAGGAACAAGGGCAGCTATGGGCTAATCAAGTGCAAGCTTGAACAGGGGACATGGCCAAGGGGAGGAGGGGAGTTGTGCTTCTACACAGGACAGACAGGACGCCTCAGAAATTAAACATTTTATAATAGTTACCTCTTAAACATGTGAAAGAGCAGTTAAAACTGGAGCACATATCTCCAATACAGTCTCTGACCTCAGCCTAAATAAACCCTTACAAACAAAAGACTGGTTTGAGCTCTCAAACCCTGTCACCAGTGGTGTGTACAAATGATCATGCTGTTGTGGTGCATACTTAGGGTGTGCCTTGTCCAGGTGTTTACATGTTCTTGTAGCACTCGACTGTGAGTCACAATCCCTGTTGAGTTCAGGTACTAAGCGCGCAGCTTATATGATTTATATATATGTGCCATAATTCTTTTTAAGCACCCCAAATACATTAAAACATTAATTGGTTTGCATCGCAAGGCAAAACAAATCTAAGCTAAAATAAAGAATATTCAACTCATTCACTTTGCACCAAGACAGTGGGTCACCATAACTGAGTCTTTTGTTGGTTTTGTTTTACTTGTATTACACTACTAACTACAGTGAAAATATTTATGTGTGGTACTGTATTTTGACACCTTTTCTTCACCAGCTACTTCCCTAAAACGTTTAGAATCACCCCCTCCCTCCAAGTTTCTCAGGAAGCCTAGAGGAGTGGCCCAGAATAAATAATTCCAATCCTACCACTCTGGCATTTTATGTTAAAGTAAAACTGCATTCCCCACCCCTGCAAGCTAAGCAGCTTGTCAAGTGCTCGTGGCTTTAAATCCAGCCACTGAATAGGATGCAAGTCTGCACAGCCATTCCAAATGTGGCCCATTTAACTAGTGCTATACAACACATACGTACCTGTGTAGGTCATGAGAGATGAGTCAAGTAATACAGATTAATCCTGCCTGCCCTTTCAACAGCAGGCCAAATGCGGTACTCTCTCTCAATTGTGCTGCGTTAGTGCCTTGAAAACTCCTACTTCAAAAGATCTTCAATTAAAAAAAAATACCTCATTGCAGACAATTGTGACTCGCTCACACTGGAAGAGCAGGTCTCTGCACACTCTGCAAAGTCGGACTCGTTTACAATTAAATTAATAATAAAAGGTTAAGTAAACTATTTATTAAAACGTGTCACCCAATGCTCGCACCCACCAACGCGCCTAATTCAACTAGGGAGATGCTTTTGGAGGAGAATCGTTAGAAAAAATCACATGATGACAGCAAACTCCAATTGCATCTCCAGATGTATTAGGCACGTTTGGTGACAGCATACAATTCTTTGCAAAGAAAAAACGCACCTTCAGAAGTTGAATCTGAAAAATATACCGCCAAATGTACTTTACATTTTTGGGTTTCAACTTATTTTCTTTACTGCACTATGAAATGGAAAACACACTGATAGTGGATTTTCTTTTTCATAGTGCAATAAAAAAATATATAAGTCGAAACCAGAAAATGGATCATTTTGGTGGTATTTTTTTCTGATTTCCAAAAAAAAAATAACACATTTTAAAAGGGGGTGGCACACGCCCCTGCGCCCATGCCTAAATCCGCCACTGGATAGCTAGCTTCCAAAGGTAAGCTATTACCTGCTTGAATTGCTGTGAGGGAATACAGTACTATTATCACATTCTCATAGTCACATTAGGCTATGCAAAACAATTGAAACATGGTTCCATGCATATGCTGTTTGAAGTTTCCTGCATTGCAATCTGTCGGTTACATAAAGAAGTTGGGTAGACTTCTACAATATGCCTGGATATGGGTACATGTCCATCAGTGATAAGGAGGTTCCCCCATATGCAGGTGAATGGGCACAAACAATCCAGTCCTGGTGAACTATAGATAGAGACAGAAACAACATATATCTGTAGTTAATACAGAATAACCTGTAACATCTGAAGTATGTTTGCAGAGAACAATGACTTATGGGGTTGTCCGCAAGTTGCACTTTTATTGATTGATTTACAGATACTTTCTGATGTTAAATCATATAGCAGCAGTGCTAAAATTCAATGGGATGTAGGCAATATTAGGATGTCTTAACCTTTATAGTACTTCTTGTGGTGATAGGACAACATAACAGATAATTTTCAAATGCTGTTGCTTTACTGCCTTATTTATGTATAAATGTCAGCAGTTGTGTTCTTTATCATGATGGTTATATTGTCAGTTTTTGAGGTAGAATTGCTAGCTGTGTTCAAATGTGCTTGTGACTGTGGCAACATAATTTTATAGTAGTGGAATTGTGGCACATTGGTTATGTATTTGGATCTTACTTATCTTAATATCCTCTAACTTGATTTCAAATCTCACCTCTGATGATACAACTTGTACAAAGTTGTTGAATGGATTGATAGTTGTGCTCATGTATGCTGCTAACGTTAGGGCATATAGATCAACTCTTGTGACACGCTTTTAATGACTGCTCATTCTGATTATCTGAACATGACGGTGATATACAAGGCATGGATTTATTTTTTATTTTTTGCATAGCTATACAATATAAATAAGAAATGAGCCATTCATTTGACAAATGCTTTAAACATTGCCATGTTAATGTGTGAGCCCCTTTAGGAAATCTAAGATGTGCATATCACCTTGTCTTGCAGATGTTGAGCTGTATTATGAGAGCCAATTTCTCACAGAGATTAAATGAGATTACAGTACAGGCTCTGTGCCAGAATGGACACAACCAGCTTGGATGGACGGGCAATACTGTGTGGAGTAATCAAATGTGAACAGATCTGATGCACATTATAAATGTCATTAGTGGTCACTATTTATCTATGGAGGCCTGCCAGCAGTGTTCTCCTGACATGAGCCTCTGTGCAGCCAACAGACTCCACCACTATGAGAGGGCAAGGGATGCCAGTAGAGGTGGGCCACCTTTTGATCCCCTGAGATGATGTTATTGGCCTCCCATGATATCACCTGCCAGGACCCACAGATATCTGGGGGAGGTATTGAGATTGGTATTCCATGGCATAGAGGTATGTCCAACGTTCATGAACAGTGCAGCATACACCAAGTCTCAGTGAAGGAAATTATTGCACAGTTCTGAAAGTATTGTTATATTTTTGCTACAGCAGCAAAACTATGCCATGGATGTGGAAATACAGCTGATGTAAACCAGCAACAAAAGTTTTTATAGCATGTTACCTTAAGAACACAGTGTTCTTCACTTCCATAGACCCATCAACGTCTGAACATCAGCAACACATGTCATGTAAGTGTCTCTATATCCTGTTACTGTGATCCATAGCTGTTGTATGTCTCTGCCTCCTGTTAACACTATGATGTATATTCATGTGATTGCTTGTTTATGATTTTGTGCTAAGGGATACACTTTAAGTCAGATGATAAACTCCCAAACCAGGGAGGATCCACATGGTAAGACAGTTTGTTACTGTTCACTATTGATAATTACAAATGTTCCCTTCATGACTAATGTAGTCTTGTTCACCTGCACAGGACACCTGTAGTCAGAACACCATCATTACCCAACCTGTATGTATATATCTTATTTATTGTGAGTTATCAGATTTAATGATAAATGGTGCCTTCTGTGTGTTTACTGCTGAATGGTGTACATGTATTTTTTTACATGACAGTGTCATTTCAACCCTCACCATCAGTGGTGGAGTGTAAGGAGGACATATCAGATAAGTTTTATTACTTGTAATGACATTATCTATCATGGGCAGCCACGGTGGTGCAGGGGTTAGCATTGCCGCCTCACAGCAAGAGGTTCTCTGGTGCGATCCTCGGCTGTGGTGCCTTCTGTGCGGAGTCTGCATGTGGTCATGTGGGTTTCCTCCAGGTGTTCCGGTTTCATCCCGAAGACATGCTGTAGGTGGATTGGACACTCTAAATTGGTCCTAGATGTGAGTGTGTGCGTATGTGTACCTTTTGAGGAAGGTTGGGTGCTGGGCTGGAAACTCGACACCATAAAACTCCACTGCCACTCATGAGCAGACAGGTGATCTGCTGTGGTGACCCCTAACTGGGAAAAGCTGAAAAAAGAAGAATGACATTATCTGTTATATGTTATTGATATGTAACTGACATGGCATATCTCTGTTATATAGGGTCTGGGAACCAGTAACAGGCATGATGACCTGGTAAGTCCAGATAATCATTAGCAGCGTTGTTATATACTTATCCCAAGTGTCAGTACTGTGCTGCATCATTTGACTTCTGTGAATGTATATGACATGCATCATCTGTCTTTTTTTGCAGCACATCCACTACCTGAATCCTTCAGTAGCCAACCCACATGTCCTAAGGTGAGATGTGATGTGCCTCACTCTCATAGAAGGCCAATGGCACACAGTCCACTGCATCGTGTTCATTGTCTGGCATGGAAGGGGACAGATGTGTTTCATGGTATAGTCTCCAAAAGGGAGGATAATGTGTCTTGCCCTTCTGATGATGGGGGTCATCAGATAACAGACATGATGATGACCGTGACCTGCTGTCCCATGTAGAGCCTGGTAATGATGGTAATTCTTCCCCACAATGGACTTCTACTGTCCATTGGACTACTTGTGAGACTGTAGCTGATGTGCATGGATGTGTGTCAGAGGGTGTCCGCCTACTATTACAAGTAAATGAATGTCCACAGAAAAGTCAAGGCTCTAACTTGCACACACCTGCCTGTGCCACCTATCATGTAATACATCAGCTGCATGTGTTACATGAAGGTCAGGAACACAGAAATGGAGATGTCATGGTAGCACTGGTGGCACAGCATGATAGTGTGGCGTCTGTTGCATGCTCTGTTGAAAGTCTTGTTATGGCAGTGCTAGAGCAGTAATAAAGTACTAGCCAGGGGTTAAGTGCCCAAACTGTACTGTGCAGATTACCTCCAGAGGGGAGAGGCATACCTCCTGTATTTAGACCCACACATGGCCATCATTAATGTCTGTGCTGCAATGTCCACACACAGATCTGTTTTTGGTCACCCCACTGTAAGCCCAGTAGTCTCATCCAGACAGACACATCACACTATTGTTTCTTCCCACCATGTGTCCTGCAATGCTAGTGTAACTGCAACCCACTCCACGGTACAGTGCCATGGATCGAGTATTTTTGGACATGACAGGGGTAGCCAAGACCAGAGTGTGAGCTGTTAGCATAGCCACCCTAGACTACATAAGAGTAATACTAACAGTTGATGCAATGTGTGTCATGCTGTGTCATTCTGATCATGTGGCAATGATGACCACTGTGCTGACCACTGACTAATCAATCTGTAGGTGCTTTCTTCAAATGTCTGATGCCAAAGGGTTTTTCTGATCATTTTTCTGAAATAGATGACTAGCTTCTAGCTGTGACATGTAGTACTTATGGATCATTAATATATGTTGGTATAGATATTAACAACAGTGACTCTGTGTGACAATGTCCATGCTTCTATGTTTGCATCTCCTTCTAGTTGATATATTATATATATTTTTATGATTAACAGTTTGTTACCTTAGTCATCCAGCACTGATTGCTGCATTACACATTTCCATGTTGTCTGCCATTCCCACATGCACAGGTATGCCTCTGTATGCGTGTGTTACTTATGACATTTTAATATGTTACTGCAAATGCCTTACTGTCAGCACTCACTGCACTTCTGTGAACCTGTTTCCATTCTGTATCCCCACGCTGACCTATGGTTCTGATGTGTGCCTTCTCATAGCTCACTGATTCCACACGCATGTAATTACCTATGTTGCTGTATCCCTAGCATTGCTGCATGTTCCATGTCTGCACTGTAGTCTCTGTCATTGATGCTCTGCCTGATTGAACATATTTTTAACTCTGACAGAGTCATGCTGCAGCAATAACCTGTACAGCAATGTATTGCCTTATGTGTGACATTCCATGCCAGGCATGGGATGTGAGGCTTTTTTTTTCATTTTGTCCATTCCTTGGGATGCTTCTAATTACTTATGGTTCTGTATGCTGTTTACTGCTTTGTACCACAGTGGTACAAATCACACAATGCTATGTGAGATGCATTAATCTTAATATACAGCACCCCGTGCTTTACTTTTTCCCACACACTGCATGGACCTAGATTTTTTGTGGTACTGGATAGTTTACTGCTACCTGCCCAAGCAAGTTATCTGCCTGAGGATATCATACCTGTACTATCCTACCTTCTGTTGTGCACACCTCATGAATGCCACTTATTTGCCTGTGTGGTCCTGTTTTGTAATGTATCTTGCCGATAGACTTTCTGTGGTGATATTTCCTCTGTATATATCCAGATGTGCTCCTTGCTGAGTGTTGTGTGTATGTTCTTGCAGGTATATCATATACTTCTGGTGTGTATGTTGTTCAGTGTGGACAACTAATAGTGTATTTCCACTAGTCATGTTTTGTGCTGTCTATTGTGGACCAACACAAGTTTAGTCTGTGTACATTTGTATGTGTGACTTGTCATGACTCAAAGTTGGTGTCAGACACTGCCTTGTTGTCTGAGCTAAGACATATGGCTGCATCCTCCATCACCCACATCTATTTGTTCTCAGCTATATGTCCTCCTGGTTATCCTATGATAGCTCTGATAGCTCAGCATCAGATATCTGGGGTTCTTGGCTTAGATCACCCACACCTGCAGCTGGCAGGTCTCCATGATTTGATGTTATCATGTTGCGAAGCATAGCAGAAATCTGTGATGCCTTTTCTGGTGTGTATTGTAGTACACCCAAATGTGTTCAGACATCTGAATCTTACTGTCAGCATGACAAACACATACTAGATAGTGCTTCATGTCATGGTGTGCACACTGTTGTTGGCATCCTTGACAGGGGTTGATGGGGATCTGTATGGTGTCTTAGCCAAGGCTCCAAAGGATAACTGCAATCACCTTTCTTCAGTGGTGTGACAAGGAATATTTGATTATCTTGCTTCCTGTAGCAATATCTGGCTACTGCTAACCGTATAGAGATGGTCATGTATTTACCTAATAGGAGCCCCTCTGATATTACACCATGTTGGAAAGCAGACCTCAGGACACCCTTCCTCCATATTGCAGCATCATGCACACTACCAGGGTGTGTTGCCATGATGTTAGTAATGAGGCCATCTGCAGAGCACACCACTTGACAATTGAGCAATGGCCACCCCTTTCTACTGATGTACCATTCAGCATCAGGTACATATGATGTTTGATTGGGATATGTGTGCAGTCAGTTGCACTGAAGACATGGGGGGAAGTTGGCTATGGTATAGAACTGTTGAATGACATTTCTGTACTCCATTATTGTTTTTGGGAAGTGGATATATTCATACACCTTGGTGCACATTGCTGCCAGATACAGTATGAGGATGTGAATGGCAGCTATCTGGACACTCGTACAGCATGTCCCATATACTGCTGAAATGTCACAGAGGCCATTATACACAGACCCAGGCACACCTTTATTTCTACTGGTACTGGATTACTCCACAGACTACAAGCATACGTATCGGGTGGACAAATCCTGCATGCATCCTGTACCATATTTCTATCTAATCTTTATTTATCCATTATTTCCTATTCAGAGAGCTGTCTTAAATGTAACCTCACTGTTCACCTGCTTGGCTGCCTTCTAGGATGCAATTCTAGATTTTCTTCTATTATGGTTTGCATTACTCCAGCTGGCTGCAATGCATTAAATGTAGGTTGTATTTTTTTAAGTTATATTTGTGGAACCCGCACGATTCTTCAGGAATTTGCAGAATGGTATGTGTCTTTCTGGCTTTTCCCAGTTAGGGGTTGCCACAGCGGAACTCCGGTCCACTAATGATTGGCAGCAGATTTTTACGTGCCGAGTTGCCAGCTCTGCCGCACAACCTTCAACGAAGGTACGCCCATTCACGCATGTCTCCACACAGAAGATGCTCTAGCTGAGAATCGAACAGGACAACGTCTTACTGTGAGGCGACAATGCTACAGCAGCGCCACCACCACATATACAGTTGTATTAACATTCAGCAAATAGGGCCCCTGCTGAGTGCTTTCAGAAAGTTGTCCATGAGGTACTGTATCATATTTAAATTGCTCAAGGGGTGCATGGAGTCTGCAGTTATGCTACACTGAATATATAATTACATGGTGTTGTTTTAGTGTACATTATGAAATCTCATCCATTGCCAGTGGACTTAGTCTTTCTTCGGCGTGCTGCTCTATCTACAACTTTCTTTTGGAATCTGGCTCTGTATGTTTCCTGTTGTTGATGTTTCAACACATTGACACTAGCTGTGTCACAGATTTCTTTCATATTTGTAGTCCAGTAGACTCAAGAGATGATAAAGAAGTTAAGATTTTTTTCTTTTTCCCTTTTCTCCAAGTTTGTATGACTTTGAAGTTAGTATATATAAAATTTTGAGGGTGAGAGCTTGTCCATATATCCAGAGTGAAGAGATCCTTGCACCCTGCAAAAAGTGTGTTTTTTGCAATCTTTGAAGGATCCCTGTTTTGAATTTGTGACCTCTCAAGATTTTAGACCTTGTAGGTTAGTGTAATCATGCACTGCTTAAATAGCACAAGATTATTCACAGCAGATTTGGCATTAACCTACTAATTTATTCAGTTCCTATATATAATATGCATCTACAAGCATTCATAATGTATCTTGAACCCAATTAGTATAATTTCAGGCACTAAGGAATACCATAATTTCATTTCTGTGTACACTATCTGCATCTTTATAAGAATAAAACTGTTAAAGCCTAAGTGTACACTGACAAGTTTATCTAATGTCTATACATTATTTACTTTACAAAACATTTAACTCTGTGCATGAACTATTTTTCACATACCCCTTCTACATGATTCAGGCCAAAGACAAGGGTAAATGTGCTTTGCAAATACACATACACACAGACACACACACATATATATATATATATATATATATATATATATATATATATATATATATATGTATATATGTGTGTGTGTGTGTGTGTGTGTGTGTGTGTGTGTGTGTATATATATATATATATATATATATATATATATATATATATATATATATATATATATATAGTTTATTTTTAGATTAACCAACCAAACAATGTACTTTGTGACACTGCCACAGTACCAAGGCAGCTCAGTCATGGAAGACACAGGACAAAATATAGAAGACGTCACACTGATGACAGGACTGAACCTTGAAGTGATGAAGCAGAAGCTGTAGCCACTAACCTACCCTGTGCTGCTTTAGTTTAATGAACCCACATACTATTTCTGAATGTTCTTTATCATAAAAATCTCCTTTAAGGAAGCTCATACTTCCAAATAGGTACCTATCATGGTGTTGACTGACATTTAGAGCTACAATTCTATATATATAAAATGTTTGCTGTCCTACACTACACATGAAATCCTGCTGTCTATCCTTGCTAAGTATATAAACGTTGTTAGAACTTGGCCACGAATAGTCTGGGCTGCAGTAGTAAAAGAAGAAAACACCAAAAGGTAACCAATGATTACTGAATTGCTTTTTTCTCTTTTGTTAATATTGTGGATTGTTTCATTTCAAATACACTGTAAGTTTGTATATATATGCAATTCTTTGTGCAAGAATCCTGCTTGTAACAATGTTTAATTTCTCTCTGCCACTCTTTCATCCAAGTATATGTCTATTTTGCAGTGTCAAATGCAGGCACCTCTATAAACTTGGTGTTTTAATTTAATTGAATTTTAAACTTTGTTGTTTAAAAAATGCTTTCTGCAGGATACACGTCAATCAATCTTCACCATAAGCAATTTAAAACAAATTAACAAAACAACTTTTGGTGAATCTCAGAGGTAGATGTTTTTCAGTGGGGCAAGCCACCTGCACCAACCATGTAGGGAGGCATCCCCACATCCTCCAAACTTAAATATACCTACCCCATGTTGCACAAAAGTGCAGAAAACAGAAAACTCTGCTATTGTTGAAAGTTGTTTCATCCATTTGTTTTCTGTCACTAAGCATTTGATGAAAGTGCTATCAATTGCATGACAGTCCTCCGTTTCTATGCATCTACAAGAAAGCATTACATTGCTTGCATTTTAATGTTTGTGGGTTCTGTCAAGTTTATTTTACTGTGTTCTCCACACTAGCTTGGACATAATAGCAGCTTGCAAAGTATGAGTTTCTGAAGCATCAAAGTGAAGTTTTAGGTTAAAATGTACATTACGTACGCTCTATAGTGTTTACTTATTTCCAACTCTCTGTAAGGAACCTGCTTCTCTTAATTACAGGTTCCTCTTCAATGACTGAAATACTGATTTATTGGTTGCATAATTGTAATGAAATAAAATTGTATACTATAATTTATACAATTATTACTATATTTTATAAATGTAAAATCATGCAACTGTATAATTAAAAGGCAGCTGCTACCTGCATACAGCAATGGTTAATTCAAGTACACATCCTTTTTAAAACTGGGAAAAAAAACACAAAACACAACTCAGACACATATTGATTACTATGTGCTTGTCTACTCAGCAGGGGAGTATTTGCATTTTCATGAAGCTGAAGTCAGTAATCACATTCCACCCACACAAATGCTGACTTCAACAGCCTCTCAAGGCCATTCTTTTCTTGCTTAGTCAATACAGGTGTATTGGAGCTGGTCTGATGGTGTGCATTCTCACCCACGGCAAGTGCAAGGACGAAAGGCTTGTGACATGGTCTCCAAGGACAAGGACAAAATGCAAAGAAGTTTCATATCCTCTGGATACTGGACTCCATATTATTTGAGTCATAAGAAACTGATAAGCTCATTTCTGAAATCTGAGGATGCTGCCCTTGCATGATGCCTTGCTTAAAACTGCTTGTTCATTAAAACTATTAGATTAGTTTCACAGCGCCATTACTTTGGCTATCATATTTGCTTGTTCATGCATTAGCAACCCAAATTTACAAGTGACTATTACCAATGCTGTAGATTTAAAGGGTAATAAGTATATAAAAACAGAAGCAACGAAGTTTCTTCAGGGTCTCATTAATGGAGTAAATAACTTATTAATAAATTTGTAAGATTAAAATGCCTTCCTATACCATATAGCTCCATAAAGTAAAGTAAAATATATGGTATATACTTATCCTTGGTGTGAATGCAGCAATGCTCTGAGTCAGTTGGGCATAGTAATTTTAGTTAGTTAGTTGATTAGTTAAGTATTTTCAAAAGTGATATGACAGGCAAAGTATTAGTGAAAGCACATAATGACTTACTTGTTGGTATTAAGACATAGCCAAGTCTAATTATTAAAACAAATGTTGCTGTATTACATAATTGGCATCCTGTGGTTACCATGGTGAAAACATTTGACCTTAGTTGATGGGTAAATGAAAACATATAACAAATGCATACAAATGATGGAAGAGGCCATCGGTGATGTGATCTTCATACTACAGGTAAGTTGTGTTGAGCTGCATGGGTTGTAGCTGTAGCAGTTGTAAAAAAGGAACAAAAATATAAATGAAGATAGAACCCTTATTACATTGTAAAAATGAGAGTATAACCTCATCATTGATAGATTCTGTTAGAAAAATATTCAGATTGTTATAGCAAGGTTCATACTTAAGAACCTCATAACGGCAAGATTTAATGGTAGGTGTGTGCCATGGAAACAATCACAAAACTAATCATAACTCTGCCAGACTACTGATGAGAGACTGGGGACTGACTGCATAAAGCATAGTATATAGTTCATCAGTGTTCTCCACTTCTTCACTGTCTATATAACATAGAAAAGATCATTTACAATTTACCTCACTGGACACTGTATGCAACAGTCCCAGGAAGAGTCTGAAAAAGGTCCAGCAGAATTAGCGCTTTACCCCAATTGAATTTAAATAAGTAAACCAATAAACAAATAAATCAAATATCCCAGTTACCAAATGTAAATAAATAAATACATGAACAAACACAAACAAATAAGTAAATAAATACAAAAATAAAACCTAAATAAGGAAAGATTATCACAGTTAACAAATACAAATAAATAAATAAATACTATCCCAGTTCACCCATTCACTCCAACAGAGCTCTGGAAGTCTGTACTCTTAACTTCCAATGATTGTACTCTTAACTTTTTGACAAAATTAAGTTATATCCTCACATTTCAAACAAATGTTCATATTTCTGGAGCCATTAGGGTTACTAAAGAAATGTAAATGGGAAACTGTTCAGCACAAACAAATCTTTACAATGTCAGGGTTCATGGTCTTAAACTGGATTGTATAAGTCATAATAAACTCAGTAAATATTAATTATGTGATATTTTATAAATAACTTACAATATCCCAGTAATCACTCCAGCTACACGTGTGCTGTGAGCAGCATTTTACTCTTTCACCGATGAGTTTTCATACCAGGATATGCAGTTCTGTCCGTATAACTTGGTTGTGGAGACATTTAGAAAAATATGAACATTATGGAAATAAAAATAAATAGTGTATGCACAATAATGTATATATCTTTAGCAGTGCTACACAGATGAAGTAGTGCAGTTATGTTGCCCATCATGTAAGCTTTGATATTAAATCCTTCAGTAGATTGTATGTGGCATGGTTTTGGAATTATTTATACAAATATGAATAGGTGATATTAGACACCTGAAGACATGAGTAATATGTAACTGCAGAAACACTGGAGGTGTCAAGAGGCTCTAATTAGTTAACAAATGCACATAAATAAAGCCACTGTTTCTCTTTGAGCCATCACTAAACTTACTTTGGAGAAACAGGCAGTCAAACACAGTAGAGCACTGAAAGACCCATGCACTGTAGAAGAAAGCTTTAACTTAAAGTACATTAATCATTTTTTTAAAGAATCTTTGTTTTATGATAAATTTCGTTCCCGTTATGCTCCTCATGTTAAAATTCAGATTTTGTACAAAATGAAGATTATAATCTATTTGATTTTTTTTTCATTTTATCATTTATTTGTTTTTCCTCTGTACCCACATACCCATACTTACAATGATGTCACAACAGGTATAAGGTAATGGGTTGCACAAAACTGCAAAATGCTTTGGGGAAGCTCAAACAAATTATTTCTTTAGAAGAGCAGCTTCGTACTTAAATTGCGGTTTCACTGCTATATCATTATGTGTGCTACTTCTCAACATAAAATGCTCCACCATCAAGACTTAGGGCAGTATTCATAGCTGCTGAGCTTAGATGTAGCAGGAATTTGTGCTGGTTGTTCCAATGAGCAGCTAAGGTCCAAAAAGAAACGTAAGATGCACTTAGGTGCAGTAGTTGAAGCAGTCTGGGAAAGCATGCAAATCAATGTATAATGAGATGTAACTCAGCAATATGTGACCAATCAGACTATCTTATGTAAATTAGGTCTTCCCACCTTTGTGCAATGCATAGATATTTTTTGATGTGCATTTATTCCATGCACCTAAGGCTTATAAAAAGCAGGTTGCAACTTTTTCATCTACTCTCCAACTCATGGAGATACTTATGTTTGCTACCAGCTTAGTTGTTTTCTGTTCTGAATTACTGATCTTGGTCACCTCAAAGCCAGATGCACTAAGCTGTGCTTGCCAACTGAGTAGAAGAAGAAGGCATAGACAAAGACTAATCCATCTGAACTTTGCTGATCAGGAAGTCTCGGACAGATTATGAATATAAAAGGACACAGTACAGGCTTTGATGAGTTTATATGGCTCACAGATGGGGACTGGGGGATGCATGAACTTGGTGTACCTGTGGACAAGGTATATATAGCACTCATTATACTTGTGACACGGACATTCCAGAGACAAACTAGTGACACACTGGGTATCTCACAGGCTTCTGACTTGAGGATACTTTAGCAGTTCCTTGACATACTCTTGATATACATGGATTAGTACATCTATTTCCCCCATTGTCACCTTAGGACTGAGCCAGTAAAATGCATGGCTTCTATAGGATGGCACACTTTCCCGAGGTGCTTTGTGGAATAGATTGCACCTATGATGTCATTAGGTCCCCACCTGTACTGCTGGGTAGTGTTATTGGAACCAGGAAGACCTACCATTCTATCATCTACCAGGTATTGTGTGAAGCACAAAAGGTATCATCATCATCATCATCATGGCATCCCAACACTCTGCCAGTGTCCATGACTTTCATATTTGGCACAGAAGCTCACTCTACAACCTCTTCCAGCATGGGAATATTTCTCATGGTACTCTGTTTGGGGAGTTCGAAACATTTTACTATTCCTAACCATAGATATTTCAATATCTGCAGAGGGGTATAGGTACTATTGCATAACACCCCCTTTTTTGTTTTGTGGGTGACACAGACTGCACATTTAAATCTTGGCTAATCATACTAGTCTGTGAACCCCAGGAAGGTACTGAGAAGTACTTCACTACCCACCCACCCCCCTTCCAAGACACGGACTGTCATTCAGCAAGTGGGTTGCATGTGTAGACAACAGTAGTTTAGACTGGGTGACTTAATTCCAAAGAACAGCTCTGAATCTGATTCATTGGTTTCTTAGAAGCAGTTATAAAATGTGACTAAGGAAGACCTATGCATAGGAAGACCTATGCATATATTTTCAACTAAAAACACACTCTACTCGATTTGTAAGAAACTGTCTGCAGCTGGAAAAGCTTTGGTGTCAAGACTAATTGTGAAAATACCCAGGGGACAGTAAACCTTTCTTCTGCTACTCTAGTGCAATTTATAATTTACTAGTCATGATAAAAAGCTATAGGCTTTCCTGTAAGTCATCAAAGACCAAGATCCACTGAGTGAGTTAATATGTTGCCAAGTTAAAGCTGGTAAGGCATATGGTCTAGTACTGAAGAAAATGTTTATTTATTTTATTTATTTTACATTAATATAAAGTGTTAAAAGAGCAGGTTGGAATTTTAACAGGTAATTTAAAGATAAGGAAAAGGCAGAAAATAAGGTAGACAGAGAGTGGGAAAAGTATATTATCTGTTTGGTACAAGTATTATGGACTTAGTAATGGTTGAAACAGGATAGTGATGAAATGCAAAGGCAGCAGGATTATAGGAGGTCAGCAAATGTTGATATAAAAAACTAGCTAGTAATCGAGCTTCTCCAGAATGATATTACTATTATCTATTTGCTCCATTTAGAATACTGAATACATACAAGATCTCTCTGTTAAAGTCTGATAAAATGTTTGTCATTTGATAATAATAATATCAGGGATGTAATGTTTTCTGTGCTGATTATGCACATGATATTGATGTGAGCACCACCTAAAATATCAGAAATGTTTTCTTCTTTCGTTATTAGGCCACTAAGTAAGTCAGTAAAGCCTGTTGTGAAATGAACATAGGAACAGCACGGTGTTCTTAGCTTCACAGCTGCAAAGACTTGCATGGTACTCTTGTTATATTTCTCCTGCACTCAGTAAAATCAGAATGACATACTTACAACTGGAGCTATGCTCTAAAGATTTATATACTGATAGCTGTCAAAAATTCTATTGATCATTCTATTTGTAAAATAGAAGTGCATTCTACTGACTTTCTTCTCATGTGTATCATTATATATAAAATGTGTTAAATAAAGATTTTTGAAAAAAAATTCTATTGGCATGGGGAATGTGAGCTTGAAAACTTTAACAACTACAGTCTCAATACATGCATAACCCTTCTTGAAAAATATGTTCAGTGACAGGCATATATCTCATTTCTCTTCTGCAGTTTCTTTTTGCTGTGATTTTAAAACACTGTTCTTCATCAGAGTTATTTAAGCTGTGCATTACTGTGTAGAATTTTAATTGTCATAGGGTTGTCATTGATGGACACAGTTTCAAAACTCCAATCAAGTGTTTCAAGAAAAAGAAATAAAAAAAAATCATAGAACACCATAACAACCAATATCCAATTAAAATCAAATATTAGTCAAAGAATTAGGGATTATCAGTATGTTTAAATTTTGTTACATCATAAAACATAACAGATTGTTGCATCATAAAACAGGCATCAAGAATTAAAACTAACTAAAATATTTCCCTTCATCGTTAATGTATGTTTAAAATCATCACCTCTGAGTACCAAATACACCCTTTTCAAGTCAAAGAAATATAGTTGTAATGTGTAGTTCGATACTTCTCTGAAATGTATTCCTTGGCTATGCAGACCACAGCTCTGAAAGAATGTTTAGCGATCTTAAAATGAATTAGTCACTTTTAAAGCTACTGTAAGTAATAAAGCCTTGAGGTTAGCTACAGCCTTCTTACCACATACAATAACAAATTATGCTTTTGCTTTCTGTGTAAAAAGGGTATTGCTTTGCACTTTGTTTTGTTGTTGAGGGGCATCCACCCTGAACATTTTTTGTGATCTGAAAACTCCTACAAAGACATCATAAAATACTAAACTTAAAATGCCTGTCTACATAAAGTAAAGCATTGACTACTATATTTCCATGCTAAATTGGCCAGCAGGGGGGGGGTTACTTGTTAGAAAGACAAGCTGTCAAGTGGGTTTTGCAGGTGGAGCCCCCTACATTGAAAATTAACACATAATGGTAGTGAAACCATGCCTCTCAAGTGTACCTCATTACGAGGAACGTACCTCATTTGGGGTCTTAAAAAGTTCATGTTCCTCGAAGTTCCTCAAAGTTCCACATTGAAAGAGTCTGTCACACATTCAGTGTTAGGAATTTTTTTAAGTGACATCCATGGTAAATAGAAATTAGTCATATTAATTCATTAAAGAATCTTCTTTATAAGTAAAACCAGCATATTTTAACCATCCTATGACCTTCCTAGTTGAAGTTGTTAGTAAGCCATTAGTATGTTCCACATTTTGCCCATTTGTTCCACATTATAAAGGCGAGTGTTCCTCATTTTGGAGATGGAAGGTTGAGAGCTATGAGTGAAACCACAATGCAAATAGAAGTAACACTTCTAAAGAAATACATGGTGGTCACTTGCCCAAAATGCTTTGTGAACATATACAAATTCTTGCGCAGTTTCTGCTGTGATATTAATTTTGTGGTTGTGGTCACAGAGAGAATACTGAGTAAACAGTGAGATTAAAAGTTAACCAGGACACTATTATGCACAGTTTTTCAAAAGCACTTGCACTTTTAACTTTAGGAGTATAACAGGAGATGAAATTAACTGTGAAACAAGGATGCTTCAGAGTATTTGAAATACAGTTTAAGTAAGGAACAATATAAGAAGGTGTACTAACATTTTATGTAGAAGTTAAAGCCATGTTAATTGCTTGTGTTATATATCAGTCAAAACTTTTGCCAACATTAAAGGATAATTATCTAAAGAAGTACATCCTGAGTAAGGCAATCTAAGAATTCTTGGTAAATTTGAAGTAGATCATAATTAAAACTGAATATTATTTTCACAGAAGTTCACTAAGCTCGTCATCATTATCTCTTATTAAGATAGGCCCTGGAGAATTTATGTCTCAGTAATATATATATATATATATATATATATATATATATATATATATATATATATATATACACACACTTTGGAAGTAAAAATTATATCTCTAACATTTTTCTTGCAAAAATTTGCAAGGAGGGCAGTACTTTTAAGACTAAATTAATGCCACGGTTTAAATACATTTCTTACATGCACACTAGTTCTCTAATTTATATATTTTTAATTAATTTAATTTTTTTCATCTGATTGGGCTGGATATGCCCTTTATATTAGAACATACTGTAACAATGAAGTCTATTATTGCCTGCATAATAACACAAATGACATCAAATATTTGGGTACCTAGCCGAGAAAGTTCTAAATAATACAGCAAGTAGTTTTTTTTGTCTTCTTCTTCATGATTACGCAACTTGAGTTAAAGCCTAAGCTATATGGAATTATAAGATCAAGTCATTTAACTCTTTAACAACAGAAAGATCCTGCTGGCAAAGTAATAGATATGAAATGTAATATATTATTTATTTCCTACCAAAAAGTGTGTCATTGTATTTGTTGATATTAAATACTAAACTGTATTTTTCTACCCATTCAATGATCTAATCTGGGTATATATTTAAGTTACTTCTGTGTCAGCAATTTTATCTTAAAGATAATGTCTTTTAAATATTAAACTGATTTATACAAGATGCTTGTGCTACAAATGTATTAGAACTGTATGTCATCTGTATGTCAAACTGAATTTGTACAGATGCTTGTGCTGAAAATGTATTTGTGAGCTTTGCTTGTGTTGAAATGTATCAGTTGCTGAAATGAAGAGAAATGTACATGTATTTTTGTAGCTAAATTAAATGTATACGTTTTAATAGGGTCTATATCAGAAGATCGAAGTTTCAAAACTTCGAATCTGACATGGTCGACACCATATGATCGAAGTCTTGAAACTTCAGATCTTTTAACTGAGATCTCTGTACAGTGCAGAAAGGGAAGATTTCCCTTTTCTGCACTGTAGTGCAATCTCAGAGTTGGTATATTTAAGTAGGGGGTGTAGGGGGGTGCAGCCCCCCACGTGGGAGGTGCAGGTGGGCTTGCCCCCCCTGCTTAGAGCACTTAATGGTTTGTGTAGTTTGTTGTTTTTATTACATTTTTGAATTTTCAAGGCTTTGATCATATGTTGACCATATCAGATTTGAAGTTTTGAAACTTTGATCATGTAATATAGACCTGTTTTAAGAGGATACTGGCACAGCAGAAATTAATTTTAAGAAGAATAAGGAAAATGTAAATGAGCTGTTAAGTCATTAAAAAGCATCCCACATTGCTGAACAGGACTCGAGTCACTGGGTCTGAGGAACAGCCTTTGTCCATTTGCTCAGTGAAAATAGAGGAGGCCCCAGGTACTGCCATAAACATTTGGATGTGTATTGTGACAATCTGTGCTAATTTCCCCTCTCAGCCTCAAAGGGAAATACTGTGAGAAGCTAGAGTCAGGTGACCAGATTAAGTCATTCTGCCAGCCCTCTTGGAAATTATATTTTAGATATTACAAAGAGAAAACACAGGAGTATTTAGTATTCTGTGTGGGAAGACTTGACTAGAAAGACACTCACCCACAGCATCTTGCCTTGTGGTAGTAAGTAACTTAACTAAGGAACAGTAATTATTTTAGATTCAATCAGGAATATAGTGAAGCTTAATTGAGATATTGTTTTTTTTTTTTGTCTAAGTCTGTCAATCAATGTTCTTTTCAATATTTCCTATGATCTGAACTCCATGGTTTACTGTGAATATATATTCAGTATTTTCACGTATTTTTATTATTTATTATTAAATATACTTAAAACTTTTATCCTCAGCTGGGGTGCCTTCTGTGCGGAGTCTGCATGTCCTCCCTGTTGTCACGTGGGTCTCCTCCGGGTGCTCCGGTTTCCTCCCACATCCCAAAGACATGCTGTAGGTGGATTGGACACTCTAAACTGGCCCTAGTTGTGAGTGCGTGTGTGTGTATGCCTTCTGTGGAAGGTTGGGTGCCAGGCTGGCAACTCAACACTGTAAAACTCCACTGCCAGTCATGAGCAGAAAAGGTGATCTGCTGTGGCGACCCCTGGCCGGGAAAAGCTAAAAGAAGAAGAAGAAGAAAAAACTTTTATTGTGGCTGGTCCTTGTAGAAAGTATCTAACCTTGGAGAGTGCTTATATTTATTTGGTGACACTGTGTGGGGCACTCCAGAAGGCCTAGCACTCTTGGTGAACTACTACCATTTGTATTAATATTAATATTAGACAGTATAATTGGATATCCTTTTAAGAGCCTTATAGTAACTAGCTGGTGGAAATGCTAACTACCTTATAGTCTGGGCAAAGCTGGTAGAACAGGTAATCTGTGCCAGCCTTTGCCAGGTGTGTGTGTGTGTGTGTGTGTGTGTGTGTGTGTGTGTGTGTGTGTGTGTGTGTGTGTGTGAAAAATAAATCTTAAAGAGTGTGTGTGTCATCTACTTGGGGTAGGGACATGAAGCACTGAGTTTACAAGGAGGGTGCTGGAAGACTTGGCTTGGACACTCAGCTGAGGACCTAACCCTACAGCTGTACCAGTGGGAGTCTTACTGGGGACATGGAGGGAGACAAATATAGAGAGATATCCAGACCACAGGCTGAGTGTGTTCCCTGTGTGCTCTTAAGGGAAATTGTACTTGATACAGAGAGGTCAACATCTGGAAATACTGAGTGTATCCATTTGTATTCCAAGTGTACGTCCCTCTCCAGTGTCAGTGGTGAGGATTCAGGCTCCTTGATTACTGGCCTAGCATGGGGATGACACATATTGGTCGCCATCACACATTGGGGAGCAGTGGTGGGCATCACAGGCTGTACCACATCTTTCACTGACAATCCCAGCTGGCTAAATGTTTATGACAGCTTACAGCTGAGATTCAAAAAGTACCAACATTTTCACCCCATCAACCCTCCAGCTACCACCACCTTTCAGCCTCAAGAGCTAATGTTTTCCTTTCATGTTTAAAGGTTTAAAGCAAGTGCCAAAACAGAAGGTTTTCTGTGTGTGTGTGTGTGTGTGTGTGTGTGTGTGTGTGTGTGTGTGTGTGTGTGTGTGTGTGTGTGTGTGTGTGTGTGTGTGTGTGTGTGTGTGTGTGTGTGTGTGTGTGTGTGTGTGTGTGTGTGTGTGTGTATGTGTGTGTGTGTGTGTGTGTGTGTCTAATCTGGCTTTATTACCACAACAAGGGTGTTCAAGCTGAAAGGAATACAGCTTTTATGAGGAAACACAACATAATGTTTACAAGATTTAAAATCACTGCCCAAACAGAAAGCTTTCTCTGATTTTTGTAATAAGACCAAATGAGCATTATTACTTCTGTGTATTTTTCTAAACCTTCTATTTTGTACTGTAAAGATCTGATGTCCTGTTGTTGCTCACTCCCAGATTCTTGGGCCATTTGGATATAACTGGCCTGTTGGGAGGATGTATTCTTCAAGAAGGCTGTCTTAGTTGAAAATGCCTCATCCTCTGTCCTATTACTTGCCATAACCGTGATCTCCACTGTATCAGATAAAACTTTAGAGATTAAACTGACATGTTTTATTTTATTTATTTTAAAATCCTGACAGCCTTTGCTTCAGAGGTTAAATCAATCATTTGAAAGGAACACTTTGGGAGAGAAAGATTGTAAGCTAAGTAATGCACTCTTGAGGTTACTATTTTTTAATGAGTAATTTTGATTGTAAGCCTTATGACCATAAACTTGAAAACTAAGCTGCTATAAGTCTTTTAGCATGGTCAACAACTGGTACCCCACCAGGCACATCGTTTACACACCTGTCAGGGTAATTTGATGGCAGTTTTGTCACCACAATCACATATCTACTGGTAGGATGTCACAAGCATCTCTTACTGCATACAATTCAATCCCACTTCAGAGCCATAGCAGCATAGATATGATGTAGTTGTCCTAGTACTATGTGTGTCTGCATCTGTACTATGGGACTTCTGTAGACATGTATGAGGTATATCCTGCTACACACATGTGGAAGTTGTTCACATAAGGCAACTGTCATGGGAAGTATACTAGTGCACATATAACTACATATGTGTGTTCTATTGCTGGGGATGTGCCATGATCACAGAAGTTTACGTCAGAACTACACTTTTGTTGGTTTGGAAGGGTATTTGGAATTATAATATGGATGTAGGTAATATGATAGGATATTGAACAGTTATTTAATGATGATCTCTTCAAAGCCTGCTTAGTGAACATCAACAGATAAAGTGAGCATCCACAAAAAGAATGTTTAGATTTTTTTTTTATTTTTTATTTATTTTACATTTGTTTACCGGGCTAGTCCAACTGGATATATTTCCATTTTCAGCAGAGGCCTGGGAAGAAAAGCTCCACATAGAAACAAACACAGAGAAATTATCTACAAATGCAAAGAAAGGAGGCAGAAAATATCAGGCAAAAACATGATTCTAAACTACATTACACAATTCATGCATATATACTATATAGGACATCACCCTAATTTCTATTGCAGAATACAAGATAGAAGAGTTCTGTTACAGTAAAACATCTGTGGAAATATACAGTACATTTAGCAATTAATTTCACATCCAAAGTTATTTAACAATTTGTAACAGTTACTACTTGCAAAGGTGCTTTTGATAGAAGCTTCCCAAAGGGTAAGCAGCAGAGAATAATGAAAGAAGGTAGAATAAAAGAATGATTAGTGGAATCACAAGATTAGTCAGGATTGATGCATGGGCATAACCAGTGTGTTTTAAGATGTTTTTTAAGCTTTTGTTTAAAGAGGAAGGGGGAGGGAATAGAAGTAAGAGCAGTAGGTAGAAGATTCCAATATTTACCTATGGTATTGGAGAATAGGGAGTCATCAGCGATGTTGTTAGACTTAGTTAACCTCGCAAGAAGTTTGCTCGAAGAGCATAAGGAATTTAGGTTAGTATAAGGGGTGATAAGGTTAGAAAGTATAGGTGTGTTATTAGGTTGGTGAAATATCCTATGGACAAAGGTGAGTTGGGAAAGTGTCAGCATATTTTTCAGTTCAAGCCAGTTTAGATGCTGTAGGTTTGACAGTGGTGAGTTCTAAATGGGTTCCCGGTAGCAAATCTGGCAATGCTATTGTATGTGTTAGCCAGTTTAGAGAGATTATTTTTCTTTAGGTTAGTGTATATGGGTGAAGAATAGAGAAGAGTAGAAATAAGATGAGAGTGAGCGAGTGTAGTTTTGGCTGTTGGAGTTAAGAAGGTTTTAATTCTGTAGAAGGAGCCCAGTTTTCTATTTACGGTTTTAATAGTGTTATTAATGTGATTATCAAAGGTGAGGTTATTGTCGATTGTGATACCTAACAGCTTGGTGGTAGAATCAGGGGATATATGGGTGCCATTATTGGATATGATAGAAAATTCTATGGGGGAGGACTTACTATTAGGCCTAAAGAGTAGGAGTTTGTTTTTTTTGGCTTTCAAAAGGAGGCAACGTTTCAAGAACCATGCCTCAACTGTGTTAAATACATTCTGTGTTAGTGTTTGTAGTTCAGATGTGGTTTTAGCAGAACGTACAAGTGTAGAATCATCTGCATATTGTATGCATGTAGCTTGAGGTATTGCTACATGTAGGTCATTTATGAATAAAGAGAAGATGTCCTAGAATGGAGCCCTGAGGGACACCAAGAGAGACTGGCAGAAGGGATGAAAGTTTGTTTTACAAGATAACTGCCTGTTGCCTGTTGCTGAGGTAGGAAGTGAACCAGTGAACAGCCTTGGGGTCTAGAGGAAGAGATTCTATGTTTTTTATGAGCAGGAGGTGGTTACCATATCAAAGGCTTTTGACAAGTCTATAAAGAATGCTGATGAGAGGATGTTGTTGTTGTAGTTTCTATTGATGTAATCAGTAAAGGATAGGAGAGCTGTGGTGGTACTATGAAATGGCCTAAAGCCATGCTAGCAGTTAGCTAGTAAGTTATATTGAGTTAAGTGGTCCATTAGCTGATGGTGAATATATTCTCCATAATTTGTGCTAAGGGTGATAAGAGTGCTATAGGCCTGTAGATAGAATACTCATTAGAGTTGCCTCCTTTATGTAAGGGGATAATGTGGGAGATTTTCCAGATAACAGGGATGGTTCCTTCAATGATGGTTCTATTTATAAGGATGTATATGAGATAGGCAACTGCTTCAGCTACTTTTTGAAGGTATTCAGATGGTAACTGATCAGCAGAGGGGGTATAGGGTTTAAGTTTTTGGATAAGTTTTTGGATATAGGTGGTAGAGATGGGTTGTAGTTGGAATATAGGGAGATTAGGAGATGTGGAGCTAGGGAGGCTAGACTTGTCCATGGAAAGGTGACAAGCTAGTGAATAAATGGTGTCAGTAAAAAAGGTATTAAAGGCATTAGCAGTTAGATGTGAGGTATTCTTTTCAGCCCCTAAGAGGGAAGGTGTACTAGACTGGCCTGGGTGTTGGAGCCTATTTAAGGTTGACAAGAACCTTTGGGGGGTTGTTGTGGTGAGTTTGCTGTAATTTACAATAGTAGTTCTTTTTGTCCATGAATATGGCTTTTTTAGTACCATTTCTTAACTGTCTAAAGGCTTGTTGATCAAAGGTAGTTTTGGTAGCTCTCCACTTAGCCCAAGATTTGTTCCTAAGTAATATTTTTTGTCTTGTTTCTTTAGACAGCCAGGGGGCTGGCTTGGATTTAACTCTAATAGATCGTTTTGACGCATGTTCATCAAGGATTGTTAAGAATTTAGCATTGAAATATTTAACAGCTTCTTCAAGGGAGAGAATTTTTAGAGGGTTCCAGTTGCAGGCATTTAGTTCATTTTGGAATAATAATGGGTTAAAGTGTTTATTGCTTCATGAGATCCTATAGGTTGGGGTGTTAGTAATGTCACTCTTTTGTCTTATGATGTAAGTTAAAGTATGATCGCTTACATCATCAGGCAGAGTTCCTACTAAATAAGTTTGTTGTTCTTTGTTAATAAGAATCCAATCTAAAATACTTTCTTTGTTGTTAGGTTTATTGATTCTTGTAGTGGTGTTGATTGTCTGAGTAAAGCCATGAAGATTAATATGTGAGGAAGGATTATCTGTATTGACAGAAGACCAGTCATAATTAAAATCTAATATGATAGTTTCTTGTGGGTAAGTAGAAGATACCCAACTTAGGATATTCTCTATTATGGTATTATTATTACCAGGAGGTAGATAGATACAGATGATATAGATTGATTTATTAGGGTTTAGTTGTAGTTTAGAAATAAGGAGTTCAGCCTTACTATCCTGTAGTGGGTTATGAGGTACAGAGGAGATCTGTAGTCCAGTGTTAAACAGCAGTGCTACTCCCCCAACCTTACGTTTTATGCGGTCCAGTCTCAATATGTTGTAGCCTGGGGGAAGCATTTCATTGTCTTTAGTACCATGTTTCAACCAAGTTTCAGTAAGACAGAAGATGTCAAAGGAGTGAATTTCAAGGAGGGCATGGAGATGGGCAACCTTGTTGTTAATACTGCGGATAATGCCCTATAAGTAAGGCGTTTGAGACAGTGGTTAGGGTTGGAAGGGTGAAGTTTGTGATACTGTAAGTTGTTTCAGTGGAGACATTAGTTGGGTCTGGGTTAGGGTGGATGTCACCATCTTTTAGGGTTGGAGTTTTAAGCTCTAAAGGTGGTTTGCAGGAGAAGCTGGTTAGATATTTCAGTCTCCTTATAGATGGATTATTTAATTTAATATATGCAAGTCAATGGTATTTGGCTAGCAGGTAGTAGAAGGTGGATGTACTGTTTAAATGAATATGTGTTTGGGTAGTAAATTGAATGGCTGTTTGTTTGAGAGAGTAATTGAAGTGGTAATAATTTACTTTTTCATAGGAAGTAAGGAGATAGGCCAAGGTGAGGACTAGAAAAAGTGTGGATATGAGTATTAGCTTGGTTAGGCTAGTTTTACTTGTAGAAGTCTTAGTTAGGATAGTTTTCATTTTAAAGACATACTGCTAAGAATAAAACTCTACAGAGATAGAGTTAGGATATAACTACAATTTAAATTATAGGTAGTATATAGTCTTTTCTGGGAAGAATAGCTACAGGTATGTGAATAAGGTAAGGTACTATAAGAGAAGGCAGTAGAAGAAGTAAGTTAGGAGGGATGAGGTGGAGTTGTGTCAATTGACAGTTGCATAGGATAGGTTGTTTCAGGGAGAGGGTGTGGTAAAGGAAATATAAGTGTAGGACCACTGGGTGTGGGATATTGGGGTAGGGTAGGGGAGCAAAGCGGGGCAGAGCCAGTTAGTAGATTGTGTGGAGCCAATCAGGCCTTTCAGTGAAGCTAAGCACTGATGTCTGTTAGCTAGGTAAGAAACACCTTATTGTGGGTGTTTAATAGTAAAGTTTATACAAATCCAGCAATCCCTTACTCTGGAAAGTGGAGTCTGCTGTAAGATCTCTTAGGGGATAAATTATTGCCTAGACTAGAGGGTTAGTGGTAAGTAAGATAAGCAGCACAGAGATCCAGGGCAATGCTCCAAAGTGGGCTAAAAGCTGTCAGTCTCTGTATTCTGCTGCCATCTAGTGGCGTACAGGAGGAAGGACTTCAACTTTAAAGCTAAGTTAGAAATAATACATAACTACAGTTCCACGAGTGTGCTGGCCCAGTTCCAAAATTACTGTAACAAAGTTAATGAAAAAAATGCACATACAGCAAATCTAAAGGCTATCAGCTATAGCCTACACTGAGAGGTAGAAGGGATGCATCCTGGGTGTCTACACTTTAGTAGACTGCCTTGTAGCTTCAATAAGGCATGATAAATAATAAATGATTCCCAAAGTCCCTTTCATCACCCACACAGAGTTGTGAGCCTTGCAACCCTATTATAACTAACTCTGAAGGTGTGAAACCTTCTGTTTAAATTATAACTATTTTGATGGATGCCTGTTTGGTTTGCTAATCTCATCTTGACAGAATGTGCCTCTGAGATGATTATGTTATAATCATTTGTCATATATTCAGGGGCTACACAGCCACATTTTGTGATATCTAATACTGTCCTGTAATCACTAACACCTGGAGTTCATGTGGCTGTCATATACAACAATCACTTATAGGTGACTCTTACTGAGGTGTGCTGTTTGCTTTGCATCAAGTTTGTTTGGAATATGTTTCTTTTGTTACACTTTTACTGTTTCTACATATGATGTTTCTGTTGTTTATGTTTCCCCTTTCCTTGCACATATGATATGATATTTCCCACACGGCTAGCTGTGGTGTGTATGGTGGAGCAAGACTGACAATCAAATGGTCCACAGGCAGATAATGGTGGCCTGGTACAGACGGTTTAGTAGCTGCAGCTTTCCAGCCTCTTCTGGCAAAGTCAGCAGAGGTTTCCTCATGTGATGCTGAATGTAGCCTCTGTAATACTGTCCTAGGACTGAATATATATGGATAAATGTAACATATGTGAGCATGTGTAGTAGACTCTGGTGACTGATGTGCATGGCAACAGCTTGGAAGAAAAAACCTTCTGTATCATGGTAGTGTCCAGTCCCCAACCAGCTGGTCTCTTTCCACATATATAAGTTTCCATGCACAGAATGTACTCTCTTCCTTCCCATCCCTCATTTCTGTGTCCATCCACAGTTTTGTTGAATGCCTATCTTTGTGTGCAGTTCCATGTCCCATCTATTGGTGGTATCTGTCTAGCATTGGCATAGTATATCCTGACACCTGTCCATCATGTCCACCTCATTCTTGGACATTTGTTTTGTATTATTCCTACCATTCCATTTCCCAAAAGGCTACTACTACAACAACAGCAACAGCAAGAAATCCTCTTTATCCATTAGACATGCATGCTTTGAGGCCACAGTGCTCACCATGTTGTATATATACTGTATGTATTTGTTTATTTTATGCATACAGGGATTGGAATGCAACAGGCCTTTTCAGCCTCACTTTTGTTACAGTAATAACAAATAATGATACAGACCACAAAACAGAAAAACAATAATGTATAGTCTAAGTAAAATAACTAAAATATAAGTATTTATAGAGTAAAGAGATGCAGAACACAAAAGTACATGATGTAGCATTATATGATCAGTTTAATTAATTTACTAACATTTTCCAGAACCTAATAATCACAATGGGTGAAGTGATATTGTCAGTGAAAGCAGATGTGTTAGGTAGTTCTTTTCATTAAGTAATGTCAATATGACAATAGCAGGATTTAGTATCTGTGAACAAACAGGATTTTCACCCTGCTATAAAAGACTACAGTGAAACATTATGGATACAGACTTATGTGATTGGGACTAAAGATTAAAAGGCTTGTTTACATCCTTCTGGAGTGCAATGCTGCAGTAAGAGTTAAGAAAGAATTGGCAGATAAATACAGAGCCCTAGCTGACAGCAACCATGACCATTACAAAATTCAAAGAAATCTGACCCAACAGGCCATCCATAGACTCAAAACCAAACATCTACAATCTAAACAAACCTCCCTTCTACTCCCCTAAACATGTCTGGCAAAATGTCAAGAAACTAATGAGAAGATTCTCCCTACATTAATTATCTGGTCTAGGGTACATACCCTACACATCTGGAAAGCTTACACCTATTGACTTCCTCAGAGAATTCTCAAGCCTTGCAGCATCACCTACTCACAGTGCAGCAACACAACAAAGGCAGCCCAAGCCCCACCTATTTAATTTCAGGTTTTTACTTCTCAAAAATTATATCTAAGCATATTTAACTCAACTTGAACAGATTCATATGGGGTCACCATGTAGACCTGACAATATCTGTCCTTGGTTCTTGTACCATGGTAGAAATTTCATTATCATCCCTATTAAGAACATTTACAGCCTTTGCCTCCCCACTAATGCTATGCCAAATATCTTAGAAATCATCTTGTAAGACCAGTACCAAAAGAAACCAAGTCATATTCTTGTAGCCACTTCTCCATTCTACCCTCCCTTGGTGACATGACTGAAAAAGTCATACGTAACCAGCTTACCACTTACATGCAAAAATACCATCTGCTCTCAATCAAACAGCATGGATTCTGGTCTGGTAACAAATCAGTGACCGCTCTGTGCACCCTTGCTGGCATAACTTTCAACCTCTTAGTGCAATAAATCTAGACAAAGCCTAAAATAATGGGGAAAACACCCAAAATTAGGGACAGATTTTAAATATTGCTCTTATTAACTTAGAAAGTTGCCAAATAGCAGTATTTGTGTTAGCATTCAGTTTCATTCCCTCTGAAGTCCCACATGGCTCCATTCTAAATCACCTTCTATTCTCACTCTTCATCTACAAGCTTTCAGTAGACCCGGTCCATTTACCACTGCTTCTTTATGCAGATGACATGGTCATCTATAGGTCTGATCCCTCACATCATATAACTGAAATTTCAAAAGGACTTTCTCCAGCTACAGCACTGGCTAAGCTCCAATAAGCTACTGCTCAGTGCCATAAAAGAGTATCCAAATCCCACCAGTCCTTTAAAATCCTTGACTTTGATAACAATCCCATTGAAATCAGCACCTCCTAGAGACCAATCACTAAACTTCCATGAGCACCTAGAAAAGTTGAGAGCCAAGATCAAAACTCTACTATAAAGTATCTCAGTTCTCCACACATTCAGCAAGGGCTGCTACAAGAAAGAATATCCTCCTTGCCCAAAGGGAGTATGGTCTCTGCTTTTGTTGCATTGGCCTCTGTCAAAAAGAGAGCCATCCTTCAAATACTCTCCAACAAAATGTCAGTTCAAGGTTAACTCACCATGGAATGAACACCACTGCTTTAGTCCATCAAAGGCTAAGTGACTTCAATTACATACCAGATCAAATCTTCATCTTGGTTCCTTACTCTTTAAAATACTCAAACTTGACACCCTCTCCATTCTCTCTTTCTTCCAAACTTTTTGCTGCCACTCAAACCTGTAGTCTAAGAAGTCAAACAGATCTCATCCTTCCTTCTAAACCCCTTCTCTCAAACTGCACTGTACCAGACATTGCTTCTCTGTACTGGCCCCAAACTATTGCAGTCACTTCTTCCTGACTTAACTGATCACACTGCTCAGATCACAGTTCAAACAAACAATACTTTATAAAACAGTTAGAATGCAACTGTCCATCTAAAGGACGTCACATAACCCGATATGTCTAACTGTCTAACCAGATCCAGAGCTAGGCGACAAAGACAGTCGCTTAGTGCCCACTGGAAGGGGGGGCACTAGCCAGTGGCCTGCCACAGACTTCTATTTCTTCTTTAAGAATACACTCTATGTGCATTAAAGATGCATGCACATTTAAAATGGAATGAAGCAGACCATGATTTTGATTTGCTGGACAAACATTATGCTGTAGGAGAAGAGAAGCAAATGTAGGTTTTGTGAGTGTGTGCGTGTGTGTGTGTGTGTGTGTGTGTGTGTGTGTGTGTGCGTGCGTGCGTGCGTGTGTGTGTGTGTGTGTGTGTGTGTGTGTGTGTGTGTGTGTGTGTGTGTGAGTGCGTGTTTGTGTGTGTGTGAAATGTCCTAAATAGGGGTGACAGATTACTTAAATTTATCAGGCTCAAGCCCTGTACCTTAGTTACAGGAAACAAGAGCCTGAATCCTCTGCAACAACTACCAGACTATTCATTTCAGTGCATTTTCAAGGAATAGTCAGCTGGTGCGGGGCGGAGCCTGAAAGGCTAATTGAAAAGCTCCATATAACTAATTAAATAAGACAGGAAAAATATTTTTTTCTTTAAAGTAAAAAATCTTATAGATAAAGGACTAATTTACATAATTGGAAACTTTGGTGAAGTTTTACAAATAATTTCCTGTCAAAAACTTGGAGATATATTCACTTGTTAAAATGAGCAACTCAAGGAATTCTCACCAGGATGTTGCCTTAAAGAAGGAACTACAACAGATGGCATCTACCCTGCAGGAGTTGTCTTTCAATATGGATGACTTTAAAGAGAACCTAGAAAATCTTAAAACAAGCAGTCAAAAACAGGCTGACATCCTCAAGGAAATGCTACAACACCAGACAAGGATAACAGGAATAGAGGTTTCTCTAAATGACTTAGAAAGCAGAAGAGGAAACACAGAAATAATTGCTTCTTAAACAAAACACTTGGTTGGTTAATAAAGTAGATTACTTGGAAAACAGGGAGAGGAGAACTAACATCAGGATTTTTGGATTACTTGAAAACACAGAAGGTGAGGATATTATTTCCTTTTTATCAAGCTGGATCCCTGATTTTTTAAATTTAAAAGAAGGACTTTCCTTTCACATTGAAAGGGCGAACAGATCTCTTGGGAAACCTGCCACTAACTCAAACTCTCCTCCTAGGTCAATAACAATGCATTAGCAAGGAGGAAGTAAGGATAGCTATGAAGAGAATGAAGAATGGAAAGGCTGTTGACCCAGATGACATACCTGTGGAAGCATGGAGGTGTTTAGGTGAAATGGCAGTGGAGTTTTTAACCAGATTGTTTAATGAAATCTTGTAAAGTGAGGGGATGCCTGAGGAATGGAGAAAAAGTGTTCTGGTACCGATTTTGAAGAATAAGGGTGATGTGCAGAGCTGCAGCAATTACAGAGGGATTAAATTGATCAGTCACAGCATGAAGTTATGGGAAAGAGTAGTGGAAGCTAGGTTAAGAAGGGATGTGATGATTAGTGATCAGCAGTATGGTTTCATGCCGGGAAAGAGCACTACAGATGCGATGTTTGCTCTGAGAGTGTTGATAGAGAAGTACAGAGAATGTCAGAAGAAGTTGCATTGTGTTTTTGTAGACTTAGGGAAAGCATATGACAGGGTGCCTAGAGAGGAGTTGTGGTATTGTATGAGGAAGTCAGGAGTGTCAGAGAAGTATGTAAGAGTGGTACAGGATATGTACAAGGGTAGTGTGACAGTGGTGAGGTCTGCAGTGGGAGTGATGGATGCGTTTAAGTTGGAGGTCGGGTTACATCAAGGATCAGCTCTGAGCCCCTTCTTATTTGCAATGGTGATGGACAGGTTGACAGACAAGATCAGACAGGAGTCCCCGTGGACTATGATGTTTGCAGATGACATTGTGATCTGTAGTGAGAGTAGGGATCAGGTGGAGGAGACCCTGGAGAGATGGAGATATGCTCTAGAGAGAAGAGGAATGAAGGTCAGCAGGACTAAGACAGAATATATGTGTGTGAATGAGAGGGAGGATAGAGAAATGGTGAGGATGCAAGGAGTAGAGGTGGCGAAGGTGGATGAGTTTAAATACTTGGGGTTGATAATTCAGAGTAACGGTGAGTGTGGAAGAGAGGTGAAGAAGAGAGTACAGGCAGGATGGAATGGGTGGAGAAGAGTGTCAGGAGTGATTTGTGACAGACGAGTACCTGTAAGAGTGAAAGGGAAGGTCTACAAGAGGCTAGTGAGACCAGCTATGTTATATGGGTTGGAGACAGTGGCACTGGCAAAAAAGCAGGAGTTTGAGCTGGATGTGGCAGAGTTAAAGATGTTAAGATTTGCACTGGGTGTGATGAGGGTGGACAGGATTAGGAATAAGTATATTAGAGGGTCAGCCCAGGTTGGAATGTTTGGAGACAAAGCCAGAGAGGCAAGATTACAATGGTTTGGACATGTGCTGAGGAGGGATGCTGAGTATATTGGGAAAAAGATGCTAAGGATGAA
The DNA here is from genome assembly GCF_019279795.1 of Protopterus annectens. Lineage (NCBI taxonomy): Eukaryota > Metazoa > Chordata > Ceratodontiformes > Protopteridae > Protopterus > Protopterus annectens. Next base: position 368,452,678 of record NC_056725.1, on the reverse strand, counting down.
GCTACCAGGTAACAGGAAAAGAGGAAGGCCTAAGATAAGGTTTATGGATGTGGTGAGAGAGGACATGCAGGTGGTTGGTGTGGCAGAGCAAGATGCGGATGACAGGAAGATATGGAAACAGGTGATCCACTGTGGCAACCCCTAATGGGAACAGCCAAAAGAAGATGATGATGACTTGGACAAGGAACTGATTTTAAGATCTGCTTGGAGGAAAGCCCCTCTAAAATATAAACAGAGCCTGATAAGGTTTGATAACGACTATTCATCTAGAATAATGGAACAAAGGAAAAAAGTGTGGCCAATGATAAAGTTTCTGAAACAAAATAACATCAAGGCACAACTTGCATATCCGCCAACGAGATGAGGACTTTTATTGGTACTTTTCCGTTAAACCCCTACCACTTCACACTGTTGTGTTTTGCCACTATTTCATCGGCACTTTGGATTGCCTTCTTTCCTACACCACTGATGAAGATGACATAAAAACAAATACACAAAGAAGGCTATCCAAGCTGCCGAGGAAATACCTTTAAACCCCTACCACTTCGTGCTGCTGTGTTTTGGCAGTATTTCGTCTGCAGTTTGGATTGCCTTCTTTCCTACAACAGTGACGAAGATGACATTAAAAGAAATACACAAAGAAGGTATTAATCTTCACACTTCATACCCTTCATAAAATTCATGGCAATACAAAACCTGCTATGCTATCAACTTTCTATGTCTTTAACTGCAATATTTAAAATGCACATCTGCACTTCTACACCTTTGTCTCTCATTACTTATACTTTCTTTTCAATTTTGGTCAGCTAACAGCTTGAGAGATATGCAACCACTACGTCAGGATGTCATTTGTGACCCCTGACAAGTTGCACAGCTTAATTCAGACATTTGGACCCTGAGGTGGAGAATTAGACATATTGCTGACAACTCCCTTAATATATACTTCTCAGATGTTCAGATTTTTCACAGAATGTAATTTCTGCCTCATGTTCTTGGTGGTTTCCTCATAAAATGTGTAGTCTCCTTCCATCTTAGTGAAGCTTAAAATCACAAAATAATGACAGACGTTTGAGTTTCAGACTTAGCATCATTCAGAAAAAAAAGCATGCTAACACCAAAACGTTGTTTTTGCAACTTTCTGGGTTTATGGGAGCAATATTTAAAATCTGTCCTTATTTGGGGGGCTTTGCTCCTCCATTACTTTCAGATTTGTCTAAATCTCTTGCGGTAAGAGGATAAGATATAACTGTTAATGATTTCAACATGTTTCCACATCTCAGGAGTTAGTCTGTAATAAAGTCTGAAATACTTTTTAATTGTTCAGCCTAAACCTAATGAAATTATCTGTACTATAAGCGAGTTGGTAGGAAAGAAGGCAATCCAAAGTGCCGACGAAATAGCGACAAAACACAGCAGCGCAAACTGGTAGGGGGTTTAACGGAAAAGTACCCTTTTATTGACTTAGAGGAAGCCTCTTCATTTATTAAAACTAATAATGTGATTACTTTACCAGAAGATATGGATTGGATGTCACCTTCTCTCAAGAGAACAAAAGAAACAAATGTCTGGACAGACATCAAAAAGAAGAAGCAAAAGACTGATACTGTTACAGTCAAATCTCTCAAAGCATCTAATGTGATATGAATTGTTTTAACATTACTTTAAAGGACCAATTTTACTGCTTGGAATTTTAAAACAAAGTTAACTAACTACTGGAATCTTTACCTATATTTTTTGAAAATAAATGACACATGACAGTTTTCACATTACCTCTGGTATGTAAAACAGGGCACTTTTCTTTCACAGAAGGAGGGTTATATAGCACATAAAATATTTAAACTGTAAATCAACATTCATAGTATATGTGTATTTTCTCTTAATTTTCACTTTTCTTTCTCTCTCTCTTCTCTCTTTTCTCATTATTTATTATTGTCTCCCTTTCTAAATTATCTCCTATTTACTATACTAATATAGTCTGTATATATTTAATAACTCACTATCTATTCATAGATAAATAATAAGTCTAAAATAATCTAGTTTTTAGGTAGACTAATTGGAATAGTGAACTTAATTAATTGTTTTTGCAATATTTATTAGATTAATGATAGTCACTGTTATGCTTATTGGGATTGGGAACATGTTCATGATTAACACTGAAATGTTCCATTCATGTACATATGTCCTTTGAATTATTTCCTTTTAGTATTAAACATATAAAGCAAAGCCGTGGTGGTACAATGGTAACGTTGTTGCCTTCACAGCAAGAGTTTCTCCTGTTCGATTCTCGGCTGGAGTGCCTTCTGTGTGGAGTCTGCATGTCCTCCCCACGGTCGAGTAGCCTCCGAAAGATATGCGTTAATGGGCGTGCCTTCGCTGAAGGTTGGGCATCGGGCTGGTAACTCGGCACCATAAAAATTGACTGCCAATCATTAAAGGACCGGAGTTCCGCTGTGGCAACCCCTAACTAGGAAAAGCCTAAAAGACAAACAACAACATTAACAAATATATAAAAAAAGGAGGGAAAAATGTACTCTTGGTTAAGAGAAGTGAAGCTTTCTTCACATTCTATTTGTGTTGCCATAGCAACAGTAAACAATTGCTGCAGTTTCTAAGGACACTGTGAACCTGAGAAGTGCATTTAGCCTCACAGATAACAAATAAGAAAAAGTAATGTTGTTTAGTTATTAAAATGAAAAACAACCTACGTAAGGTAAAATAAATACATAATAGGACTATTTGTAAATACTTTATAATTTATCCTCATAGGATTACATATTCCTGGAAACACAACTGAAGTGTTCCCAAACTACATATGCACTTAAATGTAGCTGCTTGATTAAAAAGTATTACTCAGTTTAACATGCTGATTCCACAAGCTGTCTGCACTGTAAAAGTTAAATTTGATATGTTACTTGAAATTGTCAGTAAAAGTTACATATTACTTTTTGCAACATGTTATCTTTGCACTTACCTCACACTCTGTATAAACTCACTTGGTAACTGATAGCTATTCATTTAAAATATCAGTTTAAATATTAAATGTGCCCTTGAAATGCTATTGACATTTTGACAAAATATAATCTGAACTGTAAAATGAATGACTTGAAAGAAGTGAAGTAATGCATAGATTTCAAAGACAGTTCTTGACACTACAGTATAAGTAAAAATGTATATTCGCAGGGAAGTATTGAAATGTTTTAGTCTTCCAGTTAAAATAGCTTACTGTCAACATTATGCAATATCAGAAAGTTTGAAGAGCTAGGAAATTACTAGTATTTGTCTTTATAATGATTATTAGACAGATGTTAGACTCTGCTTTGTTCAATGAATTGTGACACATGTTTATGAGGAAAAGTGGACTCAATTACTCACATTGGACTACACATTCCTGGAAACTCAATTGAAATGTCCCCAAATTACTTGTGAACTTAAATGAAACTGCCAGATTAATAAGCAGAATCTACTTTAACAACCTGAATCCATAAGCTATCTGCTCTATATATGCTACATTATATATGTCACTTGCATATGACAGTCTCTAGAGGACACTAAAAAATACATATTATTTTTGCAACATGCTATATTTGCACTAACCATACATTCTAAACTAACTCAATTGGCAACTGACAAGTTATTTATTTGAAACATTGACAAAACAAAACTTGAATTGAAAAAGGAATGATTTGAAGAAGTGAAGTATTGTACAGATTTCAAAGACAGCTATTGATATTACAATATAAGTAGAAATGTATACATGCAAGGAAAAATTTAAATGCTTTACACTTTTAGTTAAAATAGCTTATTGTTAATTTTTGCTTTATCAGAAAATTTAAAGAGCTAGGAAATTATTGCTAATTTGTCTTTATAATGTTTACTAAAGTGATGTTAGTCACTGACTTGTTTAATGGATTGAGAGTCATGTACAAGACGGACTAATTAATGTTATTTCTGATTACCTATGTTTGCTGAATTTCTTTTATTAGTACTGATTTAAAACAAGGGAAAGAAAGGGAAGGGAAATCTCTGTATTTGGTCAAGGGAGGAGAGGCTTAAGAGTATTCTAACTGCCCCGAGAACTCGCTAAGATGCTTTAAACACTATTTGATTAATACTTACCTAAGGTAAGTCTTGATTACCATATGGGTACCTACACATTCATTCTAGACCTGATGTGATTACCCATTCTGGAAGCAGGAGGTGCCCTGTGCAGGGTGGGAATTGTCAGGGTGATCATAGTTCATTCTTAGACTCTGCTTTGTAAATCTATAAATATATAAAAGCACTGCACACTAGAATGTAAGGAACCTCTACTCAGAGTCAGGATACCACTGATAAGCCATGTCTTTTCATAAGTGTAAGTTGAAGTTGGTGAGCTGAAGAGTGGGAAAGTAAAGGAAGACAGTACACCTATAGTAAATTCATATTTCATTGGTAATCACTCATTGTCTCCTACAGAGTCCTTTTAGTCAAATTATTTTTGTAATACTTTATTTGTTGTTGGTTTATTTAGTGTATGCTCCTCTGTTGCATTTAATTTATCTGAAATGACATATCTGACATGTTTGGGATCTCTTAAGGGTAACTAAACATTGGATATTTTCTAAGTCAACATAATAATTGTTTACACTACTAACATTCCATCCTGATAAATAAAATACTGTATAATAATAATAGAATAATATAGAATTTCATATCTCTTTTAAAAAAATTCTCCATATAATAATTTAACATATGGAGCTCAGTTGATATTGTTGGTTAAAGGTATGAGTAATAATCCAATAGATCTATATTTATCTATTGGATTAGGAATGACTTTCATTCCATGTTTAATGGGAAATTCATATTTACTTGTATTTGATACTTTAGAATTAATGTTTTATAGAAGTACTTTTTTAAAGCGTGACCAGAAATTTACCCTACTTATATTTAAAGAAGAAAGAACATTAAATTACACTCCCAAGTTTACACACATAAAAATAACATTCAATGTTATCAGACAATATGGTATAACTACTATAATCAAAATAAAAAAAAGAAGCAAAATGTTTCTTCCAACAATAACTTGAAATGGATTTAACATTCTTATCAATAAATACTAATGGCTTAAATAATGCAAATAAAAGATCAAACTTACTAAAATATTTAAATCTAAATAAGGCACAAGTAGTATTTCTCCAGGAAACACATTTTAAGACTAATTAGGTTCATAGGTTCATAGGTTCATACTAGGCTATCTGCCCTGGGGCAATTATAAGCCTAGCCCGATTCTGTATGGCTTATGCCACCACTTGATTTGAGTATACTGTGCCCTTTTTAAGGTTTAGTTTACTGTGCCTCTGTCTAATAGTGACACGGGAGTAATCCCTGGGACAAACCTAAGATCCCTCATCCACCTATCGAGATTCTTCTTGAAGAGATTCAATGAGGTGCTCTGCCTCACATGAACTGGAATTCTATTCCAGAGTGAAGGGAGCCTCTGGGTTATGAACCTGTCCCTCCAGCAAGTTCTATTCATTTCTGTGCTGAGGTTCAAGTCCCTCGAGCGTGTGGCTCTAAGGGATTTAGATTTACTGAGGTGGAGCATGTCCATTAATTCTGGATTTGACATAGCTTTGTATGTCAGGCATAGATCGCCTCGAAGTAGGCGGTATGCAACTGAGTAGAGCTGGAGTTTTTTTAACCGAGCAGCATATGGCATCTCTTTGAGACCCTTGATCCTCTTGGTGATATACTTTTGGAGTCTTTCTAATTGCTGCAGGTGTCAGGTAAGGTACATCCCAAAAGGGGCATTGTATTCTATGATGGGCCTGATGAGGGATGAATAAAGGGGCACGATTACCTCTCTTGATCTAGATGTGAAACCCTTCATGATGAGGTGGGCTATGTAGAAGGTCTTTCTAACCACTTTGGCAATGTGGTTTTCAAAGGAAAGATTGCTATCAACTTGGGTCCCCAGGTCCCTAATAACTTTCTCTGTACTTAATGGGTTTCCACCTATGTGGTAATTTGTGGACACATTGTTTTTGCCAAAGGGTATGACTATACATTTTTTGGCATTTAGCTTTAAACCATGGCACTGGCACCAGTTATCTGTCTCTGTGAGACCTTTTTGAAGGATGTTTGTGTCAGCTGGAGAGTTGATTATGGCGCCCAGTTTGCAGTCGTCTGTGAACTTGGTGAGCCATAGTCCTCCCACGTTTGCCTGTACCTCAGAAAAGTATATACCGAACAAGAGTGGTCCCAGGACAGAACCCTGTGGGATGCCACTTGTGACCAGTTTCGAGTCGAACATGGCTCCAGCAACTCTCACTCTGTGGGTTCTGTCTTTGAGCCAGTTTGCGACCCATCTTGTGACATAGGGGTTATATTTAAGCTGGATAGCTTATCTATGATGCCCGAGTGGGGTATTGTGTCAAATGCCTTTGCAAGGTCCAGATAGGCTGTGTGGACTACCTTCCCTTCATCTATGGCTTTGGTGGATGTTTCGAAGAAGTCAACCAGGTTCAAAAGGCAGGATCTGCCCTTGACAAAGCCGAACTGGGTAGGATCTAGTGTCTGTAGGTCCCCAATGTCTTTGTTTATGAGCTCCATGATGATCCTCTCCATAGCCTTGCAGACTAAGCTAGTCAGGCTTATGGGGCGATAGTTTCCAGGGTCCGTAGAGGCTTCACCTTTGTGGAGTGGGACCACTGTTGCTGTACGCCATTCTGTGGGCACATATCCTGTAGTGAGGCTGAGATTGTATAGCTGTTTTATTTGAGGGATTAGTTCCTCTTGGAGTTCATGTAGGACGCAACCTGGGACGCCATCTGGTCCCATGGAAGCAGTGCTTTTTGCTTTGGAGAGGGCAGCCTTCACCTTAGCATCAGAGATGTTTGGGAGGCAGCCCTCTACCAGGATAGATACTTGTTCTTTTGGGGGGTGGGGGAGGAGAAGTTTGCACTGAACCTGTCTGCCAGGATATTGGCGATGTCTGTGGGTTCAGTGTATTTTTTGTTGTTTAGAATCAACTCAGAACAAGCCTTGGAGTTGCATCCCAGGTTTCTAACATAACTGAAAAAAGCCTTATGATTGTCTTTGGTGTCCTGTGCAATTTTTCTCTCGAAGCTGGCCTTGGAGGATTTTATGAGGGATCGTAATTTTTTGCTAGTACTGATCACAGATGCCTTCCCTATTAGGGATTTTGCTCTATCATGTAGTAGCTTCCTCCTTCTGTTGTACAGTTTATTTATGGCAGGGGTCCACCAGACTGGACGCCTGCCTTTGGATGATTGGGTCTTGGTTTTGTTTGGGATAGCATGATCCATGCATTCCTGGAGATGTCCGTAGAATGCGTTTATATAGGATTCTGCAGTTTGGGCCGTAGTTTCCACTGGCCCTGGGGCCTTGAAGGATTCCACTTCAGTTTTGAGAAGTGAGAAGTTCGCTTTTGAGAAGTTTTTCACTGTGGTTTTCTGGGCTGGGGTGGGGTCGGGATGTGGACATCCAGGGAAATTAATTTATGGTCTGATCTTACCAATGAGGGATATACTTCTGGTGTGGAGCATAGAGTCCCCATGTTGGTAATGGTCAGGTCTAGTATGTTGTCCCCTCTTGTGGGAGTGGTGACTAGTTGTTCCATAGCATTTGAGTTTATAATTTCCAGGAACCTTTGGGCTAAGGTGCTGGGGCTTGAGTAGTGCTCCCAGTCAATGTTTGGGTAGTTGAAGTCACCCAATATAATGGTGTTCGGAGAGATCTTCATGTTCTCCAATGTTTTCAGGAAAGCCAAGTGGGATTCCTGACTTTGAGAGGGTGGTCTGTAGGATGCTATAAACTGAAAAGCAGTCTTGCCCACTGTTAGTTGCACATGGATGGTCTCTGATACTTGCAATGCCACTAACCTGGAGGTGTGGATATCCTTGATAAATATGGAAACTCCCCTCCTTTTGTGGTTCGGTCCGAGTTTTGGGGCGAAAAGCATGATATGAGGTATAGCCTGGTAGTGCTGGGGTGCTCTCTGGAGCTTTGAACCAGGTTTCTGTCACTGCACAGATATCGATGTTCTCCATACTGAGGAGAGCTTCGAGTGCGTGCATCTTGAGGTTAAGACTTCTGGCATTTAGCAGCATTACTCTTAGTTTCTTGTTCCTTGTGCTGTCTATGGGGGTGGGTTTGACTTTTGAGTCTTGCCTAAAAAAGGCACTATGGGGGTGGCAAGAGCCTTTGCCAATATCTGAAAGTCCAGTGGTGACAGGTGCAAGCTGTCCCTAGAGAAGCAACGTGGCTTGTCAAGCATGTCATCCCAGGCTGACAGACACTGGATCCCCTTTGAATGACACCAAAATTTTAGCCAATTGTTAAAATCGATCATTTTGTCTTTGTACTGTGGCATCATTCTAGATGAGGGTAAGATGCTGCTCAAGGTCAGGGTCATACCAGCCTGGGCTACATGATCAGAGAGCTCCTCTATGTCTCTTTTTATGTAGTCCAGGGAGGTACGTCTCAGGTCATTCACACCAGCATGTACAATGACTGAGTCATATTTGTATTTGTGCTGTGTAATTATAGCTTTATTTGGAATCCTCCTATAGAACAAAGACAAAAGGAGTATCAATTATCTGAAGAAAAACATAATCACTCCAAAAGTTATTTATAAATATGAAGACAAAGAAGGTCTACTACTGTTTCTTTAGCTAATATATATTGGTTCCCAGGAATTGGAGCAGGAATGGTTAAAAAACACCTAGATTTTATTTCCAACAATTATAAAGGAAATCTTATACTGGGAGGAGACTTTAATTGTACCTTAGAAGCTTCTGAAACCACCAAGAAGTCTTTTCGTATAGCAACTATTTCAAAATCCTTAAAAAGATGGATTGTTTCATTTCATTTAATAGACACTTTAAAAGTAAAAGATGATAAATCCTTATTATTTTCCCATAAATACCATAGATTTGGAACACAAACCAGAATAGACAAATTATTCGTAGTTCAAGATTTACAAACAAAAATCCTCAACTTCTCAATAGTTCCATGCCCCTTCTCAGATCATGACTCTCTGATAATGAAGTTCCAAATAGAGTTTAAACCTTTAATCCTCTCAAGTACAATTCCATCATATATATCACGAAAAATAAAGAATTCAGACCCTGGATGATGTCAGAACTACAATTATTTCTTGAAATTAATAATACAACAGAAATTAGTAGAGTCATGGTTTGGGACTCATTACAATTGTATTTATTTGGTAAGACCCTTAGCTGGTACAAAAACAAAGTTAGAGACTGGGAATTTGAATCATTAGACTTGCAAACCAGACTCTTGACAGCAAAATCTAAAAAAATCAGAATTGTCCAGAAGTCAAAAAAGAAATAGAGGAATTAAATAAAAAAACTAATAAAATTCTAACACACAAAACTACTCTAGCCTTGGAAAAATTAAAAATAAACTCATTATCCACCTCCCCCAGATATCTACATAACGTATCTACAAGAATTAAAATACAATCTAAAGCAAATAACATTAGTAGTATATATCATGAAAAGAAAGGGAAAACAAGTATTAGATATAGCAGACATCCTTGAAGCATTTCGGTTCCATTATATGGAACACTTCAAAAAAGAAGATTTAGATACCAAATAAATAAACTTAGATACAAACCTTATCAATATAAAAAAAAATCCAGAAAACTTAAAACTAGACCTACAAAAGCCTATATCCTACAAAGAAATTGTTGACAAGATAAAAGAAAGTAAATCTAACAAAGCTCTAGGAATAGATGGTATAATTATGAAAATTTACAAACTCTTCCCTTCAACAGTAATCTCCCTTTTTCATAAAACTTTGCTAGAAGTCCAGTCAGAAGCAAAAATACCACCCTCATGGACATATTCTCTCATAACACCAATTCTAAAAGATAATAAACCATCAGACCTTTGCACCTCATACAGACCTATATCATTACTGAATAATGATTACAAAATATTCATGTCAATCCTAGCTAACAAAATGAAAATTCCACTTTCAAAGACAATTAATAATGAACAAACTGGATTTTTATATAACAGGCACACACATGATAATATTAAAAGGATGCTTACTCTTATAGAGTATGTGAATAAAGAAGATAGAGAAACACTTGTAATCAGATTAGACATAGAAAAAGCCTTTGATTCCCTCAACTGGGAATATATATTTAAAACTTTAGCATTATTTGAATTTCCTGCTCCCTTCATCTTATTACTAAAAACATATATATTAATAACTTAGCCTACATTAAATTAGGTCCTTTCATGTCAGAATCTATCCATATAACGAAGGGTACTAAACAAGGATGCCACCTTTCTCCTATTTTATTTGCTTTGGCTATAGAAATACTTGCAGAAATAATACACAATAATCCAAGAATAAAAGGAATAGAAGTCTATGACCAGTACATATCTAAAATAATGCTTTTTGCTGATGATATTTTATTAACCCTATCAAACTCCAGAGAGTCATTAGGAGAGCTAGAAGAAGTAATGGAGACATTTTATAAGATTTCAGGTCTACACTTTAATAGATCAAAATCAAAATTTCTATTTTTAAATAAGAAAAAAGAACTACAAGTTACAGATAAATCCATCATAGAAAAACAGGAACTTACACTAAATTATTTAGGAATAGTGTTATGCAAAATATAAATGAAACAATATTGATAAATTATAAAAACATTATTGAAACAATCAAAATATATATAGAAAAGTGGAATAAAATTATATTAACTTTTGAAGACATATTGCAATTAATAAAAATGGTCTTATTGCCAAAAAAACTATATGTAGCATTAGTAATACAGTTAATTCCTGAAAGATGCATTTGTAAAGAAATAAACTCATGTTTAATAACATTTTTATGGTATCCCAAAAAGAACAGAGGAGCTCTAACTCATCACATTAGACCCTGGAAACAAGGAAGATTGACCTTCCCAGAAATAGAAACATATATAAAAGCATATGTGCTTAAAACTACAATAGACTGGATGAACTCAAATTATTTTGCCAACTGGAAAGAATTAACAATGGCTATATTAACAAATGAATTTAATCTGTTAAAACAATTTTTAATAGTAGACAAATCAAACAAACCCTGGTACACACCATACATAAGTATACAATATAATATAACAAAACCTTCTAAAACAACACTGATTAATCATTATATCAGTTCCTTTAGGAAACTTATCTATGCAAACATAGATCTAACATGTTGGTTTGACCTTTTAACCCCATTTACCATCACTAAGAACTTTCCTCACAAAATATATAGGGAAATAATAACCTCCTGGGAACAAAATGGATTCTTATGCTGGTTTCAATATGTAAATAAATTAAATGTTTTAGATATACATATGATAAAAACTGCTTACAATATTCCAACACGGGACCGGTTAACCTTATAAAGCATTCTAATGTACACTCAAGATTTATGCAGATTAATTAATAATTCCTCATTTAAAGATATTCCAAAGCTAATACGTTTTTTGTATGAATTTATATATAATAATTGTGAAAAGAAAAATTCCATTTCAAATCTATATAAAAAGTTAATAACATATAAAACAATTCCCAAACCATCATACTGGCAGTTCTTAACAAAAGGTCAGTCATTGCAGTTAACAGAAGAAATTAAAACTAACATCTTACTATCAGTTAATTACCACACAGTACTGGAAAATAGTTAACTAGAAATACTAACATAGAGCATTTTTAACACCAGATAGAATTAAAAAGATCAGTACTACTACAAATGGTTTTTGCTGGAGGTGTGAAAAGTCAAATAAAGCAGACTGGATTCATATTTTTTATGAATGTAAAAAAAAATTAAATCATATTGGAATGGAATCAATAATTTTTTACAAGCTTTATTTAATGAATCCTTTATCTTAACTAAATCATTTATTATACTAAATGTAAATGAAGGTCCTTACCTGAATAAGACAAATATGTATTTGTTATGGACAGTACTTGCTATAGCTAGGAAAAGCGTAACCAGAAGGTAGAATTCAAATACATCCCCAACCTTGGAAGAATTCTACACTTTGCTGAAGACAACTGCATCGATGGAAATAAAAATCAAAGAACTACGAATCTATCCAGGCCATTGGTAAATAATCCTTGGAAGAAAGTTATATCTTTGTTGGACACTCTGCAATAATCAATATTGTAGCTCTGATAACTGATCTCTTAATTCTATATTTAATAACATACATTGTATATAATTGAAAGTCAGGTTATTGTAAATATTGTATATAGTTGTTTAAAATGATATTTAAAAATATTATGTAAATGTTATTTTAATTGAAAATGAAAAAAATTTTGAGGAAAAAAGGAATAGTCAGCTTAGAATATTTTCAAAGAATTGTGAGTTTCATTACATTTTCAAAGAATTGTGAGCTTCAGGGGAAGATAAGTTTACTCCTGCTCATGTTTAGTCTGTTTTCTATGTGCAACTATTTTGCTTAGCAAATAGTCATTAGTGTTTGTGCTATACAACTTGAAAGCAGTGTTAGTAGCACAATAGGTAGCATGCTTGATTTTTATACATTTATGGAAGGTTACCAGGCTAACGGCCCTAGAGCCCTTACAAGTCTAGCTGTATGTATCCCAATTTGCCCCAGTTGTCGTTGGTTAGGTGAGTGAAGTTCACAGAGGTAAACAGAGTCTAAATCAGAAGCTTGAGTGTAAAAAATGTGAACGCTCTTTAATCAACACCAAATACACAAAATTCCAAAAATTCAAATGTGCAGAACAGCAATTTTTTTCCCAGGGAAACAAATCGCTGTTCCAAAAAAAAAAAAATCCAAACACAACATAAAGTAGGAGACTTCGCTCCCCACACCCCCCCTAATTAAATATACCAACTCCAATATCGCACCACAGTGGAGGAAATGGCAAAGTCCTGAGAATGGCTCTGTGATTTTTTTTTCCCCTGGGGAAAAAAATTGCTGTTACAGCTGTTAGACTTTTTGGGATTTCTCGTATTTGGTGTCGATTAAAGAGCATTCACTGTTTTTACACTTCGAGCTTCTGATATAAATCTGGTAAACATCTATGGTAGTTAATACCAAATTCCTCTCTCCAGGAGGAACATGGTCACCACCCCAGGAGGGAATTTGCAGTCACCCATCCATTGATCTAGGTTGCATTTGAAGAGGGTCAGGGAGGGGCTCTGTTTCACATGAACTGCAAGCTTGTTCCAGAGAAGTGGCAGTCTCTGGAAGATGTAGCTGTCTCTCTAGCATGATTTGCTCATATCAGAGTCTAGGCTAAGATCCCTGGAGCAAGTGAACCTAGTGCAGTTTGATTTAAGAATGTGTAGCATTTCCATCAGGGCCAGGTCAGAGACTGCCCTGTAAGCCAGGCACAGGTCACCTCTTAGCAACCTGTAGGAGACAGAATACAGTGACAGGGCTTTCAGTCTTTCCAAGTAAGACTTGTTTTGTGTACCCTGTAATTTCTTGGTGAGAAATCTCTGTGGTCTCTCCAATTGTTCTAGGTGTCTAGTGAGGTACATTCAAAAGGGAGCATTATACTCAATTATTGCCCTGATGAGGGCCAAGTATAATGGAATTATAACATCCTTAGATCTAGATGCGATGCCTTTACTTATAAGATGTGGCACATAGAAGGATTTCCTTACTACTGCGGATACATGGTGATCAAAGTTCAGATTGCTATCAACCTGAGTACTGAGATCATGTACTACTGGGTTTACACTTATGGGGGTGCTGTCTATAATGTAATTAGCATGGATGTCAGCTGTCTCAAATGGAATAATATTTTTTTTTTTTGCATTTAGCTTTAATATGTGTCTTTGGCACCAATCATGTATCTGCATTAATCTTGTCTGCAGTATATTAACATTGTTGGGGAACTCAGTGATTGCTCCCAGTTTGCAATTGTCAGCAAACTTGGTCAACCACAGGCCATCCGAGTTTGCCTGGACTACTGAGAAATAAACTCTGAACTGTAAGGGCCACAGCACAGAACCCTGTGGTACACCCCTGGTGAATGGTCTTTTGCTAGAGGTGAAATCACCCATTTAGACAGCATGTGTCCTGTTGGTGAGCCAGCTGACTACCCATCTGGTAATGTAAGAGTTAAGTGAGGGATTGTGTCAAATGCCTTGGCTAGGTCAAGATAGGTGGTATGCACTGTCTTTCCCTCATCCAAGGCCTTGGTACTTTCTCAAAGGAGTCAACCATGTTTAACAGGCATGATCTACCTTTAACGAATACAAACTCCATTGGGTCCAGAGTTTGGAGATTACCTATGTCCTTATTAATAAGGTCCATAATGGTTCTTTCCATAGCCTTGCAGATGAGGCTAGTCAAGCTTATTGGCCTATAATTCCCAGGGTAGATTGATGGTCCCCTTTATGCAAAGGGACTACTATTGCTGTCCTCAATTCCACCAGAACATAGCTAGTTCACACGCTGTGGTTAAATAGGGATCCAAAAGGGCATGCTAGATCATGCTTAAGGTCTTTAAAAGGCAACCTGGGATCTTGTCTAGTCCCACTGATGCTGTGTTTTTGGCCTTGGAGAGCACCAAGATGATCTATTTTCTTGAGATAATAGGCTAAGGAATGGTGGCAGGTATACTTTGAGGGATGACTGGAGGGGGCAGGGGGGTGGGTGAAATTTGCCCCAAATTTGTCAGCTATCAATTGTCTATCACTTCCAGTTGAGTATGGGTGGTACCATCCACAACCAGTTCAGCACATAGCTGGGTATTCTTTTTTAGATTTCAGACATAGTCAAAGATTGCCTTACTGATTATCCTTAGCTAGGGAAGCTATTTTTGCTTCATAATTAGATTTAGAGGATTTGACAAGATCTCTAATTTCTTTGTTTAAACTAGAGAGGGATTTCTTCCTCTGATGATCCACTTCCTTCTTGTTCTTGGGCCTTATTTTCTTTCTCTTGTTGCATAGCATGTTTATACTAGGAGTCCACCAGGCTGGCTTATTTTTTCAGCAAGATCTGGTTTTAATCTGGTTATGTACAGACAATTCTATTCAACGGTTTAAGTTGTTATACAGGGCATTGGAGTACACCTTTGGATAGGAATCCATGTTATCTGCATTTGAGGGTGCTTCAAAACTTCTTATACCATTGCTTAGAAGGAGATAAATTGTCTCTGAAAAATTCTTAAGCATTTTTGAGCTTGACTGGCAATCTGGTCTTATAATTACACTGAATAAGACTGATTTATGTTCAAATCTTACCAGGGAAGACATCACATGGGGGGATGCAATGCTCTACAGTGTTAATATGTACTATATCCAGGACATTTGAGCCTTTTGTGGGTGTGCTGACTAGCTGTTCCAGAGCATTTGCATTTACAATATGCAAGAACCTCTGAACCAGCTTGTCTGTGGTTATCTATGTTTCCCAGTTGATGGTAGGATAATTAAAATCACTTATGACTAAGGAGCTGGGTTGTATGGCAGGAGACTCCAGTAAGTCCAGGTATGTGGTATGCCTTTCTTGTTTCAAGGTGGAGGACCTATAGCTAGTTAGGATGTGTTAGGGAGCTTTGCCTATAGTTAATAGGACATGGAATAGCTCAAGAGAGTCTTATGGCTTGACCAGTCTTGAGGTGTACTTATCCTTAACGAAGATAATGCACCTCCTCCTTTGGTTCTTTCACTCTCAGTTTGTGGTCTGAACATATAGAAGGCATTGTAGCACTACACAGCTGGTGTGCTTTATGCACCTTTGAACCATGTCTCAGTGACTGCACAGATGTCAGCATCTTTCAAAGTGAGGAGTGCTTCCAGGGAGTGCAGTTTCTTGTTTAGATTCCTAGCATTAAACAGCAGTATCTTGAGTTTATCTAGAGAGGATTTTGTTATGTTGGGAGGTTGATTATTTTGACACTGCCTAAAAAAGGCACAATAGAGGTGGCTAATGCCTTTGTCAGGATCCAAAAGTCTAGAGGAGATAAGTGCAGATCATCTCTGCAAAGTAGCACAGCCTGTCGATCATGTCTTCCCAGGATGACACATATTGGATCCCCTTGGCCTGACACCAGAAGCTAAGCCAATTGTTAAAGCCAATCATTTTCTGTTTTTATTGTGGCATCATTCTTGGAGAGGGTAGAATGCTGCTTAAGGCTAGGCTTATACCTGCCTGTGGCACATAATCTGAAAGCTCAATCATGTTTCTCATCATATAATCCAGTTAGGTACGTCTCAAGTCATTCACCCCACATGGACTATGATGGAGTCATATCAGTACTTGTAGTTGAGGGACTTGACTACTTGAGTGACTTGGTGGATCCTGGCACCTGACAGGTAACCCGATCATTATCCAGCCTGATAAGGGAAATATCCGTGTGTCTCACAATGGAGTCACCTGTGACCAGTACATTAGGTTTTGTGGTGTTATGTCTTACGGGCTTATTTGGTGAGATACTGATGTGTGTGTTATTATGTGTTGTGGATGTTTTTTGCATTGTTATTTATGTAAGTGGTTTCCATTTGGGAGGCCTCTGATCTTTTGGTAAGTTACTAGTAAGTACCTCTGCATATGTAGATTTATGTGTCATGTCCTTATTTAGTGTGGGAAGTTTGTGTGTGCTGGCAATCTGTTTAGCATTTGATTTATCCATATGTGAGTGTCTTGCCTCCAATTTTATAGTGTAACTACATCTCTCACATAAAGTATTTGTTTGTTTCAGGAGTAAGTGTTTGTCAGTATACATAAGACAATTGCTACATTGCCTTAGGATGCCCACGTCTATCAGGCTGTCCAGAGAGATGATGGGAAACTGCCCATCCACGATAACAGGCTCTTACTCTAGGTTTTGTTAGGGAAGGGAATGGATTAATTTGACAGGACTGTGCTGGTAGTGCTGAAACTACAAGAGGGACCTTTACTTGTGTAGGCTAAGGTTGATCAATAAGGAAACACTGCTCAGTGCGCCACTGAGTTGCTGCTAGAGCAGCAGAAATGTTTTAAGGGGTTTACTAACAGCTGTTTAGGGAAAAACTGAGCTTTTAGGTTTTTGCTTCTATACAGGACACTGCTAACCAATGCATGGCTTAAATACAAGCAAAGAGAACAAGGTTTAAGCTAACTACCAATCTGGAAAGTACACAATAAGCCTTCCACCAGCAATCACCAATTCAGACACGTTAGATCAGTACACTTCTGCCACAAGGGTACACAAAAACACCTTCTTAATGTAGAATAGCTGGTTTACAGCCCAAGTGTAACATCAGCACACAAAATAGCTACAACAGCCCTACAACTAACAGATACAATGTAATGCAATGCAATTAACTACTTAAAGCAGCAGCAGGTATACATTTTAAAATTGCTAAAGCACAGGCACAGTATATAAGAGAAGTATAAAAAAATACTTAGAGCCCTTTTGTGTGCTTCCCAGTTTAGATATTGCCACTGGATGAATAATCCCAGTCAGCAAAGGTGTGTCTGGAGTGAAATGATAACACAAACAAACTTAAAAGATATGAAATGCTACCACAAAATATGGATACATCAATTTACTTTACACAGCTTATAAAAGTGTGATTATTCAATAAAAGTACTTCAGTTTATATAAATGAGTCAAGTGCCATTCAATTGTATAGAATTTTTAAAGGCACTAAAGCAAGATAAGTTGATTAATAAGGCCTCCAGCCAATAAAACTACATTTATTATTATTTATTATTTTACATTTGTTGACTGGGTTTGTCCGTCTGAGCTGATAGCCCTTTTTCAGTGGAGGAATGGGAAGAAAATGCAGAAACAGTATCCAAGTTTATAAAACAGTATACTAAGTTTATAAATACAGCAAAGGTGGTTAGAGTTAGTGAAGAACATATATGCAGTATAAAAGTAGAGATTTTTTAAGACTGAGTGACAGGTAATTACATAGATAAGATGACTAAGAGAGCTGACACTTAACAGAAATTAAACCAGTGAATGCAGACAGAAAGCTACATAGGAGAGTAAGCCAGTTTATGGAGGGTGAGCAGAGTGGCATAACCAGTCACTTTTTAGGTAGCCTTTGGTGTCTGATTAAAATTCATTGAGTTGTTTAAGTGATGTAATTTCCAGTGGGAGTTTGTTTCAAGAGATGGTAGGGTAGTAGCTATATAGGTTTTGACCAACTTAGCTCTTGGGTTTATAGATTTGTAGTAAGTTTTGGTCTGGATAGTCCTAGAAGAAGTGTAGAAGGAAATTAGAGGAGACAAGTTGGGACAGAAAGATGGTTGGTACAAGATAGAGTGGATAATCTGAAGCTGAGAAAGGAGAAGCAGGTGGAGTAATTCAAGCCAGTTTAAGTGTTTTAAAGAGACAGTGATGAGATCTATAGCTTTGATTTGCAGCAAGTCTGGCCACTTTGTTATATGAATTCTCTAGCTTAGTAAGGAGAGTGGTTTGGAGGTTGGATAGGATCTGAGAGCTATAGAATAGGCTTGGTAGGAGACAGGCATGAGAGAGGGAGACTTTAGCTTTTTTTTATAGAAACTTTTTATTTCTGTACAAGAGGCCAAGTTTTTGATGGGTTTTCTTAATACAATTATTAACATGCAAATCAAATTTCAATTGGTCATCTATCATGACCCCTAGAAGTTTTGTGTTATCTTCAACTATGATAGGTGTTTTATTTAGAAAATGGATAGCAAAAGTGGATTTAAGGTTGTTTAGGTTTTGGGGAAGAAAAAGTAAAAGTTTGTTTTTTTAAGATTCAGAATGAGCTGATTGTTAGAGAGCCAGGCCTCAACAGAGTTGAAGGATTTCTGAGTAATAGAATTTAAGTCAGAGAGAGTGTCTGCAATGGTGATGACTGCAGAGTCATCAGCATATGGGACAATGGATGACTGAGGGCAGGAGGTATAGAGTAGATTAGTAAAGATATTGAGGAGTAGCAGACCAAGAATAGATCCTTGGGGAACACTCATTTTGATAGGGAGAGGAGGAGAGAGAGCAGAGAGACATTTTATAGATTGTAGTTGATCTGTGAGGTAGCTAGTAAATCAGGCAATGGTAAAGGTGGAGAAGTTAAGGTTAGTGAGTCTGTCCAGAAGAAAGGAGTGAGAGACTGTATCAAATGCTTTAGAGCAGTGGTTCTCAATCTTTGTGAGGCCGGGACCCGGTAAATTATTTTTTTATAAGACAAGGGTATGGTCCCAACAAATTTACTCATGAATACCTTTGCAAAGCAAGAGGATGTCAAATTGTCAGCAAAACGCTTATCACATACACTTGCCAAATATTTATATATGCAAAGTATCTAATTGAATAGAGATAAATGTATGAATCTCTCAATTCTGAACACTAGTTTTTACAGTAACTAATATTGTGAATGTAAAAGTGCAGCATTTTAATAGTTTAATACAGCAATTATAAGTTCTTGAAAAAGTTAAACTTATTTTTTTTAACTTCAACTCAGTTTTTGAAGGTTTTAGTTAAGCTAATGAAACTTTTGTTGTTTTCTTTCCATTACCTTATTCATTCTGAGATTAATTGAAGTGATAGCCAAACAAAGACAGTCAGAAAGTTGCAGGTGGTTCCTCTGTTTTGTTTTAAGCTAAGTCATGGCAGAAAATGCAGTTTCATAAAGATATGTGGTGGAAAAACAAATAAAAAATCTCATTGCTATTTCATGTAAATATGGATAATCATTTTTCATACTGCAGTGGTGGTGCTGCGGTAGCGTTGTCGCCTCACAGTAAGACGTTGTCCTGTTCGATTCTCAGCTAGAGCATCTTCTGTGTGGAGACATGCATGAATGGGCGTACCTTCGTTAAAGGTTGTGCGTCAGGGCTGGAAACTCGGCATGTAAAAATCTACTGCCAATCATTAGTGGACCGGAGTTCCGTTGTGGCGACCCCTAACCGGGAAAAGTCGAAAGACACAACAACAACAACATTCTTATCCAGAATTTCAAATTACTCATAGAATTAAAAGTACTTTCCAGTCCTTTGTTCGATGATAATTCAATAAGTTGAAGAGTTTCTTCATGGGAAAGGGCTGTTTCTGTGCTCAACAAAAGGGCTAACAATCCACATATTTTGCCTCCAAGGATCCTCATGTTCAGGATAATACTTTTCAAATGACAACACCAACATCTTCAAGTGAGCTGCAATAATATCTGAAACTGAATTTTGTGAACAGAAAACATCTGCTTCCATAATATAATCTGAGTACGACTGAAAGATGTCATTGTTTCCTTCTGCAATCATATTATGCCAGAATTTGAGTTTTTTTTGAATGAGTCGATCTTGTTCCAAGCATTAAATATTGTTATATCTGGCCCTTGAAGTTTTAAATTCAACCCGTTTATGTAAGAAAATATGTTGCTGAGATATGCCAGCATGGCTACCCATTTGTTATCCTGGAAATAATGGGACAGATCACTTTTCTTATCAATTAGAAACTGTTCAATTTCCTTTTGGAGTTCATATAACCTCTTGAGAACTTTACTTCAGAACAGCCAACGAACTTCTGAATGGAAAAGAAGATTTTGATGATCAGAGCCCATTTCATGACACAATTATTTTAACAGTCTTGTATTTAAAGCACTGTTTTTTATATAATTAATAATTTTAATGGATTGAGACAAGACTTCATTAAGCTCAAGTGCCATTTTATTGGAGGCCAGATTTCACCTATGAATGTAGCAATGTGTTGATAATAAGTTATTGCCCGCCATATCCTTAATTTTAGTGATTACATCTGAATTTCTACCTGTAAGACAGGCAGCGCCAGCAGTACAAACTCCAACACAATTTTTCCATTCCAGACCTCTCTCTTCAAAGAAACCATTTTAAGACTTTGAAAATTTCACTGCTGGTAGTATGAGTAGGTAATTGAGAAACATTTAAAATGTCTTCCTTCGTATCCCTTTCACCATGGTCAATATATCGTACATACATAAATAAAATGCTGTTGTTCTGAATATCTGTAGATTCGTCCAGTTGTAATGCAAACAAATTCGACTTTTTAATTTTTTTCAGTGAGTTGCATTTCTGTATCTTTTGCCATATCAGATATCCACCTTTCAACTGTATCATTCGACAATTGGATGTCTTTCATTTTACTTGATACAGACTGGCCTAATACATTACAAGCTGTAATCAAAGAAGGCTTAATGAGACATACGCCAATGGAATACGTTTTTTTACATTTAGCTATCTGTAATGATATTAAATAGTTTGCCATCAGAAGTGAATTGTCAGTGATTGAAGCTTGGGAAATAATTTTCTTTTCTATTTTAAGTGCATCTTTTTAACCATAAAGAATTCTAGGGGTTTGTTGATGAGATCGGAATGTTTTGTGCTGAGATGACTCATAAGTCACAATGGCTTCATAGCTTCATTTCCAATAACAGTAGCACAAATGATACATTGAGGTTGTGGCAAATGGTCAGTGTCAGGGCATTGTATAAAACCAAATTTTAAATAGCTGTCCATGTACTTACGAGTTAATGCAGACTTTTTCTTGTGTGTGCTGCTAGTTTCCCCCTCCTTTTGCAGATCCTGAAGATTTCTCTGTAGGCTTGAGGTAGATGAATCAGTTTTTTTTGCATCACAAACACCTTCACTACAACATTTCCTAACACTAAAATTAAACAAAGTCCCTTGTCTCTTATTCATATTAAAATGTAAATCTGTAGGCCTGTGTCTTTAAAAAAATCATGACACTCAAAACAATTACTAACACACAGGGGTAACTGGCTAACCACAGAATGATTATAGCTGTTTCTGAAAACTACTGCCCTTATCTGCCACTCCCCATGCTTGCCTGAAACATGCTGAAGGTCTGCTCATGAGATTTCATAAAAACTAAACCACACAGTTACAGCAAGTAGAGAGGACACGCCCCTGGAATCTATACATAACGCACAATGCAGTACCATGCAGGTGGCGGCCAAAGTATCATACAAATCAAGTAATATGTACAGTGAATATGAAATGCAATAAAAAATTAACATATGCATAATAAAGTGCACCCCCCATGACTATGTGTTGTTACTATTCTGCCAGGACCTATCAATATGACTTCAGTCATGACTCAGTGCTTTCACTTTCAAACACTCATAATTATTCTTGCAAAGAGCTGCCCTTTTTCAGCAAAATGTTTTCATCTCACTTGTGATTTTTTTTTTCACTTGCTCTTCTCATTCTGTCTGTTTTGTAGACTGGAGCTCTAAAATGATTTCTGATTAATGTATAATTATAACCTCATCAGTATTGTTTTTATGCACATGTTTCTTCTAGCATTACGTTAGTCTGTAAGCCTATGATGTAAATATACATGACCAAATATGTAGTTGATACTTCCATTTAATTGAGTTGCAAATCTTACAGGTATGTCGACAGAAACACATGGAAACACACAGACACACACTCCCACACACACACACACACACACACACACACACACACACACACACACACACACACACACACACACACTTTCTCATTCATAAAATCATTCACTCACACATCGGTTTCACTCTTTCGATCTCTCTCACACACACGAGCGCATGCACACACACAAACACACACACACACACACACACACACACACACACACACACACACACACACACACACACACAAACACAGTCCCACATTCTTTCACTCTCTGAAACTGTACACAACAGGGCAAATTAAGAAAGTTGAAAGAATTGCAGTATAAAGGTAAATAATTAAAAGGATTCCTAGTGTACTACATTTCAAAGTGTCTCCATGACTTAAAATATCAGAGCTTCAAAATAACATATGCTCAGACTGTCACTGCAGGAGTACATATGTTGGAATTAGACTATTAACATGTATTAAACTTCCAGTTCTCTGCACACTGTACTTATGCCCATTAATACAGCTAAGTTTTAATGCCTCTTCCAAACACGGCTTCTAAATATAACGCAAAGGGAAATGCAGGAGTATTTCCTTTTAAATTCTTAGGAATATACTATGTCCCACAGTTATTCAGTAAAGCAGTTAAGCTATACAGTTATTAGTGAGCTAAGTATTATCAACTAAAAGGTCTACATCTAAGTAATATAACAAGCATTTTGATTTATGACTAAATTGAACAAAAGTGCCAATGATGTGGTATATGTTATCTGATAAAGTGGACAAACCAATTAAGAAAGTTGTTTGATTGAAGGTTTCAATATCCATGTTAATAAATAAACTCAGTAGCCTGTTAGATAATTATAAACTCAACAGACCATGTTGCCTTGCTGGATGAGGCATTCCATTTTCAGTATTTCTCAACCATTTGCGGCCCGGTATAATTGATGCCAGGGCCCAGTACTGGGACACGGCCTGGTGGTTGAGAAACACTGCTTTAGAGATAGCTAGGAATAAGCATGACACTAGTATATTGTTATCTCTGGCCAGAGAAATAGTGTTGCTAAAGGATAGGAGGGCAGTAGTGGTGCTATGTTTTAGATGAAAGCCATGTTGTGTGGGGGTGAGCAGATTTTCTTGAAGTAAGTGTTCCATGACTTGTTTATGAATGCATTTTTCTAATATTTTTGAGAGTGGTGAGAGGATGGCTATGGATCTGAAATTGGAGATTTCTAATGAGTTACCTCCTTTGTGTATAGGTAGGGTATAGAGTTCTTTCCAGTTACATGCAGAAATCTCAAGTGTTTCCCCAACCTAAACAGACCAGGCTTCCTCCCAATGCACTAAATGGAAAATCCACTGACCTCTTGATGCAAAAACAAGTGGTTGCTAGTGTGTAAAACATACTACTTTATCCAACAGCTAACTAGATAATGAATTCAGAGCAAGTACATCAGAAGAACTGACAATGAGAGGCAATGACTGTTTCAATATAAGCACAAGGAAAGGCAAATAAATAATTCAAGATATCAGCAGCAGTGAAGAAAGGGAGGAGCGTATTAAGCTCGATTTACAGTAGGGGTGGGCAGATTAAAATCAGCAGGTTTAAAACGCAGATCAATAAAATAGAGGGTAGGCAGGGATTCACCAGCAGTGTTTTAGTTTACGCAGGTTTGAAATCTTTTCAGAAAGAGACAAACCCCCAGAAATTCACTGTGCATTTAAATAGCACTCAAGAAACAATTTAACCAATAAAAAAACATGTGAAATGTACAGCCTAGATAATTTTAACAAAAACACTAGGCCAAGCAGAGTTTTTAAAACAGGAAACAAAATGAAGCAGGTAAAACAGAAAGCAGCTCTATCACTCACAGACAAAAAGATATAGGTTTACTTTCCTTACCAAACAGGGACTCACCAGCAGTTTAGTTTATGCAGGCTTGATATATTTTCAGAAATGTGTGGGTTTTACTCCCACATCATATAGATGGATTGCTGATACCGTGATACTTTAAGGCTAGGGTGGGGTGCTGCAATCCTGAGTGTGTTCCCTTTTGGATGAGATGCCTTGCAACTATGAACCTGTTGTCGGTTTGCCATCCATTCTCTACTGCAATACTAGCAGCTTACCATTCCTTTTAATGTAACATAGACAATTTATTCCTCAAGGGCAGTAGCTACTGAATTTGTAGATTAAACACTGAAATATAATGTTGTTTGCTAGTAGCAACCTCTTCATTAGTTGCAGATCTCTTTAATGTGGAAGTATTCAGATCACTTTTACTTCTGCAGATATTGTGCATATTGATGGATTGCAAGGACAGAAGCTTGAGGGTCATTTTATGGTTGAAATGTTCTGAAATGGGCAATTTTGTCATTTTAGTTTCATATCTTTTTATTTCTTTACTTACTGGAAAAATGTTTAAAACTACAAATTTAAAACATACTCTAACAAGTGGTGTTGTATTGTACAAAGAATATAATTTAATACAATCAGGAAGATGCAGGCATGGTTCTAAATGAGTGCAAGGGGCCTGTGGTTTGAAAACAGTCCAAAGGTAAACTTACTCTGTCACTGGCCAGATGCATTTTCTTTGAATGTGGGTTTCAATGCCATTTCAATGAATGTGAGTTTCAGGCCCAGAGAAGTCTACTGTTAATGCTGTCTTTTTTTATTGTGAGACTTAATGTTTTGTTTAGCAAGTATCTAATGGTATTTGTGCTATAAAATTTGAAATAAAAGTTTTAAATTGAATCCAAATATTTGTAATCATTGTAGAAGTAAAGAAGAAACTGGCATGCACACTGACAGGCTTGAACAGTGTTTGTGGTAACTGGGGAGAAATAGCCAAGTAATGGGACACTGGAATGGCTTCAAGGAGTGGGGCTGCTGCTGTAGTGGGGATAGATAGGCTGCTAATGAGTGCCCCAGTCCATTACCCTGCCTAGGTTCCCATTTGACCATGATCTGGCTCTGTGCCCAACTGTGTAGTACCTTTACCTGCATATAGCTGAGCCACCTGATTCACTCACTCACACAATGTGATTCAGATTATGACACTACTACTACAACTGCTCTAAACCAACCACACATATTCTGATCTCTCTTTCATCTTACCAAAGCCACCAAGATCATGGCATACTCCATGGTAGGGATAACTATAACTTTGCAAGAAGCAAGTAGTGTATTTTTGTTAAAAAGGCTAGATGCACTTAAAGCTTAAAGTATATTTGAACTTTTCAAGATGATTGTCACACATATCATCAAATGACAGTGCTGGAACTAAACAGCCCCTCCCTAAGCATTTAATAACTGTTTGAAAAAACAATTTGGAGGGAAAACCAACATAGAAAAATGAGGGATGGGTAGATGACACCACACGAGTGCTGTTGATGCTATCAGACAGGTAAAAGACTCCCAATACCTCTGATACTAAATGTGGAGTACGTATGTAAAACAGGGCGGACGTCTAGGAAAAAGCTTGCTCTCATTGCCATATGGTTAATCTTGCAACAAACTTTTTTGGGGTTTTTTGAGATACAACATTACTGCTCTGTTCCCCTTTTCAGAAACTCCTGCTTTTTTCAAACTTCTAACACAGCAGCATGGGAATTTGTACATTTATACTCAGTCTCTTGTAGTGTAGCTTAGATATCATA
>NC_056725.1:368334170-368421670 GCF_019279795.1 Protopterus annectens | reverse complement strand
ATGGCCGCTTCATAACCCAAAGTTTCCCATGTTTACGGAATGAACTTGCCCTTCAAACTAAATATAGCCCATTGATCCATACTTTCAAGAAGGAATTGGATTACTGCATGGGCACCTGTAAGTTTGAACACATGGACTCTGGTGTATAAAATACCTGAATGGACAGTAGGGCATGAGTTTCTTCCCCAGTCTTATAACCCTTTGAGTGCATTTTGTATCATCAAACACATACAGTTTACAAAATGCTACACACATTCATGGATTCATAGATTCATAGACTGTTACTAGGCTAACAACCCAGAGGGCCTCTCTAAGCCTAGTGACCCATCTGTTGGTGGAGGTGGCCTCACCTATTTTGACATTATGGGTTCTATCAGTGAGCTAGTTAGCTATCCAGTGGGTGATAAAAGGGTTTATACCTAAACCACTGAGCTTGTCTATAATGCCTGGACATTGTTTTAGATGTAGAAACAACTCCTACATTTCTACAACCCTCACAGCACTAACTCTAAGGTTGCTGCACACAGGAGTAAAGGGAAAAAACCCTACTATTGCAGCAACTATGAACTACCATTTCTCTTATTTATGCATTCCACTAAATACATGAAGCACTCCTGAACACATTTTTCAGTAACTGAAATGGCTGTTTTTATACCATTTTACAAGTCATCAATTTCAGTCACACTGGTAAAATCAAAGGATAACAACAGTCATCCACACAGGGCACCACTCTTCTAGATTTATAAATATAAAGATAAATATATACGAAGATAAAGATATATTGCCTGGCATTTTCATTACTTTTCCCCATTCCCAGCTGTTTCTAACTTCTTTATTTCCATGTAATATCTAGAGAGTCTTCATGAAATGAAGTGCCTCCTCTAAGATTTCCTAAATCACCCTGCCCTTTCTGTGGCAATGCATTTAACAGAGAGGTGCAGCCTTGGAAATGTATATTTACAGTTTGTATAAACAGTCCAGAATGGAATGTACCTGCATTTGTTCAAGCAGATAACTAGACAAAGGTCAGAGCTAGACCTTCAGTAATGGAATGCCTGAATTGTAGCTTGTAGCACATTAGGTAGAAGGTCACTATCTACTGGCAGCTCTATGAAAGCCACAACAGATGTATTATCAGATGTGAAAAAGCTGGTCAGAGATATGTATTTCTGTGTCAAATACATGAGGTACTGGGGCAAAAAGAAGTCAACATTTCCCCTCACAAGATGTACTAATACAGCATACTTTAGCTTTCGCTAATAAAACATACAGGGGGCTCAATTCCAAAAGAAAGTTACAGACAGCACAGCACACTGAATGCAGACATTAAGATATCAGTGGCAGATGCAATTTTGTGATGTATGCTTAAACAAGACTAAGTAATTATCTATTTGGCATAGGATAATTGTGGACTCCATGTATCCCTGTTGGATTCCAAAACAAAGCAGGAGTGCCCAACGCAATTTAAAATAAGACATGATACTTCACTGACAACTTCCTGAAGGCACTCGGTGGAGGTCATATGTGCTTAATTTTAACAATACTATGTTCTACAAATTCCTAGGGTCTACATGAGACAACGTGACATGGTCATCATCATGTCCATCATTTGATGTTCCCACATCCTCAGAATGGCCAGCCACATTATCCTTCTTATCAGAGACTACAGCATGAACCACATGCCGCTCCTTCCAGGTTGAACAAAGAATCCAATGTGCCATGGGCTGAACTATCAGAGCGAGGCACATCACATCCTACCTCAGGATCAGTAGATGGGCTACTGGAGAAGGCAGGCAGTGGATGTGCTACAAAGAGACAGATGTTGCATGTCACATACTTTCACAGAAGTCAAATATGCAACATAGTACATGAATTGGTAATAACCGTATAACTAGAAAACTAATGATGACATGGACTCACCAGGTCATCGTGGCTGTGGGTAGTTCAGGGATTGTATATAACACAGATATCCCATATAATTTACATATCAAACAAATATGGTAGATGAGGTCAAGACAACTACTAAAACTTACCTGACATGCCCTCCTGTGACTCTACTGCCAGATGTGAGGGTTGGAGTACCACTGCCATGTGAAAAGATCAGCACAGTCAAGTCAGTAGTAAGCACATACAAGGCATCATGTAACAGGCCACATGAGGTGTAACACACAGCAAATAAGATATACACATACCAGATGGGCAATGATGGTGTCCTATGCAGGTGAACAGGACCACATTGGTCATGAAGGGCACAGATGTAATTATTAATAGTGAAATGTAGCAATCAGGTATGTCCTCCCTGGTTATAAAGCATATCATCTGATGTAAAGCAGATCCTGTATTAAAAAGCGGCATGCAAAAAACTGCATGTGAGTATCCTCCACAGTCTTAACAGGAGGCAGAGACACGCAGCATCTATGGATCACAATAGCGTCATATTAGAGGCACTTACGTGACATGTATTGCTGTTCTACAGATGTAGATAAGCATATGCAATTGAAAATCACAACATCACACATTGCTGACAGTGTTATGCATGTGCTGTGTTAGTAAGATAACATGCTATAACACTTAAATTGTGAATCTACATCAGGTGTGCAGGCTGCTGTAACACAAATATAAGATTATGGGAAGAATTGTGAATTAATGTCCTTCGATAAGAATTGATGTATGCTGCAGTGTTTGGGAACTTTGGATATACCTGTTCAACCTGGAACACCTGCCTTAATACCTCCTGCGAGTATCTTACAATCCTGGCAGGTGGTACAATGGGAGGCCAGGACCATCATTATCTCATCCAAGGGAGGCTTTGGTGGCCAACCTCCAGTGGAATTCCTCTCCCTCTCAAAGTGGTAGTCTGCTGGCTGCACAAAGGATCTTGTCAGAGTGATAATGCCAGCAGGCCTCCCCAGATCTATTCTGACTAGAAGTGGCACTTATCATGTGTGCCAGATCTATCTACACTTGATTCCTTCACTGTCCATCCAAGCAGGTCATGGCCATGCTGGCGCAGAACGTCTATTATTATTTCATTTTCTCTGTGTGTGAAATTGTCCATCCTGTTCTGGAACAACATCTGGAATGCAGGGTGATATGCCCATCTAAGAGTTTATATAGGGCTCGCATATTGACATCACAATGTTAAAAGCATATGTTAAATGGTTGCCTTGCCTCAAAATCCAAGCCGCGGTGGTGCAGTGGTATCGTTGTCGCCTCACAGCAAGAGGTTCTCCCATTCGATTCTTGGCTGCATTGCCTTCTGTGTGGAGTCTGCATGTCCTCCCCGCAGTTGAGTGGTGTTCAAAAGACATGCGTGAATGGGCATGCCTTCGTTGAAGGTTGGGCATCGGGCTGGCACCTCGGCACCATAAAATCTACTGCCAATCATTAGTGGACCGGAGTTCCACTGTGGCGACCCCTAACCGGGAAAAGCTGAAAAAAGAAGCTATGTAAAAAAATCCATGTCATCTATACCACTGTCATGTACAGCTAATCAGAATGACCATTAAAACCATGTCTGAATAGCTGATCCATTCGACCTAACATCATCAGCATATATGAGCAAAGCTATCAATTTATTCAATAACTTTATACAAGGTAGTATATGAATTTGTGGGATTTGAGCCCATGTCACATGTCAGTGGGTATTATGACAAGTAAGGGCCAAACACATAATCAATGTGTTACAAGATAATGCTGTTACCACAGTTAAATGCACAGCTGAACACTCCTGAAAATTTTACCTCAAAAATGTGGGATGCATCTCAGATATTATTTCAGTCAGTGACAGATGGCAGCACAAATGTGACTGTCATATGTTACACAACACAGAACTACTAAAATTTATACAGAAACAAAGCAGTAAAACAAAAGCATTTAAAATGACTTGTCATGCAGTCATGACTACATATCACTACAAGAAACAACTTACATGATAAGTAATCTTAACGCTGCCTATATCCCGTTGAATGCAATCACAACTACTACCATCAGAAAGTAACTGTAAATCAGTCACCAACTTGCAGACAACCCTGTAAATCATCATACCCAGGAAACATACATCAGATATTGCACGTTAATCTGCTATAACTACGGGTGTCTGCTGATTTCCTTCATATTTTAGTTCACCAGGGCTGGTTTGTTCATAGCTATGCAACTACATATGGGGAAATCTCCTTGTTACTGATGGACATGTACCCATATACATGCATATAGCTGCAGTCTAGCCCCCTACATTATGTAACTGACAGATTGTAATGCATGAAACCACATTTCAGTTGTTTTACACAGCATAATGTGAAATTAGGAAAATGATAGTAGCACTGTATTTCACCACAGCAATGCAAAGAGGTGACAGCCTACTTTTGGAAGCTAGCTATCAGTCAGCTATATACAGCTTTTAAGTATTATTTGCCCTATACATAAATAACGAGGTTCATTAGCATTCAGTGTTTTGGAATCCCATTACTGAACATCTGCAAAAATTCTCGAATCTCAGAGAATTAACCAACAGGTCAGCATAAGTGTACAGTACTCATTGCAACTGCCCAAGAAGCACCAACAAATGTGAATATGCATAACAAGTGCCCAGTGCCCTCCAGTAGTCTGCCACCGTAATACATTTACTAACTTTAAAATGTAATATTGATACTTATTCTTATCATACCGTTGCTACCTGTGAACTGAGAGGGACATCAGTTAGCATTTTTTGGAAAGCGTTTAAAGAAAACTTCAAGAACCATACCAGGGATGTTGACAGAGAGATGGATTCAGCAAGTCCGGGCACCGAACTGGCCAGATAAGGAGATGACACAGATGCTTACAGCCTATACTGCACATGAGCAGAGGAAGAGAACATGCCCCAAGAATTTTGCAATGATCAACATCTACGACGGGATTGCAAAGGGCACTTCAGATGTATTGGGATCTACCGGACTGATTCATCACTTGTATGATGACCTACATTGGAAGGATGCAGAGGATCACTCACAGAGGGTCACAGAGGCCTGACACCAGCTACCAGATGATTGCAGTAGGTTACATACTCCACACCTTAACACCTACATTGTCATATACTTATGTGTAGAAAACATGAGTTAATGTGATGCACTGTGTTGCAAGTGTATTCCATGGATATCTGTATTAATAATAGTAATTTCTATGAAGGAAATTTTGTTCTAATCATTAAAGTTAACATTCACGTGTCAATGCTTTCTGAGGTTATGCGCAACTACACTGGGCCAGTGTAAACAACATGCAAGACTGTCGATTATAACTGTATACTAATACAATGCACCACAACCATGCTCTAACACTGGTGCTGTGAATTTACATAAGGTGTACTGTCATCTCCATGGCATAGTCCTGCTGCTTCAGACATACTAGTTTAAAACAGGAAACATGCTATGATGTCCCTTAGCTCAGCTGGTTAATCAATTCAACAATGCGACTGTTGCTTATGTATGTGTGGGTTCAAATCCCAATGTCACCTTTCTTTATAAACATTATTTTCAGTAAATTATGTAATATTGCACATCACAAATGGAAACTATGTTTGTTTAGTAACTTATACAATATAAATTTTTACACATCTAGCATGGTTGTGGTGCATTGACTCCTATAGCGTTTATGGTGTAGATGACTACGCATTTCCCCTTTTCCACAAAGCTTCTAGAAACATCATACATGTACTTCTGTATGTATGAATGCTGAGAATTGTATACATTAGTGAACTCTAAAGTTTAAAACTCACATCTTTTTTTTTTTTTTTTTTTTTTAATCTGTGTCAGCTTTCATTAGTTTAATGAATGTAAGACCAGTGCAAGTCATTATGGCTGAAATATATATGTGAATCTTATAAACACAATGTAAGTACAAGAAGTGTGGATTTGTAATCCTTATACTGCCTTCTATTGATAGAAGACAACCGCAGTGGTGCAGCGGTAGCGTTGTTGCCTCACAGCAAGAGGTTCTCCCGTTTGATTCTGGGCTGGAGTGTGGGGAGTGCCTTCTGTGTGGAGTCTGCATGTCCTCCCCGTGGTTGGGTGGGCATTTCAAAGACATGTGTAAATGGGCGTGCCTTGATTGAAGGTTGGACGTTGAGCTGGCACCTTGGCATTCGTGAAAATCTACTGCCAATCATTAGCGGACCGGAGTTCTGCTGTGGCCGCCCCTAACTGGGAAAAGCTGAAAGACAAACAACATACTGCCTTCTTTGATAACAATGTATATGTGAGTGCTGGGAAATGCATGCATATGTTATGCTATAGTTTAAATTACACAACAGTCTGTTATAATACATTACTTCTTCTCATTGACTGCTCCCCTACTTAATTTACATCTGTAGGTTTGAATCCCATGGTTTTGCACTAATTTCTTTAATGGCTATTTATTTGTAGGATAGAATCTCACACCTGAACAGTAATTCCTTTAATGTCTATTAATGTCTTGCATACTATGACAGTTGGAGACTGTAGCTATTATAGATGAGGGGTATCGCTGTAAGCAATGTGATGACATGCAGTCATGATTTTATAGTTTTATTATTCAAATCCCACCATAGACATTACATACATTATTGGCCAAACTGAATATTATTACACAGGCAAGCCTGACTTGAAGGAAATGTGTTATAAACAGTAGTACTTTTGCTCCATTCTATTAGTCATTTATGTCATGTATGTCACCAGTTCAAGTTACACAATGCATTTTGGATATATAGTATACAACATGTTATTAAATGTGTAGCAACTTATGTAGTGCACATGGCAGCACTTGTAATTTTCTTTTACTTGTCATGTAATATACACTCACAACTTTACGTGTAGCAATACGTTTAGCAAATATATGTATGTACATGCTCATACAAAAATTACAAACACGTGTACACCTACACATATATGTCTATGTATCGATATAGATATATATATATATATATATATATATATATATATATATATATCCACCTATGTGCACATATCTATGTATTAAATTGGATACATGCATATGTACATGCAGGAAGATTGCATCATTAAGGTGTCATTCATCATATACACGTGCACACAGTTTTATGGACTATGAAGTAACACCACAATAAGTTCAGCATACACTAACTGTGTACGTTTTTAGGTCTTTGTACACTTACACAATGTAATCTTAGACTGGCACATCTGCTGACCATGGCTATAATTTGGCTCCTAGAAAACAACAAAGTGTAAAGACTTCCTATCTTCTCTTTGTCAACGATTTAAAACTGTATAGCTCATCAGATGAGGAACTGAAAGCACAACTGCAAGTTGTCAAAACCTTCTCAGATAACATAAGAATGTCATCTGGTTTTGATAAATGTGCAAAAGCAACCTTTAAAGCAGGAAAACTGCAACACCAGGAAAACATCAGTTTGGGACAAGAATGTGATATAAAAGAACTTGAGCAAGAGGAAGTGTATAAATACTTAGGAACTGATGAAGGATCAACAATAAAACACAAACAAATGTGAATAAAACTTGGTAAGGAATATTTCACAAGACTTAAATTAATCTTGAAAATAGCACTGACATCTAGGAACAAAATTCAAGCTATAAACTAATTTGCTCTTCCTGTCCTA
Source organism: Protopterus annectens (assembly GCF_019279795.1). Classification (NCBI taxonomy): domain Eukaryota; kingdom Metazoa; phylum Chordata; order Ceratodontiformes; family Protopteridae; genus Protopterus; species Protopterus annectens. The sequence goes on along the minus strand of NC_056725.1, from coordinate 368,414,064 downwards.
ACTTATAGTTTTGGAGTGATTGACTGGCCCCAAAACTTGTTGGCTAGATTAGATAGGAAAACAAGAAGGATGCATCATGCTCACCAAATGATTTATAAAAATCAGTATATACCAAGATTATATATTCCCCATTCTAAAGGAGGGATGGGCCTCCTTGAAATCGATTACATGTATAGATCAGCAAGTATGGGACAGCACACATATCTGTTGACTACAGAAGACCCACATGTGATGAAACTGTTGAAACACGAGGAGAATAAATCTAAGATGACTTCTCTGCTTAATTTAGTAGAAGCATATCGGCATCAAGCAGGGATGGAAATCAAACCAGAAGTAGATAAAAATCAGGCAGCAACTGAATGTGCCAAAAAACAAAAGAAAAAATATAAGGTGAAGGACCAGGTGAGAAGGCAAGAAATGTGGAAAAAAACATAAACATAGTTGCAAGTATAGAAAACTTCTGGAAGAACCTCAGGTTGATCAGGAATGAACACAGGAATGGTTGAGGAGAGGTGAATTCAAACCAAACGATGAAAGGTTAATATTGGCAGCCCAAGATAGCGGGATATGTACACATTGGTTTACAAAGTCCATTGAACATGTGGGAGAAACAGACAAATGTAGTTTTTTTTTTAAAAGTAGAATTGGAAACAGTTGCACACCTCATTGCTAGTTGTGACATACTAATGGCAGAAGGACTGTATACTGAAAGGCATAATAATGTGACAAGACTGTTGCACTGGGGATTGTGCAAACATTATGGTATTGAAGTGGCTGAAAAACACTGGAAACATGAGCCACAAAGCATCATAGAAAATGATGAAGTTTATATCACATGGGATCACCCATTACCAACAATTCAAAAGAAAGATGCTAGAAAACCGGATATAGTGTTCCAAGGAAAGAAGGCAAAAGTAGCATCGATCATTGAAATCACCACACCCAGTGAATACAGTGTCTCGCGTACAGAGAGATACAGAGTCATAAAATACCAGGATCTACAGGCAGAAATGAGAGCAATGTGGAAGAAAGATACTCAGACAGTTCCAATAGTAGTAGGAGCAACGGGTCTTATAAAAAAGAATCTACAATCGTACTTAGATATGTTACCAATCCATGTCACACTGTACGAACTGCAGAAGTAGTCATTACTGAACACTTTGCGGGTGCTGCGAGGAGCACTTTTGGCTGACATCAAAGACTGAAACTATACTACTTTCATGAGCTCTAATTGTACTTTGACTTAGGAATAGGGTCCATTCCCATCATGGTATTAGAAACCCAGAAGATTTAGAGAAATTTAAAAAAAAGGAATTGAGCTTTGTGCATAGAACATATGCATAGGCTTGAGGAATAGCAGAATAGGAAAGAGAGAAAGAGAGAGGTATGTGTTATTACTTTCCACTTTTATGTTTCCAGAAATATTATTAACATATTCAAATCTTCAGGTTTAGTTGTGCATGACTTTCAGACATGCTAATGTTATGTCAGACTGCCCATAATACATCTACAAAGTATGTGTAGTAAGTAGTGATTTATTATGACTAGCACCAATGTTTACATAATTTGAAGTGGAATGCTGTCTTATGTGTTATCAACAGGTTTTTTATTACATTGAAGTAAATGTGGTGTTTGGTGACACAATCTAAATGAAAGCCATCTGTATTCATCTAGCATATTGCTGCAACCCTCAATGATTTTTAAATAAGTAAATTGTTAATGTATTAGTAGTGAGAAGTAGTTCTTAATGTATTATATGAAGTTTACAGCTTGGCTGTTCTATCATTGAATGGGTGTCTGCTGAGTCAACTAGTATATACTACTTGAGTTCCCCTTTTTTTTACAATGCTCTGTACCTGAAGTAGGATGGTTTGTTAAACCATTACATACCATTTCCTGTAATTAGTGTGCTCCAAGCCAGTCCTAGTTTTATTGTGTGTCTGGGACATTGCATGATGTATTCCTGATCTTCTTTACATTATATATATATATATATATATATATATATATATATATATATATATATATATATATATATATATATATATATATATAAATATATATATATATATATATATATATATATATATTTATATATATAATTTCTGCTGATGCGCTTATGATTGTGTTCACTTGTTTCAAATTCCATTTGGATTATATAATGTGATCTCATACAACCATGTTGCATTGTCCATCTCATTTGCATATACGTTTAAGTGTACCACTGATTGTTACTCTTACAATATATTTTAATACACATATTTTAACATTATGTAAAACTTGCACATTAGCTGCACATAATGTTGAATTATAGTGGAAATTGAAATGCTATATTGACACCTCAACATAAATGTGTGAGATATACATTGAGTAACAAATAGGGGAAGGTGATTTATTATGCTTGTGTGGTATTGTATACTTGTTTTGAAGCTTACTGACTACCTGCTGTGTACGTGTGCTTTGCATGTATACTAGAAGTTACTATGTTATTAAAGATGCAAATAATAATAGCAGTATGATTAACAGCTAAGTAATGTGTGCTATGTGTTATACTAAAATGATTTAATGATCATGTATAATGGGTAAGCTGACCCATTCATGGTCTTGTACTTGTATCATCTGTATATGAGTATTATGACATTTAGACTGTTGCATCATCATGACATTACACTTATTATTATACCTTTGTGTCTTTAGTTATATAGTGCACAAATAAATCTTATGGGCCAGATCTGGTGATTGTTACAGTGTCTCTACAAGTGTATTGTACTATGATGTAGATTTGACAAACATTATACATGCCCTGTTTCATACATTTTGTTGTTGTTAATTGGTTATCATATAGCCTTTACAGTTATGTTGGTGCACATCTGACATTGCAGTAATGCACAGTTCTTTCAGAAGTCTGCCTTTAAGGCTGAGTGTGTTAGGTAACACATGTTAATACATACTTTATAGCAGTAAATTTGGTAATATACAATAGCTTGTCATGTGTATTGCATCCACATGCAGATCACTGTTGTCAGAGTTATTGTGCATTGTATAGTCTCTAGTTTTTTTATACTATACATACACATATGACTACTGTCATGTTTTGTAACAGACCTGCCACTGCCATTGCAACACATTGTAGAGAGTCCCACAATGTATATGATGTCTATCTATATACATACATAATGGAAGTGTATTTTAATTGATATATGCATTGATGTGCACGCCTCAATGCTGTGTTTTATTTCAGACATGTTTTGCATATGTCTGTGATGTATGTTACACAACACTCTGGACTCTGAAGACCAGGATGATGACCATGACAGGGATGATGATGACAATAACAGACTGGGATCTGCACATGCCATTGTTCCTGCACCTCAGCATAGAAGATATTCATCACCATTCCAGTCAGGACCAGATCCGGGATGCAATGTCACATGTCATCCAAATGCAGATGAAAGACATGATGAGCAACTTCTTTCAGGATATGGAATGGGCCATTTGTGACTCCTGGGAGTTATTGCTAGAGAGGTGTTTTGTAATGTTCAACCCCATCAGGGTGTTCCCTCAGGAATGTAAGTATTGTTTGTGTGATTTACTTTTGTAATGCTGCCACATTAGTGTTTTTCATATTCATATTTTTTATGGCCTAGGCACACTTGTGCGGACATCCCATACTGCTATTATACTTTTCTGACATACATTATAATGTTCACTGCATATATCATGTCATATGTGGCTTCATCTTGCTGCTGCAGTATGACACACATTACCAAATGACATATGCATTACCATTATTATTTGCATGATCATTACATGTGGTGATTACTATGTACATCGCCCCATACAGGCAGAGGTGTTACTCCCTCAGTCTGTACGTATGATTACTCCTGTTCATGCAGTGCAGCATAATATTTTTATGTCTAATACACTCTGGCTCTGTATGTGACAGATATGACTATTGCAGTTAACATAATGTGAGTGGGACACACTTGTTCTGCTTGTGTTGTTCCTGTATACACTTATGAGGGAGACAGCAACTCACATACTACATCATTCCCAATCTTTTCACATAACGCAGTGAGGTTAGTCAAGCGTGTGTTTATTTGCGCATGCACTATGCCTATGTGTCAGACACTGGCGATTTGCTGCAATGTACATTGTGAGGAATTGCAGTCCATCTTGTGGCCGTGATTGCCCTTCACCTTACTTAAACTTTTATTAGAAATTTTGTGAATTATGTTGGATTCTGCAAATTGTAGTAGATGTATTTATGTATGTCTGTCTATGTATTACAATAATATCATTAAGTATTTGCAGATATTTGTCACTTTTTTGACACAACGGCTAATGCACATTTGTCTTTATTTAGTACTTTCCATGTGTTACTCAATGCTCCGTTGGGCTTGTATACCTTCTGTAGACATGCATTGGTAATATTAGGAATGAGTTTTTCTGGAATATGTATTTGACATAATTGATTGTGGTTGCGCCGACATAGCTGGTTATTCTGCCTTTTACTGAGGTATTCTGCATAGACTGGGGCATATTTGTATATTACTTGTTTAGCCACAGATCTTGCACAGAATTCCGTGGATTGTGCAGAGTTCAGTGAAGTTTACAGAATCCAGACCAATGTGTTTGATGAGAGACTGCACTGGGTCAAAAGTGGAAACAGATAGCTCTGCCTCATGCCCTACCATATGCAATGCCGTTCCCAGCAAAATCTATTTCTTAGATTCCTTAACACACTGTAATATGCATTAGTATATATTTTAAATATATTCAAAGCAATCCTTCCTATAAACCGTATGACTGCATATCAAAGACTGCAGTTAAAAATTGGTATTGTTGTTGGAACTGCTGTGTGAAACACAAATACAAAAAGCAAACCATTTTATGAGGAGGAATGATATAATAAGGGTTCATTATGGAAACTCTGATTAAATATATAATGGATATTTTTCCATGCCTGAGGCTTTCTGTCAGTTCAGAGTATACTTCAGATAACAACTGAATAGTGCAGAAAGCTCTCTCGGTAAATATTATGGGTCAGTGTCTCCCAGGTAATGGAAACTTAAGCATCTGCTGTATGCTTTAGAGTGAGCTTTCAGCACGCCACATTTCTCATAAAAGAGTTCCAGCAATTTTCCATCTGTATTGCAGAGGTGGAACATAATTTATTTAAAAGGGTATGGTATCATCGCCATTTACATCAGTTCTTCTCCACCCTTTTTAAAAGTGTTACGCTAGTGCTCCCAATAATGATTCGGAGCAGATACCTAAGCAATGCCAGTACTTTTCCTTACCTGGAAATTAGGATGTTTTCTCTTCCTCTCCCCCCCACTTTCCAGTTATCCTGAGAATAGTACTTATGTCATATCTGTGATCAGCATTTCAATGGTTTCCCCAGTGTAAATTATTTTCAGGGGATCCCTGCTTTCAACTATCAGAGGTTTTATTAGAAAGAGTAGCTCAGACATGCTAACACGCTGCAGGAGTCCTGAATGTAGAAACCCTGTTTTATGTTATATTTAATAGAAATATTTTATTATTAATGATAGTGAAGAATGCAAAATATATTTGGAAACAGCAGTTATCAGTACGCAAAATATTTTCTCTGGTGCACTGTCATTAACACATATAAGTGATGACAAACTGACAGCATATAAAAACCTGAGGACAGTCAAGAGTAGAGGGTGTCAGGAAAGTTTAAATGTACCTTTTTCAGAAAGTGATCTGCAAGTTGATTTATCTAATATTAAGCAATATGAAGAAATGCAGAACTGCTTGTGGAATACATGTGTATCATTTCAAGCATGTGACAATATGCAAAAGGTAAAACTGTTAGAAACTTCACTGTCACCCATAAATGTGGGGCTACTCATTTAACTTTATTTATTTATTTTGTTGGTTAGTTAGTTAATTGGTTACTTAGTTAGCTAGTTAAGCAAATAAAAATGTAAACATTTATTGTGCAGAGGTAAAATTGTACCGTGTAAATAAATACATGAAAAAAAGTAAAAAGAATAGAACACCAGTGTTACACTCTGCCAATATGGAGCTTCGACTCTTGCATTAATCTTAGTTTATCAGCTACAGTGCACATGTGCTTCCAAGTGTGTGTGTGTGCATATATGTACATGCATGTGTGTGTGTGTGTGTGTGTGTGTGTGTGTGTGTGTGTGTGTGTGTGTGTGTGTGTGTGTGTGTGTGTGTGTGTGTGTATTTGTGTGTGTGTTTCTGTATGTATGTTACTGGTGGTCTAGTGACATTACTAACTTATTGAGTTTATATGTTGTTTGTTATATGTTACACTCCTGCATAAACTTCTTTCCAAGAGAATCACAATATATACCATCAGAGCAATGAAATTTGGGACGGCATTCAAAAAGGTTATCACAAGGGTTAAGTGTGTTTTACTCTTCGCAGTAACCATTTCCAATTCAGAGGCAGCCCTACTACAGTGCACTGCCACAAAAAGGTGCAGCACAACAGTAGTCTGTCTAATGAGGCACTGCAGGGTGCAGCCTATGCTAATTAGTCATGTGCTCTCCCCATAGAAATCCCTGCATACATTACCACAGTCAGCCATGTTAATGAACACACCCAAAAGCTCACAATTCACACACTGCTTTCAGTGAGTGAGTTCTCAATAGAGGTTAGTACCAGTGAGTTTAACGGCAAGATAGAGGTGTGTATATGTTTGTGTGTGCGTGTCTATATGTGTATGTATGGACATATGTATGTATATATGTATATGACTGCATGACTGTATGCAGAGGTCTAAGGTGTGTGTGTGTGTGTGTGTGTGTGTGTGGCAGCAGTAGGAGGTTAGTTAGGGGATAGGTAGTTTAAATGAGTGCGTGTCTGTGTGCATGTGCGAAGGGGTGAGTGTGTTCATGAGTGAGATCAAGTGAGTGGGATACTTTGTATGTGTGTGTGTGTATGTGTGTGTGTGTGTGTGTATCTCTGCCTGTGTGGTATGAGAAGGGAGTTAGTTAAGGGATAGGTAGAATAAATGAGTGTGAATGGATGAGTGAGTTCATGAGTGAGATCAGATGAGTGGCAGACTGTGTGCATGTGTGTATCTGTGTATGTGTATGCATGAATATCTGAATGAGTATGTTGGGGGCTGTCATACCTCCACACTGCCCTAGACTAATGAGCCAATCCCATAATATTTGGAGGGAGCACTAGACATCAGGGATACTTTGTGTATTATGCCCTAATGGCATTTAAAAATGCTAACAGAACATGTTTTGCAGCACAAAAGATATGACTATGTGTGCATATATGTGTGGGAGTGGGTGACACTGGACACCATGTCCTAAAGGCACTTAAAAAGATGTAAACCCCGTACCTACAGCACTCACAGACAGCTCTGTAGCAAAGTTTTAGACAGCATGAGTCCTCTTACATTTTGGGATTGAAGTCTGGAAAGTTTATAGGATGATTTGGGACTGAAGGAGACCCTCTTTGGAAGTGTTTGATTTTTCAAGTTTTGTATGTGGAATGTTATATGGTGGTGGTCTCTGAAGATTGATGGATGGGTCGAAGTAAAGGACATGGAAGGCTGGAGGTTATAATGAGTTCAAAGGGTGAGTGATGATTTTTTTTTAAGATTAGTCACTTGCTAGCTAGTTTCAGTTAGACAAGAAGTTCAGAAATATCATCTGAAGAGCTTTAAATTTTGTGGTGGTGGCGTGGGAGGAGTATAAGCAAGCACACTGTAAAAGGCAGATTACTTGAGTGACAGTTTAGTAAGAATCCAGCTATATTAGGTAAAAATACTGCAGCTTTGAAAATATCATAGCAGAATTACAGATGTTTGTTTTCAATGTAATATTCACATACTAATTAATTCATTAATTTAGGAAATGAATACTTAATATCTGAGAGTCATTGATTTCCATACATACTGCAATAGGTCTTAGTTAACAATGACAACTCCCAAGGAACAAAGGTTTATAAAGACAAAACAATAAATTTGAATAGGTGAGAAAGAGAGACCCAGACTCAACATGTGGGCAAATATCAAAGAACAGCAACACTGTTTGCTTGTAATGGGCTGAGTTTTTGCAGCACATCAAATTAAAATATGTTCTATAATGTATGACAGCATTTCCATCACTGATGATTCTGATACAGTTTTAAACCGAATTTGACTGATCCGGCTGTGCTGGCAAGTGTAAGCCTATCCAGAGACATTTTATGGAGACCTCTACCTTAAATTCAGCCTGAACTGAATGCTTATACTGGATCTTGGTACAGGTTCTAGTAATAATCCATGTAAATGTGCATTAAGAAATATGTGATTTGATTAGATCTGTGAGATGTAAGCATGTTTAAATAATAAAAGAATTACAGCAATGCAAAGCCTTATGCTTATGTGCTCACCTGTGTTCACAAGCATTTATATTAGCATTGCAGGAGTACTCAAAAGCATTCTACTATAGAATCAGAAGTGATGCCTATCCTGCAGGAAATCATTGTACATTCTGAATCAGGAAGCTGACATACAGATGCTGCTACAGTACATTTTAATGAATTTATGAGCAGCCTGTATGTGTTGTCACATTGACAAGTATTAAAGAGTGCTTAGTTTTACTTTATCAATGGGGTCTGGTAATGAGAAGTATCCAGAAGTTACTACATTATTTGAAAGCCAAAGACAGAGTGGTGGCAGCACAGTAAAATATCTGCCTCAGACATCCAACATCCAGAATTCAATGCCGTTATGTGATGTGTGTGGATTCTGCATATTCTGCCTGTATGCGTGCTGAGGGGATAGTTCTTCACATAATCTTCAGGGAATCTAGGTTGGAAAATTGGTCGATGTGTGTATTACTGAATGTATTGTTTGTCGACTTGTGAATTTGTTGAATGGAGGTGGATGGAGTATGCAGGTAACCAGGTAAGTGCCTTTTAATGCTGATATTTTCAAAAGTATTGCAAGTTTTGGCATTAAGGATTATGAATGTGTCTGCAATCATATAGGTTTAGGGTACGGATTAGGAAAGAGGGATAGATTTTTACTGTTGTGGTTGAATGCTCATGTACATGGTGTGCATCTGACTCTAGTGGTTGAGTGCTCATGTATATGGTGTGCATCTGACTCTGTCTAGTACAGTGTCTTATGTGGTGATAGTGTTACAAAAATTTAGGCAAAAGGACGTGAATGAAAAGGGACTGAGAAGGCCCAGCTCATTACCTAGGTAACCAAAAAATAAAATCCCTTTGTTATTCTTGATATCAGCACCCTCCCAATATCTGTTCCACCTAGAAGCAGGTAAACATAAATGAAATGGAAATGAAAATGATATACAAATAAGCATGCTAGAGAGGCTTACTGCAGAGGTTTGAATCCATAAATAGGAAAGACTATAAAATCAATTGGTATTAAGCATGACTAAACTCCTAAATAAAATATCTATACATTTTTTATAAACGATGTTACAAAACATATTTTAATAAGAATAAAGGCATTGAGTATAAGTACAAGGCTAAAACATAAGGAAAATAGTAAATAAAAAGAACATGCAATAGAAATATTTACAGAATATCTCTACAAATACTATGCTTCCCATATCTTGATAATGATGCAGATAATCAATTTTGGTCTTGGCCCAGGAAAACAGGGTGAACATATTTCTAGATTATGTAATAGTGCTAAACATTAAAGCAGGTGTCAGACTAAAACAGTTGGACTCCATAACTTTCATGGAACTCAGCACAACCCACTGAGTTCCGCACAACTATTGTGAATAATAAAGTAATATGCAAATTTGACCAAAGTCTATGGAGAATACCTCATCTCAAGGCAGATAAAACCAGTGATGTCAGCACAACCATATCAGTCATATCAAATATGTATTCCAGGAAAAGTTGTTCATGAAGTAATATATATATATATATATATATATATATAGAGAGAGAGAGAGAGAGAGAGAGAGAGATGGAGCTACTACAGTTTATCAAAGTTTCAAAACTTTGATAACCATATGGCTGAGACCTTATGATTGAAGTTTTGAAACTTCAAATACTTTGCATTGAGATCACTGTACAGCTTTGAACTCGGGATTTGCCGTTTTCCTCACTGTAGTGTGATCTTGGAGTTGGTATATTTAAGTAGCGGGGGGGTGTGGGAGGTGCAGTGTGCTTTCTCCCTGCAAAAAGATAGGTATAATGTGTTTTGTTTACGTTTTGTGTTTTTTACTTTTATTTCAAAGTTTCAAAACTTCGATCATATGGTCTTGCCCATATGGTCTTCGAAGTTTTGAAACTTCGATAAACTGTAGCAGATCCATATAGATATATAGATATACACGTTAATCAATGCATATGTATGAAATTTATGAAAGCTCAACATAAATTACTTTAATACATGGAAAGCAATAAATGAAGGCAAATGTACATCAACCATTATTTCTGAAAATTACAAATATCCACAAACACTTACGGCTATCTTCATAATCCATAAACAGACATATACAAATAAATTTCTCACAATTTGTGGAATCTGATGTAATCTCCAAAATTTCTAATAAAAAATAATTAATTAAGTAAGACAAAGGGCAATCATGGCCACTTCATTATGGCTTACAGTAGCTAACAATGGTTGCAGGACATGCATGGGAAATTGAAGTAATGCACACACCCATGGAAATAGGGTGATTGAAAAGCAGATATGGGTTGAGGTTGAAGAAGAGAGGCACACACGAGGTATGATGGAAAAGGAAGGTCAGAGGGAGGTTCAGAGGGGCATAGGCATGTTTTTAATTTGGTGGGATTAAGCCCAATTTTTTTGAGAATAGAATGGATGGAAAAGACATGGAAAGAGGAGGTGTGCAAAAGAGCACGTAAACACATATAACAAATAGCACAAGACATGACTAACCAAGGGTGAAAATACTCATAAAGGATACACAAGGTACAAAGGCAGCACAAATGTAAGCCATACAATATGGGTGAAGAAAAATGACAAACAGGATAGGGGTGCATACCAGACATGGTGCAATACAAAAATACATACGTATAAAAGTACAAGTCATTACTAAGATGTTGAAAACCATGTAACAGTTGTACCGGAATAGACTAATGGAATCCAGTCATCCACTAGGATGTCAGCAGTGCAAGTGCAAACCAAGCAACAAAAGGATGAGCAAATGCAGGCCACAAAATGCAGGAGCAGACAAGGGTAGGGCAAACTCGAACCTCCATCCCTGAATGCAAAAGGAAAACAACTGAACGTGGTACCAAACTCCGGTACCACAGATAAAGATGAATGCTTCTGTGTAATAAATAAATAAGTATACACACCAAAAACACAGAAGAAATGGGATCCATATGTCAAAGGCACATGCCATACCAGTGGCAACACTTATGGGCGTTCAGCTATGCAACGTAGATGTCCAACATCAAATGGCATTACATAAGCCAGACTGAAAGAAGGCTTATCATGCATACCCACCCCAATGACGTGGAATATTATGTAAATGGTACTTCCTGCAGAACTTTCTACAGTTCCCTCCTTATCCCAATTCAAAATATCCCTTAAGAAACATCTAAAAATGCATTGGCTTTGTCCCTGTACAAACCTTGACTAACCCCCACTCAAACATCAACTATAAATGATAACCTTATTACAGGAATGAAACTCTGATCCTCTAACTGTTTAGAATTTTGTATGTCTCTCACCTACTGGAAAGAATTAAAGTAAGGATGATATCTTGTCTCAACCATGTATGTTAACCGCTATAAATGTATGTGTTTTCCCTTAGATATAATCTCTAACTATTTCCTACTCGACTGATAATTTCCAACTACTTCCTGTGTGTATTTGAGAAAATCATGAAGTTGTGTGTATATATTGTTAAACAAATGTCAATTTTGTGATAATTCACTGTAAGAATTTCACTGTATTTATACTTATGTATGTTTGGAGCTTTTCTCCCCAGGCCTCCACTTAAAATGGACCTGTATCCAGTTGGACTTTCCCGGTTAAAAAATGTAAAATAAAATAAATAAAAATAAATAAAATGGTAACACATATATGATGAATGAAAGCTAAGGAATGCAAACCTATGCACAGGCAGGAAGCATAGAAATCTCTGGGTAATCCACAACACACAAGTACAGCATAAACACTGATGGAATCTACTCAAGTGCCACCATCTTGTGTGTATATGTCTTGTATGAGTAAGATACCCATCATGGTGGCACAGGGTCATATTGTACCAGCACACCTACATTACAATGATACATTTCAGAAAGGTAAACATACGCATAGCATAAGTCATGTATATGTGAAACGTGTAGGGCAAAGCTATAAGGGAGAATGACAACATAGGCCCACAGCAGTGAAGAAATGCAAGCAAAAGAAAGTAGGCACAGAATAAAGCAAGATAACCATGGATATGGAGACACGTGTACATGCATGTGTCCACAACATATGATGGACTGCAATTCCTTGCAAGGTATATTGAAGCAAATGGCTAATGTCTGAACATGTACATAGTCCATTGGGGGTGGCTATAAACATGTCTGTGTACAAATGATGCAAACAACACAGAAATGTGCAACAAGCTAACAGCAAATGACATGGATACACAATAAATATAATTCATATAATTGTATATACTGCCATACAAACATAATACAACAGGTGATGCAATCACTGTTATTGATATAAATATCACATGTGTAGGACTGATCAAAGGACACGCCTGTGTATACAAGTACAGCACAACAAAATGAATACGTTCATTTAACAAATTACATATTACAAGTGTGTTTGTGTGTCAATTATATTACAGCCATACACATGTACATCCATTTAAATCAGTGCACATGTACTAAAAAGGTATACACATGGACATGTATACTAACCCCATGTATACATATCCTAATACAAGTTAGTTTCAAAAATCACAGGCTAGTGCCATAAGCAGGATACAGACAAAAAAAGAATCATGAGTGATGCTGAGGTAAGCAAAGGTGTTTATATCACATTATCAAAAGATGAAAATAGCGAATGCTATTTCATCGGCCCCAAAACATCTAAACATGAAAATATTGAACATTCAGAACAGCGAATTTTTCTCATGGAAAAAATTTGCTGCTCCGAAACACATACACACAACACAAGCACATCAAACAAACAGCAACCACACACTTAAATTCCTATATCTAATGCTACACTAAACTAAACATACACTACTATCTACCCACTTACCTTAACCCAAACCCTAACCCTATGGTCCATCACTATCACACACTCACCTAACTCACGCCCCAACCCTAACTCACTTAAACTGCCCCTAACCCTAACGTCTGTCACTATCGCACACACGTCTAACCCGCGCCCTAACCCTAACTCACTTTAGCCCGCCCCTAACCCTAACATACAAACACTCGCACACTTACCTGAATCCAACCCGTAACTTTTCACCACAGCACTAAGAATAGCGAAGCCTCAGAAACAGCCAACCGAATTCTTTCCCGAGGAAAGAATTCGCTGTACTGCAGCTTTGCTATTCTTAGCATTCGCTGAATAGTGTTCGATATCAGAACATTCGAAGTTTTAATACTTTGATGTTCTGATAGAGACCCAAGCAAAGCATCACCCCTGTATATTCACTAGGGACCAGTGAATCTCAATGCACTATATGAAAGATACATGTTCATATGTACCTGTCACAGCACTGTACAACAGCATAATTGCCAGTACATGGCACAAGCAAAGGCACTGTGATAGTGGAAAAGCATGACCCAAATATTTATATAAGTTATAAAATCAAGAACATGTCATGTCATGTTGCTGAACAGAAAAAAAGACTGCAACTATCAAAATGCAAGTTTGTGCAATATATACACATGGGTGAAGTGGGCAAATAAACACACGATCACCCTCACTGTCCTATGTGATAATAATGAGAATAATGTAGCATGGGAGTTGTCATCCCTCATAACTGTAGACAGGAACAACACATGTAGAACAATTGTGTCCAACTCATATTATGCTTACTGCCTCAGTCATATCTGTCACATGCAGGGTCAGAGTGTATCAGGCATAAAAATGTTATGCTCACTGCATGCATAAGTGTATCTACATGTACAGTTTGATGACAGCATAATGATTATGCAAACAATAATGGTAATGCATATGTCATTTGGTAATGTGTGACATACTGCTGCTGCAAAATAAAGCCACATATAACCTGGTATGTGCAGTGCACATTATGATGTATAACAGAAAAGTATAACAGCAGTATGGGATCCTTGCACAAGTGTGTCTAGGCCATACAAATTTGAATATTGAAAACACCATGGTGGCAGCATTACAAAACAGATAATAACTTACATTCCTGAGGGGCCACCCTGATGGAGTTGAACATCACAAAATGCCTCTCTAGTGATCTGGTGGAAGACGTTGCTCATGGCCAGTGCCATGTCCTAAAGACATTACCCATCATGTTCTTCATTTGGATCTGGAAGACACCTGTCATTTTGTCCCAGATCACACCCCTAAAATCATCTTCTTGCCATGGTGGTGGGTGTCTTCCCCACTGAGCAGGAGGAACAATAGCACATGTAGGTCCCAGTCTGTTGGTGTAGTTATTGTCCCTGGAATGGTCAGCATCCTGGTCCTCAGAGTCTGACTCAAATGGCAATGGTCTGGTACTTCATCATTGTCCAGTTAGTGACCTAGCATGGGTCCCACGCTCTGTCAAATTGGAATACAGGAGCAAAAGTTTTTCTATATATAATAGGCATTAACCTAAAATCAATGAATAAATGAAAATGTATACAAAAGTTACAAATCTATATGTAACTCTTATTTATGTAATGTTACACTACTGACTGACTTCATGTAAGTATAACAATATGAGTGATGTCAGGCATACATACAGTTTGTAATAAATTACAACATGATGTGTAAAATACAACACAGTTGTATGCAAAATATGGCTGAAATAAAACCCAATCAATGATATGGCATGGAGAGAAATGTATATACCATGTAAAATACATTTCCATTATGTATGTATGTATATAAGCAGACATCATATACATGGTGTGACAATGTACAATATCGGTAGTCATATGCATATGTATTGTATAATAAACTACAAATTAAACTATGCACAGTAAATGTTGCTAAAGTGTAATGAATGTCATGTAAAGGAAGTCACTCTCACGATAGTGATATGTATGTGGCTATAATACAACAAGTCATCCTATAGTGCCATACTATCTACTCCTTCACAGTATGTATTGACATGTGACACATAGCACAATCAACCTTAAAGGCAGACATCTGAAAGAACTATGTATCACTGAACTGGCAGATGTGAACCAACATAACTGTAAAGAGATTATATGATATGCGTTTAACAACAGCAAAACTTATGAAAAGGGACATTTGTAATGTTTGCCGTGTGTACATCACATTATGGTACATTTGTCAGGACAATCTAACATTCACCATTTCTTGCCATATGGTTTATTTGTCACATAACAATAGACAAAAATGTGTAATAATAACTATAGTGTTGTGATTATGCAACATTCAAATTTCATAATAGTTGTATATTAATAATATAAATAAAAGGCCAAGAATGGGTTAGTACAGCCATCCTACATTATTATTAAGTTACTCTGGTACACAACATGGCATGCAGTAATCAGTCTATCAGACATATGTTTAACATTACTTGCTCATTTACTGCCATCCCAGCCTTCAGTATGAATGGAAAAACACACAAACACAGCATGCAGGCATATATGGTTAATTTATAAGACAGCTATGCAATACTGACATAACACCACATTCCAAAAAATGCTGTTCAATTAAATTAGTATTCAAACTTTAAACCTATGACAAGGTAAAATCACAAAAAAAAATAATAATACTTACATACTCTGACAGCAACATCCTATCAGTATCACCTCTATTCTTTATCCAGTGTGTCTCTCACATTTATATTAAGGTGGGAATATGCTTTTAACTTTCCACTATAACTTATCATTATATGGAACTAATGTCATGTTTACATACCATGGATAAAATATGTATGTAAAAATATATTGTAAGATTAGCAATCCATATGCAAATTATGTGAGCAGCGCAACATGGTTAATATGTGACATCACAACAGTATATGGTTGGAATGGAAGTTGAAAGCTGAAGAAAAACTGCACACAATTACCAGCACAGAAACAGCCTGTAGTATCTAGAATTTATGTATATGATGTACATACATAACTGTCCCCTAACAAATGTATCACTGTCACTGACTATAAATTATTTTTGATTACATATGTACTTTCACAGTGAAAACAATGTAATGATAATCATGAAGATTGTATTCAACACTTCAGATGTAACTTAAATATAGGCATAGCATGTGGCAAACTAGTAACATGAAATGGTATGTAATGCTGTGTTTAACAAACCATCACAACACATTTATATAGCATTACAAGAGAACTGGAACTCAAGAACTACATGCCACTAGCATTAAGAATACGGAGTCAGCAAGCAGATCTATTCAATAACAGAAAAGGCAGACTATATACAATTCAATGAGGACCACTATCATACATACAAGTTTGCAACATGCCTGCTATGCAAAAAACAATAACAACATAAACAATAAATTTATAAAACAGTCACAATAACATCAATATGCCAAGTGAACATAGATGTTTGTCATTTAGTCAACAAACAGCCCATAGGCTCACTCTAATAACAAATAGCTGTTGATAAAACATAGCACTACATTCCATTGAAATTTATGTAAACATTAATGTTACTCACAGCAGACAGCTGTTGAGAACACATAACACTACATTCCACTGAAATTTATGTAAACATTATTGTTATTCACAGTAAATTCCTATGTATTACACATACCTTGCAGAAGTACTATATGAAGTTGTACATAACATTAGCATGCCTAAATGTCATAAGACTACACATCTAAACCTGAAGAATTTAAAGATGTTAATACTACTTCTGGAGACATAAAGTTGGAAAGTCATATCACACATCTCTCCCTCTGCTGCTACTCAAGCCTGAGCATATGCTCTATGCACAAGGCTCTGTTCCTAGAATGATCTCCAAGAGCTGTACATAGAAAATAATGAAGTATTACACCAACAGAATGTTCTCTTAAGCTCAGTGCATTATCACTGCTATGTACAAAAAAAGAACAGTAAAAAACAGTTACTAGTACATGTTGGCAATCCATATAATGCAGTACCACAGTGCATATTCAGTCATTGATGAATGACTCTCATTACCGTGCACACACAAAGATTACTGCAGACAAAGTAGAATAATCTAGATTCAAACCTATTAATGTCAACTATGTTCACACAATAAACCATAAACCTACCTGCCAGGTTAAGCGATCTTTGTTAATTTGCTATCATTGCATAAAATGATGGAATTCAAACAACTTAACAGCTATGAATATGCACAATAACAGGTGTGCTAATCTAACATGACATGTTATAAGTATATAGACTTACCTAACTATCTGGACAGAGATGTACACAGTCAGATTTCCAACTGTCAAATATTTATCTGTACTTTTGCAATATATAAATAGCCATTAAAGGAGTTCCTGCACAAGTAAATTATTCAAACCTGCATGTGTACATTATGTCGAAGGGCAGTCAACTAAAAGACATAATGGATTATAACAGACTGTTGTATAATTTAACCTGTAGTGATAACATATGTATGTATTACCCAGCATTCATACATACAGCATAATCAACAGAAGTGTATTGTATGGTGTTTCTAGAAGCTTTGCACTGAACGGGGATATGCATAGTCATCCATGGCATCAGCATGCTAGATGTGTATAAATCTGTACTGCATAAGTTACCAAGCAAATACAGATCTTCCTTATGTGATGTGCAACAGTACATGAATTTCTAACAGTAATGTTTAAAAATTAGACTACACAGGGATTTGAACCTACACATAGGCAAACAACACTCACTTTGTCATGTTGTTTAACCAGTTGAGCTAAGGGATATCACAGCTCTTTCTCGGTTTTAAAAGTAAATATTATGGGATAGCAATAAAACTGGTAAGTTTGAAGTCCATATTAATATACTGTTAACCACTGAAAGTCCTGCATAATGTTTACACTGGCCTAGTGTAGTTCAGATAACCTCAAAAAGCACTGACATGTATCTGTCAACTTTGAATATCAGAAGAAATGTACTCAATGTAAATTGCAATGATTAATACAGATGCCCATGGAATACATTTGAAACACAATGCATCACATAAGCAGATATGCTCTGTACAGACATATACTCCACACCTTAACACTTACTTTATCATATATGTCTGTACAGACATATATGATAAAGTAAGTGTTAAGGTGTGGAGCATGAAACTTACTGTAGGCATCTAGTGCCCGCATTTGACCTCAGCAACCTTCCACTGAAGTTCCTATGCATCCCTCCAATGTAGGTCATTGCAGAATTGGTGGCCTGCGTGCCAGTCCAAGTAGATTCCAGTTTATTAGATGTGCTCCCTTGCTATCTGGTTCCAGATTTTGATCATTGTGAAGTTCCTGGGACTTGCTAGCATCCTCTACTCATGTCCAACAGAGACAGTGAGCATCTGTGTTGTCTCCATTTCTGTACAGTTTGGTGCTGAGACTTGCTGAACCTCCTCTTGGTGGACATCCTCCCTGAAGTAGTATTACATTGTAAAAAAATGCCTTCCAAAAAGTTGGCACATATAGGATGGTGACAGACTATTGAAGTGCATCATGATTATGTTACACATATTCCTGTTTATTGACAACTGTTGGGCAATTGTGCTGAGAACTGTACACTTACTCTGAGCTCTTGGTTTATGCGCTGAGATTCAAGCACTTACACAGACATTTGCTAATGGGATTCCAAAACATTGAATGCTAATGAATCTCATTAATTATGTATGGCACAAATGGTACTTAGCTGTGTGTGCTTAGTTATCTTCACTCTAGGATATAGCTAAATCAGAGATAGCTTCCAAAAGTAAGCAATCACCTGCCTGCATTGCTGTGGAATAATACAGTGCTGTTATCACATACTTACATTCATATTATGCCTTGTAAAACAACTGAAATATTTTTTTATACATATGTTGTTTAAAATTCTCTGCATTGCAATCTGTCAGTTACATAAAGAAGGGGAGTAGATTTTCACAATATGCATGGATATGGGTACACGTCCATCAGTAACAGGGATGTTTTCCCATATGCAGTTGTGTCGCTACAAACAAACCAGCCCCACTGAAATACAGATACAGATGGAAACAATATATATCCATAGTTAGTGCAGAATAACCTGTAATGTGTGAAGTATGTTTGTGAAGAACAACAACTTATTGGGTTGTCTGCAAGTTGCCCGGTCATTATCTGATTTACGGATACTCTCTGATACTGAATCATTTAGCAGTAGTTGTGATAATATTCAGTGGGATATAGGCAATATTAGGATGTCTTAGCATTTACATTATTTCTTGTGATGATATGTTGTCAGGACTGCTTGATAAGTCATTTCCAAATACTGTTGTTTTACTGCCTTGTTTCTGTATAAATGTCAGTAATTGTGTTGTATACCATATCACGATGGTTACATTTGTGATGCTGTCTGTTGCTTACTACAATAACATCTCAGATGCAGTCTCCATTATTGAGATAAAATTATTAGTTGTGTTTAGATGTTTATGTCACTGTGGCAACACCTTTTTTATAGTGCAGAAGTTGTGGCACATTGATTATGTGTTTGGCCTTATTTATCATAATATCCACTGACATGGGTTCAGATCCTACTTTGGCATATATGAGCTGTACAAAGTTGTTGAATGGATTAATAGCTGTGCACATGTATGCTGATGATGTTCAGGCATATGGATCAGCTCTTAAAACACGCTTTTAATGTTCGTCCTGATTATCTGTACATGACAGTGATATACATGGCACAAGTACTTTTGCATAGCTCTGCAATGTAAATGAGAGGTGAGACATTCATTTGACATATGCTTTTAACATTATCATGTAAATATGTGAGCTCCTGTAGGGAATCACTCCATCTTCCAGATGCTGAACTGTAATATGAGACACAATTTTATATGGTGAGAAAATGAGATTATCAAAGATACTCTGGGCCACCAAGGGCAGAATGTCTTTGGACAGCTGGTCAATACTGGGCAAAGGAATCAAATATGGACAGTTGTAACACACATGATGAATGCTGTGTGTGGTCACAATAGATTCACGGCAGCCTGCTGGTGATATTGCTCTGGCATCATGAACCTCCATAAAGCCAACAGACTCTGTAGCTATGAAAGGCAGGGAATGCCACTGGATACAGGCCAGCATTGCCCCCCCCCCCCGTATGAGATAAAGATGTATCTGGCCTCCCATCATACCACCTGTCAGGATTGTCAGATACCTGGAGAAAATATTGAGTCAGATGTTCCAGGATATACAGGCATGTCCAATGTTCATAAACAGTGCAGCATGCACTAATTCTCACTGAAGGACATTACTGCACAATTCTTAACATATTATTATATTTTTGTTACAGCAGAAGGACTATGCCATGATGTGACAGCACACCTGATGTGGATGAACAATGTAAGTGTGATAGCATGTTACCTTACCAACATGGTATATACATAACACTGTCAGCAACAAATGTGATGTTGTGGATTTCACTTGCACAGGCCTATCAAAATTAGTAACCTATGTCATGTGTCTCCATATCCTGTTACTGTGATCTATAGCTGCTGTGTGGCTCTGCCATCTATTATGACCGTGGAATATACTCATGTGCTGTTGTTTCTGTGCCATTTTAACCTACAGATACATCATCACAAGACATGGACGAGGAAGTACTTGCTGTAAGTGTAAGTGACATGTATCATCTTTCTCATTTTTCAGCACATCCACTATCTACCTCTTCCAGTAGCCTGTCCACTGATCCTGAGGTGGGATGTGATGTACCTCACTCTGATAGTATGGCCAATGGCACATAGGTCACTGCACTGAGTTCTTTGTTTGGCCCAGAAGGGGAAAGACATGTAGTTCATGGTATAACCTCCAATAGGGAGGATAATTTGTCGGGCCCTTATGATGATGAAGTGAGGACATCAGATGACGGACATGATAATGATGATTGTGACCCACTGTCCCATGTAGAGTCTGGTAATGATGGTGACACTTTCCCATATTGGACCACTATTATCTGCTGGACTACAAATGGGAGTGTAGCTAGCATGCATGGATGCATGCCAGAGGGTATTTGCCTTCTATTAAAGGAAATGAACTTTCACAGCAATGTCACAGCTCTGACCTATATGCACTTGTCTGTGCCACCTATCATGTAGCACACAAGTGGCACGTGTTACATGAAGGTCAGGAGTGCAGACATGGCAAGACCATGGCAGCACTGGCTGCACAGCATAACAGTGTGGTACCTGTTGCATGCTCTGTTGAAAGCCTTGTTATGGTGATGCTAGAGCAGTGCCATACATACCTCTTAACTTCTTAGTGCAAGAAATCTGGACAAAGCTATAAATAAAAGTGGGACAATGGCCCAAAAATAAGGGCACTTTTTAAATCTTGCTCTTACACACTTAGAAAGTTGATAGAATAACAGGTTTTGCATTAGTATGACTTTTCTGAAAGGTATGAAGTCTGAAACTTGAATGTTTGTCATTATTTTCTAGCTTCAATTTTTAACAGTTTGCCACTGACTTGCCAGAAGACCACAATTTTATGAAAAAAGGACCAAAAATATAAGGAAAAAATCTTGACATTCTGCAAATATTTGTACAGTTGAGAGGTATGATAGTGCAAACGTGGTGTTATGTGTCCTAACTCTAAGCAAATTACATCCCGTAGTGAGAGGCACACTTCCTTTCATTAGAATGGCACTCAGACTTTAATGTCTGTGTTGCAACATGCAAGCACATTTGCTGTAGGTTACTGAACTGTGAGCCCAGCAGTCATGTCCAGACTGTCACATCACAGTACTGCTCCTGCCCACACTGGGTCACAACATGCTATTGTCACCACATCTAGATCCTCGGTACAGCACCATTGGCTGAGTGTTTCTGAATGTGCCAGAGGCAGCCAGTACAGTGGTGTGAGCCATTAGTGTGGACACCTTGTACTGCATTGTAGTAACATGATAGTTAATCCAATATGTGTCCTGTTGTGTCATTCTGACCCTGTGGCAATGATGACTGCTCTGCTGACCACTGACTAATCAATCTCTGTGTGTTTTTTATACATGTCTGATGCTACAGGGTTTTTCTGATCATTTTTCTGAAATAGATGACTAGCTTCTAGTTGTGATACATAGTACATATTTATCATTAGTATATGTTATTTTAGATAATTGACAACAGCAATGGTCTATGTGACAATTTCCATACTTCTATGTTTGCATCTCTTTCTAGTTAACATGTCACACATATTTACATGTTTAACAGCATGTTGTCTTAATCACACAGAATTAATTGAACATTACACATTTCCTTCTTGTCTGCCATTCCCACATGCACAAGTATGTCTCTGTATGCGTGTTGCTTAGACATTTTAATATGTTACTGCACATGCCTCACCCTCAGCGCTCACTGCACTTCTATGAACCTGTTTCCATTCTGTATCCCCACGCTGACCTCTGGTTCCGATATGTGCCTTCCCATATCTCACTGATTCCACACACATCTAATTACCTATGTTGCTGTATCCCCAATATTATTGCATGTTCCATGTCTGCACTGTAGTCACTGTCATTGATGCTCTGCCTGATTGAACATATTTTAACTCTGACATAGTCATGCTGCAGCAATAACCTGTACAGCAAAGTATTGCCTTATGTGTGACATTCCATGCCAGGCATGGGATGTGAGGCTTTTTTTCTTTCATTTTGGCCAGTCCTTAGGATGTCTGTAATTACTCATGCTGCTGTATGCTGTTTACTGCATTGTAACACAGTGTTACACAACACACAATGCTATGTGTAATACATTAGTGTTAGTGTACAGCCCCTGCTTTTTGTTTATGTTTGTGGTGATATATTCCCATACACTGCATGCACCTAGATTTTTTGTGGTTCCGTCTATTTTACTGCTACCTTCCCATGCTAGTAATCTGTTTGATTATATCATACCTGTACTACCGTACCTTTGTTATGCACACCTCATGCATGCTACTCATTTGCCCAGTTGGTCCTGTTTGGTGATGTATTACACAGAGTGACTACCTGTGGTATACATCCAGATGTGTTTCTTGCTGAGTCTTGTGCATATGTTCTTACAGGTATATTATATGTTTCTGTTGTGTATGATGTTTAATGTGGAGTACTAATAGTGTCTTTCCATTAGTCATGCTCTGTGCTGATGTTGTGGGACAACACATGAACATCACTGTTTAGTCTGTGCACATTTGCACATGTGGCTTTTCATGACTCAAAGTTGTGTGCCAGATAGTACCATTTGCTTCAGCTAGGACACATGGCCAAATCCTTCATCAGCCACGTCTATTTCTTCTCACCCATGTGTCCTAATGATTATCATGTAATAACTCTGGTAGTTAATATCAGACATCTGTTTTTTTGAGGTAGGTTATGCACACCCATGGCTGGCAGGTCACCATATTTTGATATTATCATGTTGTGAAGCATGACACACACAGTAAGCATCTCTGATGCCTTTTTTGGTGTGTATTGTACTGCACCCCCAGATGTGTCCAGACATCTGAATCTTCTTTTCTGCAGGCCAACACATGTTCAGTGGTGTTTAATGTTATGGAGAATGCTCTGTTGTACGCATACTCAGCAGAGCTTGATGGGGCTCTGTATGATGTCATTAACCAAGGCTCCAGTGCACAACTACACTCACTTGTTTTCATGGGATGAGAATGAATATTTGATCATCTTGTATCCTGTGGAACTATCAGGCTACTGCTTACTGTACAGTGGTGGTCATGTGCTTACCTAGTAGGAGCTCCTCTGGTATTTCACTGTGTTGTAAAGCAGACCTCAAGACACTTTCCCTCCATATTGGTGTATCATGCACACACCTAGGATGTGTTGACATAATATTAGTAATGAGACCAACTGTAGAGCACACCATCTGACACCTGAGCTCTGGCCACCCCTTTCGACTGATGTACCATTCAGCATCAGGTACAGATGGTGTTCTGACTGGGATGTGGATGCAGTCTATTACACTCAGTGCATGGGAGGAAGTTAACTATGGCATAGAACTGTTGTATGACAGTTCTGCACTCCATGGCTGTTGCTGCAAAGTGGATGCATTCTTCATTGCTGCTAGGAGTTGTGTCACAATGTGACTGACAGCTGCGTGGGTCACTCCTATGTCATCTCCCATATATGTTGAAATGTCCCAGAGGATAGTATACTCAGACTCAGACACACTTCTGTTTCTACCATGTCTGGATTACCCCACAGATTAGGAGCATACATGTGTGGTACACACATACTGCATGCATCTTGCACCATCTCTTTATCTAATCTGTATCTATTATTTTCTGTTCAGAGAGTTGCCCAAACTGTAAGCTGGCTCTCTGCCTGGATGGTTGCCTTCTGGGATGCCTTTGCAGATCATCCTCTGTTATGGCTTGCAGTACCCCAGCTTGCTGTTGTGTATTAAATGCCAGTTACATTTTTGTTAAAGATTGTAACTAAAGGCACAAAATGAAATTTTATTTTCACAGAATATGCACGCAAACACTTTTCTGTGTCAAAAGAAAACTTCATGTTTCAGCCTTTATAAAATTACAAGGTTTTAAATATTGCTTCCAAAAGCAGAAGAGCTGCACTTATGGTATTAATATTAATGGCCAGGTGGGAGGTGTTGACATCACTTTGGCTGCCAGCTCTAATTAAACTGAATTAGCATAGGTAAGCAGTTATGTATTAGTTAAATAACTGTAACTTAAGTGATTGTCAAGATTCTTGTTAATGACCTGTATTAGTCTATGAAAATGTTTCGGTATGAGCCAGATGTTCTGTTTTCCATTCTTCAGAAACAATTAGATTAGTTTAATTTGTAACTGTTTAGAAGAATGCTTCTTTTGTTTATACTTAATATCAAATATACATTTTTACCATTTTAGTTTCATTTTGTTGCAAAAAATGTGGTCCCATATGATCTTAGCCTAGGTCTACTTAGTCCTGGCTCATTCTTAGAACATAAGTATATAGTCTGCTTATTGCCGATTACTTCTTGGCTACATCTCTCTCTCTCTCTCTCTCTCTCTCTCTCTCTCTCTCAAGAAGAGTCTTTCTTCTTACATTCTCTAAACAGCCTCCTTGAAGAAAGGTGCCAACTGAGTTGTATCCTCATATGGTAATCCTATATTACTCGCCATCTGAGTAATGCTTTTGCTATGTTCCAGACTGACTTCCGGTGTTCAGTATCTATGTGTAGTTCTTCCTGATCTCACTGTCTCTTGCTATTGTTTAACCATTGCTGTTCCCTGTCTTTCTTGTGCATGCATATATGTAGTGTTACCCCTTACTTTCTCAAGTAGTATCTGCTTTTTCCATAGAATGTGGAATGTCTTGCTGATTTTTGGAAATCAAAATATGTAGATGCTATTTGTATTCTGGACTGTGTTCGTTTGAGTCAAATTATTCCTCATTTGATTTCAGAGCTGGATCATGATCAAATGGGACCCAGGGTAGCATAATGTATCAGGTTCTCGCCACATTGCTCAGACATCAATGTACAGAGATTTGGATTTAATTTAAAACTTTTATTTCAAATTTTATTGCACAAACACATATGGCCAAAGTTAAACAGTCTCATATTGAAAGCAGACTTAGCACAAGCAACAGTAAACTTATCTATAAATGAAACTCTCATTCATTAAAAATGCATCTGCCCAGTGGTGGTTGGATTGTGCATCAGGGGCCCCATGAACGCATTTTTTTGAATGATGTATAAAATGCATGAACATTTTTTTTCCAGTAAGCATGAAACAAAATATATTAACCAATAATGATAAAAGTACCATTTCAGAACATTTCAACCATAAAAGGACACCCAAGCTGCAAAATCCGTACCCAGCAATTATAGCCACTTTATCAGCAGCTGTGCACACATCAGGTCTGATTATGATAAAAATGCCCACAGTAAATTATTCCAATTTGCTTTACACAAATGTATACTAGTCTTGCAAAAACAGGCGTTTTAACTTTATAACTTTATCATCTCAGCAAGATCAGTCATTTTTAAATACAGACATCTCCAAAACACAGCAGTTATAGCAGCCTTTTGACTGCATCTTTCTCAGATGCCTGTGTCAAAGAAATGAGTAACAATAATAATGACAAAAGGCACATATTTCAAATAGCCAAAGTATTCTGACTTAATTCACACACACACACACACACACACACACACACACACACACACACACACACACACACACACACACACACACACACACACACACACACACACAAATACCCAGTGGTACTTCAAAGCAAGATTAAAGACTATTTAAAAATGACCAGATGATAGCAGAAGGTACTTTCATCCACAATGCTCCCACTGCCTCCAATAGTTATAGCCACTTGGTTGAGTGTTTATACCTCTTAAAGTTATGAGGAAATAAATGGATGAACTACCTAAAATTGTAAAAAAGTTGACTAGCATCATAGCATAAGATCCAACCATTGTAGCACAGTTAAATAGAAGAGTATGTATAAGAGTATTAGAAACATTAACCACTTAATAATATATGATAAATCAGTATGCACAATCTCTACAGAAGTGAAAGATATCTGAATAATCCCATATTAATGTGAAATATTATTAATGTAGAGGTTGCTGCTGGAAACAACTTTATATTTCAGTGCTTCATCTACAAATCCAGTACCTGCTGTCATTGAATAATAAATTGCCTGTGTTGCATTAAAAAAGAGTGCACTGGTGATATTGCCATACAATTTCCTGAACCAGATCAGCTCATGCAATTGAAAATGTCTAGCAAACAACTACAACAGGTTTGTAGGTACCAGGTATCCAGCTCTGGAGACTATTGAGCAGCCTGTCTCAAATTACCAATTGCTCCAAAGCATTATTTGGTTAAGTAACTTGCTCAGTATCAAACAATATATAAATGAAGGAGGAAAGATTCAATCTATGCACCCCTTGCTACAGGAAGCAGCAAACTGTTAACTTAAGTCCATACAGAAACTTAACATTTTCTTGCTTTGGAATTAAGAAGTAAAGAAAAGAAATGTACTGGTCATGAGTAAAATAAAACAGAATGGTAGTGCTTTATTGTAAGTGCTTTCGGCTCTGAGAAATAGTTCATTGATATATCATAAGACATTAATGTTTAATACCTGAAGTTGTTCTGAAATAAATATACATGAAAACACATGTGCTCAATCAAATAAACCAAGAAAATTTGAGTGAAGTGATAAACCATCATCTTAATGTTTGAGGGTGCCTGTTAAAACTGTCTTGAATACAGATGCCGGGCTGCACAAGTGGCATACAGGGATAAAACCCTGGGTATTGCCAAGATGACCTGCGTCCAGGTAGCAGCTCAGGCATCTGGCAGAGTGGCATGGAGGGTTAGGGATCACCATCACAGGTGGGGAAGACAGAGATATGAATGTCACCTGCAATGATCCCTGGTGGAGACTGGGTATGTTGTGTGACTAGGCAGGTATGGCAAACTGCTGTGGAAGTGGGGTAATATATCCCCATGGGAGGAAAGAAAGGGGGGGGTTGAGTAGGTCATATGTAAAAATCGCTCAATGGATTGTATTCAGCTGAAAGCCCCAGAACAACCTCAAGATCCTCACCTACCCAAGGTAATATCAGAGTAAATCAGGGGGTGTTGACAAAGGCCGGTAGACCTGGAAGTGGATATGGACACTGGGGTAGGAGTACCATACGATGAAGCAAGAAAGGCCAACAAGAAACACTCACCAGCTATGCTCCTTAAATACCAGAAAATTAACAAAATCTCTCCATTCACATCTGAAGCAACACAATCTAAAATATAGAAAAAAAAAACTTTGAACAATTGGAACAGTTTACAGAATATCTGTATAGGGCATTCATTTTATTGTTTTTGAGTATCACATAATTGAGTTTGCAAATCTTTTGTCAAACACCTTTTTGGTGATGTTGTAAATACTATTATATCCTCTTTTTTCAGAATCAGCCTGGGAACACTGTCTTGTTAAGTAACTTCATCAAATTTAGAAAGTAGACCAATAGAGGATGAGGAAATTGAACAATAGACAAAAGGAAAGCACTCATTACTAGCTTGTGGCATTAATCCTCTATGCAAACTGCTGCCATTAATCCTCTGTGCAAGCTGCTAATGTTTAATACATTAATAATGTTTTTGCAATCAACATCCAGAGGCACATCCAGAAACTTAGAGTTTACCTATGAATCATACCACTTTGTTTTGTGATCCTTTGTAGCTGTAAATCCACTGCTCTAGCTCAAGCAGACACAACAAAGCATACTTTCCTGCTCAGCACATTAAAGACCCACATAGCTTGGCCTAAAGACAAATTAGTCTTTCATCTTTTTCCCATATTTCACAGTAACAACCCTACAAGTTCAACATTATGTGAATGGGGGATTATACAGTTTCTAAAAACTGGAAACTTTAGTATACATTTGGTCTGAATACTTAGGAATTGGGAGTAAGAATGATAGGACCAGGCATTCATTCATTCATTCTCCACTTATCCATTAGATTGAATGCAAGGTTGCTGAGGAGTAGGATCCTATTTTGACAATCAAAGAGTGAAAGGCATCGAAGTTCATCCCAAATGGGGTGCCAACTCATCAAAATATACAGACACGTGGAATTGCTCTTAAGTGATATGGACATCTACAGCACAATTTACAGGCCCACCAACCCACTTATAACATATATTCGGTTAAATGTAATTATCAATTAAACACTACTGAAAAAAAAAACTCTTAGCCCAATGAACTGTCAAAAGTACCAATAAGCACTTTCATTCCTTATTTATTGTTATAAGGAACTTCATCAGATTAAAACACTCCATAACAACATACTATTTAAACGTCCACTTAACCAATCACAAACACCTTTAGCACACCCCTAACTAATTCATAAAGGTACAGTCATTTAGAGATACAATAAATAGCATAATAAACAATATAAATACTATTTAAAACACTGAATTGTTATTCAAAAATTAAAAATAATACAATCCTTGCACACAGAAGGAATGGAAGCACTTACTGTAACTTTTGGCAGTTCATTAGGTTATGAGTTTTTTGCTTTTAGTGGTATAACTAAAAACAAAAATTGACTTTCCAGACAACTTTTCTTGTTTGCAGAGGCAAGTGACAGCCCAGTACTGATGCCTGCTGTACATCCCATGTACAGAGCATGTGTGGAAATTGGGGATAATGGATACGTCGCTGCACTGGACCTGTGGCTGTCCCACTCCCTACCACATGATTTAGACAAGATGTTAAATGAATGGGCTAATAAGGATCCCCAGGAAGGAACAAGTGGGTTGTATGACTCTCACCTAGCCCTGGGATGCATGGCCCTTGCAGCTGATATACAGGTGCAGCTATGGCTGAACAAAGGGGCTGGCTACCCCAAGCACAAGGTGTTAGGGGGAAGCTCAACATGTACATGCTGTTGTTGTGGTACTACATAGGAAGTGCTTCAGCCATGAGGACAAATACAGTTTTCACATTCAGAAATTAATGCCAATAATATATTTGTGGTCATGGCTGAAGTTGTGTGGTATTTTAACTCTAGCAAACAGTTTTCTTCAGAGCAGAACTGCCAGATCAAGGAACTGCATAGGATGCCAGATAACCTAACTCCAGTTCTAACCTGATGGAGGAAGTGGTCAATTTGATAGAGGTGGAGGAGCTATCATCCAGGTCCTGAGGACAGTAAAGCAAAAAAGCATGAATTCTTCTCAGGGAGGTTTCTATTTTAAAAGGCATAATAAAAAACCTTCCTTGCCTTTTTTGTTTAACTGCTCCAACAACATCTCAAAATCAAGATACATAATGACAGTAAATATATAGTGGTTGTAGAGGATGCCATTGTGTACAAAGGAGCCCATGAAATTTATTAAGAATAATCTCATCTTATTTAATTGATATGTGATTAATTGAAGCCCAAAGCACAAAAAGCTTTGGGGGGTAGTTACTTAAAAGAGCAATATTCATAAGGCTACAAAGCACAGAAACTTTTTATATGCAAGGGGCAAGTCCACCTACACCCCCTGATATGGGCATAACCCCTGCACCATATCTATCTCTCTGTTTATATCTTCCAACAAAACTTGATTTTCAGCCATTCTTATATAAATATATATATATATATATATATATATATATATATATATATATAAATATATATTTTGAACAGCTGTATTCAATTAAGCATGATTTGATAAAAATGCTTTGTGAACTCCATTTAATCATGTATAATGTATGTTATTTAATCTCTGGACAATTTATTTTGACTTATTTACTTTTAGCCATAGGTTTAACATTACTGGTTTCTGGTCTTAACATATAAAGCAAATAGTGCCAAGCCAAACACATTTTTGCTGCATTTCAGGCTTTTAAATGTTGTATGTAATCTAACCAAGCTAATACATTCTAACTAACTGGAGTGTTTCACACAGAATTTTGATGTGGTATCATACTCTCTGCTGGTTTCTGGATATATAATTAAAATGCATATCAGGAAATGACTCAAGCCTTTTAAAATTCCCAGGCATCAATCTGATCATCTGATCATGTGCATCACCAGCAGTGATACATGACTTTGGTGACTGAAATGTTGGGGAATCAGCCAACGAAAAAGTAAGCCAAATACTTTCAGCTTGTTTCTCTCCCATGGGGTTCAGATGAGAGGATTGCAAGCATAATACTATTTTCAGGAAAAGTGTAGGAGCATCAGATATCATAACATGTCATGCATGGAATTGTGGTAGAAAGAAAGAAAGACTTTTCTGAAAATCAGCTAGGCCATCACATCTTTAAACCCTAGTCAAAGGGAACTGTGCCCCGCCTCTGCCCAAAGGAATGACCCTAGAACATAGACAGGGTCAAAGGAGAGTGCACAAGTGATAGAAAGCTAAGAAATGTACAATGCTACCTTAATTCCAGTTTGTTCAGCATTTTGTTTTGAACTACAGCTTCACTGTTTTACTTACACTGAATACAGAATGTGTTAGTGAGTCCAGTTCCACAGTATGAAGGGATACGGCACTGATTTACAGTCCACATGACTTGAGTTCAGATAGTGACTCAGGTGTTGGAGAAGATAAAAGGAAGCATCCAACACTTGCCTGCCCATCCTGGGGGGAGGAAGGGGGGGAGTGATCTCTTTGGCTGCTTGCCACTTGCAAGTGATGGCTTGTTGATGACAGAAAGACTGTTGGAAACTACAAAACCAGTAATGCCAGTTCTTTCTGCAGGTAGGCTGAAACATAAATTTACAGGCAGCAGTATAGTAGGGCATCAGCAAAAATATAATAGGGCTTTACTGTGCACTCATGGATAGACAGGGCGACTGGTAATGGCAGTGGAGTATTGAGCCATTTGTTAGACTTCATGGCTACAGTGGAAGTCTCATAGTGATATCAGATCTTTTTTTTTTGCCCTTGCACCACACCGTACTTGCATAGGACTGATTGATTCAACATTAGATATCAGATCTTTTCCCATTACCCTTTGGACTGTCAGGTTGGGATGTACAGAGGCATGGACCTGGTGAGTCACTTCATACACTACAGTAAATTCTAATGGCCTACAGATGGGCAAGATAAAGTCTGCTTTGATTACAACTTCTTCTGATTGTTTCTTACCTGGGTCAGAGGCCATGATGTCACTGATGGGGAAATTATGGGCATCATTCCTAGTAGAAAAGTTGATGTTCAGTATAAGGCAAAGTGAAAACGTATTTAGAAAAAAAAATGTCAGTGGCAGCTTAAAAGTATGATATCCCTTAAAAGTGTGAATGATTATCCAGTTCCTTGGTGTAGAGAGATAAGGCCTATGACCCAGACATCCTGTGTTTGATTAGCAGACTGAGATCTGGAAAATCTGACAATGGGGGTCGAGGGACTAAGGAGACAACAATAGTATACCTCTCATAGAAGAAGACAAGGGGCACATGCTTGGGATAAATACTCCATGCAAATTCCCAGTGAAAGTGGAGATCAGATGGAGGTACTTGCTTGTAAGAGAGTATGGCTTTCTCTAGGGATATATTATTCACTGAAATTGATGACATGCCCTCATAAAGGTCCATTGCACACCAAAGCTTTCAGTGTCTACCGGTTTGTTCAGGGATGATGTGTTGTTGGTGTATCTTTCGGCTTTTCCTGGTTAGGGGTCGCCACAGTGGAACTCCGGTCCGCTAATGACTGGCAGTAGATTTTATCATACTGGGTTGCCAGCCCTGACGCACAACCTTCAACGAAGATACGCCTATTCATGCATGTCTCCACACAGAAGACGCTTTACCTGAGAATCGAACAGGACAACGTCTTACTGTGAGGGGACAATGGTACCGCAGCACCACCACGATGTGTGCATAACAAAAAAAGAATCCCCTTATGATTGCTTAGATGACAGCCATGCCATGGATGGCTGGCTCTTGTCTGGTTAAGGGACAAAAAGGTGAAGTTTTGGCAATCAGCCAACTGATCAGTCAGTGTGGAGGGCAAAAGTTGAGAATAATTCAGCTAATAGTATTATAACTATTAGGAAGCATTTTCAATATTTGAATCATGATGTCCTAATATCATGTTGCAAATGGCCAGTCATATTTAAGTGCAGTTGCAATTCTTGCCCATATAGAGAATTATAAGCTGAGATCACTACATATGCTGCTGTGCTGTTAAAAAAACAACATAATTGTATTCCTTGGAGAACCCGGTAATAGCCACCTGGAAAATGTGAATAAAATGTCTGAACAATAGTTAGGAAACTGTCAGATATTCTGCACACTAAGTGCATGTAGTACAGCAAAATGTGCATTTCACACATACTACATGACATTCACTTGTACATTATATCATGCTTTATTCATGCTCCTAGAATTCTAACTACATACATACATATCACTGTATTATCATCTGTGAATGTGTATACTGTTCTTTGTTTTAATAAAATATTTTTTGTGTTTGCGTACCGTGTATCTAACTTTTGGTGATAATTTTTAGCAAATGCTTCCTATCAGTTTACCCAGTGACACAGAAATATTTCTGTGCTTCGAGGACGTAGAGCAGAGCACATATAGAAGCAATGTCTTCAGTCATTTTCTCTGACACTGTAGGATCTAAAATACTGATGAACATACCCCATGAAAAATAAACTGCAACGCCAACTGCATTCCAGTCATGACAAAAGACTGGGAGCAAAGACCATGTACTGTGTTGACATAAAACTGGAAAGCCATATTTTTATGCTCATCTTACCAGTCTCTGACTGTTCAACCTGTTTGACTTGGGGGAGCACGTATCAGTCTTTGGAAGGTTCAGGGGGTCATAGTGCCATTATTCAACACATATCTCTGCACTGATTTATTTTAAAACAAACATTTCAGCAGCTTACATTAGGGCCAGATTAAATGCCTTGGTCGATCAGACTGCAGCCCATGAGCCACCTGTTGAACACTCTTGCATTAGTGAATGGCCAGTAATGGACATAACAGAATATATTGTGTGTATGTCAAAAATAAAACTAATTGGAGATTTCCACTAAAAGGAAATAAGAAAATGCAAAACGAAAGTAAAAATGGACATAAAACTAAATATATATGTAAAATTATTTGTTGTGGTCCTTGTTTGTCTTATTTGTTCTGTTAATCCAGGCAGCTAGGGAAGAGAAAAGTACAGTTGTATAAGTAAACTTACCATAACAGTAGATGTTAGCATGATCACTGCTGCAGTAGCCTTAGGTATATGGGTTATTCTCTGCCAAGGTATACCAGCCTGCCAGCTTCCAAAGTTTAAGGGCACCATCTATGCTCCCAAAGTGTCAGGCAGACTGAGCTGAGCTGACTAAAAGACATGTTTGAGCACAAAGCCCTTCAGAGGTTTTCTGCCAACAGACAGGGAGAGGCTGAGCCCTGAAAGGATACTGTTAGGAAAAACAAAAAATAAATGTCCACACTCTGGCACATCAAAACACAAAGGGAATGGAAGGAGGGAGCAGCCACTACAGCCCTGATCATTTGACCACCTATTGTTAAGATAAGTCTACTTACACAATGGTACTATGTTCATCATATTGATCACTGCTGCAGTAGCCTTTGCTATATGTGTAGATTACTTTAGCAAACAACATTTGGGAGGTGGAAGGAGAAGAGTCCAGGAGTGCCCGGTGAATCATTCTAGCAAAGCCTGATTGGGACCTAGAGAAGGAATCAAGCTTATAGTGCTTTGTAAAAGTATGTACAGAGGGCCAATTAGCAACTTCTAGAATATTTCAAGAATCTTAACCATTTCCAAAAAGCCATAGATGAAGCAATGGCCTTGGCTGAGTGAGCCCTGGCCCTGCCTAGAATAGTTTTGTAATGCTGAGTACAGAAAAAGGTAGTAGCCTTACACAACCATTTGGAAATAGTCTGTTCTGACACAGGTTGTCCCTTCTTCTTGCCTTCACAAGAAATAAACAATTGATCTAAAGATCTGAAAGATTTAGTTCTGTCAAGATAGTATCTGAGTTGTCTGTGGACATCCAAGGTATGAAGTATCCTTTCAACCTCAGTTTTTAGTTTCAGGAAAGAAAATAGGGAGATGGATAGTTTGGTTTAAAGTAAACTTGGATACCGCTTTAGGCATAAAAGAAGGATTAGTTCTCAAAGAAACCCTCTTCCTTCCTGCAGAAGTCAGAGCAATCAGTAAAACAGTTTTTCTTGTTAAGCACCTCAAGTCAGCCAGGTTATCTGGTTCAAATGGCAGTGTTAGCACCTCTAACATAAAATTAAGATCCCAAGGACAGGCCACCAGTTTACTTGGAGGCCACTTATGCAAAATCCTTTTCAAGGTCATTTTGATATGAGACTGCATTAAAAGAGGAGGATCCATGGGCAGACATGCTGAAATGTCTAATAAATGAACCTTGATAGAGGAATTAGAAAGGCCATAGGATAACTCACACAAACTTTGTAAAACCATAGAAAAACTAACTCTAAATGTGTGCTGGGTACGTTGTTGGGACCAACAAGACAAACTTTTCCATTTGCTAATATATGATTTTCTAGTAGCAGGCGTGCTTGTCTCCATTAGTACCTGCTGTACATCCTCAGTAAAAAGGTGCCTAAAAGGAATTAAGGCACTATCATCCAGGCAGTCAGTTGAAGTTGACTGTTGCTGGGGGGTGTATCAAACACCACTGTTCTTGTGTGAGTAGATCCAGTATGTGAGGAAGCTTGTGATAATTACCCCAGCCATTTCCAAAGAGAAGGGATAACCAAAGTTGCCTGTGCCAGAATGGAGTCACCACAATGATCTTAGGGGATTCCTTTTGAATCTTCAGAAATACCCTGGATATTAGTTGGAAGGGTGGAAAAGCATCCAGAAACATTCTAGTCCAAGGAAAACAGAAGGACTCAGTCTTCTGAGTTTCTGCATGGGGTCCTGAAACAAAATCTTGCTAGTTGATTGTTGAGAGAGGAGACAAAGAGGTCTGCTTGAAGAACTCCACACAGATGGAGCAAAGCTTAGAAGAACCTCTGATCTAGTTTCCATTCATGAGAGTGTACCCTGTCCAACTCAGCTTGTCTGACACACAGTTTTGTTCTGACAGAATGTAGGATGCCTGTAGAGTGAAACTGCACTCTGAAGCAATTTCCCAAGCTAACACAGCTAGTCTGTAAAGGGGGTATGACCTGGTCCCCCCTTCCTTATTGATGTACCACATGATGGTGGTATTGCTTGCAACCACTTGAAGATGTCCTGGGGACTAAAGATGGTTCGGAGTGCTGCTGAGTACCTTGATCAGAGCAAGCATCTCCTTGATATTTATGTGTTTGCATCTGACTTTGGTGTCCCACACACCCCTGCACTTTCATCCCTCTGAAACTGTTCCCCAAGCAAAGTCTGTGGTGTCTGTGGGGACTGACTGCTTTGGAGCAGTGAAGGAGAAGGGGAGATATGGATTTAAGGATATCTGTTGTCTCTAACAAATTATTTCTCTTAGGACAAACCCCAGAAGTGAGATTTGAAAAGATAAAGGGTGTTGATGATGAGACCAAGCAGATTTTAGATATGGCTGTATTTTCCTCATGTAAAGTCTTGCCAGGGGTTTCATGAGAATCAAAAATGCCATGAGACCAAAAATCCTGTGGTATTACCTCTCAGTGACTGAAGTATGATTGGAAAACCTTAGAAACAGATCTATACATAGATCTATTTTTTCCTGTGGAAGAAATGCTCTTTGAACTGAGGTGTCTAGTTGACATCCCAGGAACACAATACTTTGGGAAAGGGTCAAGAAAGAATTTTAAATGTTCTCTTGGAATCTCAGCTTGTGTAAAAGATCTTTCACCCAAGAGACAGAGAGATTTTTAACACTTTGAAAAAGACTACAAAGATAAGCAAAGTCAAAAAAATTTGGAAAATGTGGATACCGTTGTAGTCTGCAATGAACTTTAACTGAAGCTAAACACTTTTGTGAACACTCTTGGTGGTGTGGATAGTCCAGAGAGTAAGACAGAGAACTGATAATGTGGTCCAGACCCACAAAACCTTAAGAAACATCTGAAGTCTGGATGAATAGGGATGTGATGATAAGCATCTTTTAAGTGTAGTGTTACCATGAAACCTGAAAGGAAGAAGAGGTAACAGGTTGTGAAGTGACATCATTTTGAATTTGGGCACTATCACAAAGGTTTAAGAAAGAAAGGTCCAAACCGGTCTCCAAACATTTTCTTTCTTTGGCACTAGAACATCCTTTAATAAAACTCTTTCCCCACTTGGGAAGTAGGAACTTGTTCTGTCACTTCTTGGGCAGCATGTGAAGAAGAACTGAAGAAACAAAATAATCTGATCTGGAAGATGAGGAATGACTCCCTGGAAAGGAAGAATTTCTTTTTACTGCCATCTCTTACCCTGATGAATGAATTTCAGAACTCATTTGTCTGAAGCAATCTGTTCCCAATTTGAGAAAATGGAGATTCAGACTTCCTAGAAGAAAAAAAGGGACTAGAGTGTTGGGAAGGTGGCCTAATGGTTAAGGTGTTTGCCATGCAAGCACAAGGTGCAGGGTTTGAGTCTCACAAGGGATAATTGGCTAGGCTTAAAATGGCTCACAAGGGCAGTTAGCTTAGTACTAATCTATGAACCTAATCTATAGAGTGTGAGGGGATCACAAAGTCGCTTGAATAGTCATTCAGACTTGTTAGACTGTAGTCAGTTTTGGATTGTTTGAGGCTTCCTTTTGGAACTCCCTTACAATTTCTTCTAAAATGCTTGTTTACCTGCATTTTGTTGAGACAGTTTATTCTGCTTTTTGTCAAAATGGGATGAGGAAATAAAATATTTGGAAAAGGATGGCTGAAAATTTTAGAGATTACCCTGATGAATGAATTTCAGAACTCATTTGTCTGAAGCAATCTGTTCCCAATTTGAGAAAATGGAGATTCAGACTTCCTGGAAGAAAAAAGGGGCTAGAGTGTTGGGAAGGTGGCCTAATGGTTAAGGTGTTTGCCATGCAAGCACAAGGTGCAGGGTTTGAGTCTCACAAGGGATAATTGGCTAGGCTTAAAATGGCTCACAAGGGCAGTTAGCTTAGTACTAATCTATGAACCTAATCTATAGAGTGTGAGGGGATCACAAAGTCACTTGAATAGTCATTCAGACTTGTTAGACTGTAGTTGGTTTTGGATTGTTTGAGGCTTCCTTTTGGAACTCCCTTACAATTTCTTCTAAAATGCTTGTTTACCTGCATTTTGTTGAGACAGTTTATTCTGCTTTTTGTCAAAATGGGATGAGGAAATAAAATATTTGGAAAAGGATGGCTGAAAATTTTAGAGATTGCCTAGGTCAGCTTGCCCCTTTCATTACACATTTTGATCACCTCTGCAGCAAAGGACATAACCACTAAATCTCTATCCAAGGGAGAATTTAAAATCTTATTTTTAACATCATCTGAGAGAGTCTGAGAATGCACCCATGCAAACCTCCTCAAAGAAGTACCAGTGGCCATAGCCTTGGAAGAAGTATCAACAGAGTCATACACACACTCTGTATACAATGAGTAATGACCTGGGCAATATAAGAAACTAAGTTATTTAAAGCATATTTTTCCTCACAAAAAGAAACTGTAGATAAAACAGTTAGCCAGAACAAACTTTAACATATGAACCTGATAATTCAAAATTCTGAAAATCAAAGTTACTGAAATACTTTTTTCCCATATCTATCAAGAATGTTCCCATCCTTATCAGAAGGAACAGAACCAGAACTTATTAGATGCTTCACAACAGTGGTATCAACTAACACTATAGCTGCTTTGTCAGGTTTGAAAATAGTGCATAAAAATTTAAAAGACTGAGGAACTATATACATTCTATCTGCCTTTTTAGGGAAAAGCTGGCTGACTTTCAGGAAAATTGCAGATAGAAATACACACATCCTCTAAGGCAGACAGAACTGAAGCAATGGGTGTAGGCTCTAGAAAATCCTTCTGTAACAACTCATAGTATTTTCTGAGGGACTGAGAAACCTGAGTGTTCTTCCTCTGAAAACACCGGCACATTCTAACAATAACATCAAAGAACGAGAAACCCCAATAGGGAGAATCACAAACAGAGCTTTCCTCTGACTCTGAATCAAACATCTGAGAGGAAAACAACATTGTATCTATCCCTACATCTTCCTGTTCAGATTCAGAATCTTGAATGTCTTCAGGAAAAGAGGTATTACTCTTTCTTTTACCAGAAACTATTTTACAAGAAGGATCAAAAGCCTGAACTAAACCCTGAGCCTGACCCATTAAACTACTCATAGCCAAAAAATTTGAAGAGGAGTAGATACATTTTTGGCTTTTGTTTCTTTTTGACAGGAAAAATGTGGCCATCTGTGTTACTACTGGTAACAGTAGCTTCCCCAGGAATGGAAGCAGCATTCTGATGCAGCTGGGAAGCCTTCCCTGTTCCTCTTGATAGCTGAGGGGACCCCAGTAGTCACAGAGGATGTGGCTAACCCCAATGCATAGTGGCTATAGTTGCTACACTGGAGAGATCTGTTGTAAAAAATGAGTGGTCTGAGGTCCAACAAATGAACACAGCAGTCACTCAACTGTGGCTGTGACAAATTGCTAGTCTGCTGTGGTGGTAATGGCTGTTTACTTATTTTTATCTTTTTGTGGCTGGAAGAAGGACTGACTGTAGGACTGGCAGTCTATTCCATGGTCAAGCCAAAAATAGTGCCTCTTTTCTAGAGAAGACAAGCAGCAAATAACCAATAAACACTACCAGTCTACAAAAGTTACCTTTTTGACATAAAAACACAGTAATAAGCATAAAATATATACAATTTCTTCATGGAAAATTGTTTTAATTTACTTTACATGATTTTTAAACTGACTGGAAAACTGAGCGCTACATTTAAAAGTATATTAGAGTTTCACAACAGTTCTTTAAAGCACAACACTTCTAGCTTTAAAATAAATTTCCTGAAGAGGAAAGTGATAAAACAGCAACACAAATAAGAATATGGAAGTTTTTTTTTCCCCAAAGGGAACTTATTTGAGTAGGAAAGAAACAGCACAAGCCAACAGTCAATGTTCAAAAGCCTCAGAGGAACATATTATTTGGCAGC
Organism: Protopterus annectens; assembly: GCF_019279795.1. Classification (NCBI taxonomy): domain Eukaryota; kingdom Metazoa; phylum Chordata; order Ceratodontiformes; family Protopteridae; genus Protopterus; species Protopterus annectens. The sequence goes on along the minus strand of NC_056725.1, from coordinate 368,374,173 downwards.
AGTAAAGCTCTGAAGGGCTTTCCAACCAAACTTGTGTTTTAGTCAACTCCATTCAAGCTGCCTAACAGTTGTGGCACATGGAGGTGCCTGAAGCTTTGGCAGCTGGCTGACTGTTATATCTGTGGCAGGATATAACTCATATAGCTAAGACTACTGCAGCAGTGAGCAATATGATGAACGTCTAAAAAGACTGCATCTCAGCTTTTCCTAAGCAATAAGTCTGATAGCAATAAAGCAAAAACATTGTAAAGATCTGAAACTTACACAATTGCAGCTGATTACTGTTTCATTTTTCTGGTTTTTACATGTCATTTAGCAAGCAAAGACAAATCTAGGATTTCTAGAATTGTACACAAACTTCAGAAATGTAGCCCTCTTCTCCATTGTTCAGATTCTAAAAAACTCACTGCAAAATTACAGAAGCCATCTTGTAATTCTGCATGTAACTCTATGCAGTTTTAAAGGCATCCTTCCCCTCTGAAGATATGTGAGCCAGAGGGTTACAGAAGTACTATGCTGTACAGAGCATCCAACTTGCTACACAGAATGTGCAATGCTACAAAAGTTACTTATAATGCTCATCTGTAACTACCAGTATTATAACACCGCATTACATATTCAATGCAACCCATGTACAGCCAATATAAACATGGCACCAGTCTATCAAGAGATAGGTTAATCATGCAAGCAAAGAAGAATGTACCTTGTTACAGCAGACAGATTACAGAAAATAGTGACCAGGAACATCAGTGTCCATAAGGGAGAGAGAATACACATTTACTTAACCTGTGAACTTTACACTGAAAGTGTATTGGACATATTATGAAGCAAAAGTCTAAGAAAAAAACCTGTGGAGTTGGCTATAACCTCCTTACTATAAACAATACCAAATTATGAGGTGTTTAATGCAAAAGGTTTGTTGTTTATATATTTTATTTTTTATTTTCTTGCGGTGGTGATGCTGCGGTAGCATTGTCGCCTCACTGTTAAGACGTTGTCCTGTTTGATTCTCAGCTAGAGCATCTTCTGTGTGGAGACATGCATGAATGGGCATACTTTGGTTGAAGGTTGTGCGTCAGGGCCGGCAACTCGGCACGTAAAAATCTGCTGCCAATCATTAGCGGACCGGTGTTCCGCTGTGGCGACCCCTAACCGGGAAAAGCCAAAAGACACAACAACAACATGTATTTTATTTTGTTTATAAGGACACCCCCCCATGATTTTTTTTGTCAGAGCTGAAAATCACTGCATGACATAATGGAAGACTCAACCCACAATGCCTCACTTCCTAAATTTATGCATAATTTACAGTATCTCCAAGATAAATGCATCAGTAGTGGCTTCTTACTTCCTGAAAAGACAAGCTACCAGCTTGCTCTTGCAGGTGGAATACCTTACAATGAAAATAAACACATGATAATGCTACAGTAGTGAAACCACAATCATAGCCGGCCTTAGGCATAGGCCAACTAGGCGGCTACAAAGGGCGCCGCTCTAGTAGAGGCACTTTTCCAGTATTTATTTGGTGTAGGTAGACCAGGATGGGGGCACTAGTTGGTGTGGTGGGGGGTGCCGTGGAGCCCTTTTGCCTAGGGCACCAGTTGACCTAAGACTGCTCCTGACCACAATGTAAATAAAAAGTTGCTCACCTAAGAAGGTAAATAACTTGTTCTTATACTTGCATGCAAATTGTTGTGTAGTATTATTTTGTGGTTGTGATTCTAGAGGCAGACTGAGTAAACAATGACGCTAAAATGTCAAATAATATGACTGAATATTTATCTTTTCTAAAATTATTTATGTCTGTAATATATAGAAATAGAAAGATGCTTCTTAAAATCATCAATGCCCTTTAAAAAAATGGGTGAAGGCCATGTAACCATTAATGTTATTAACAAAGAACATGGGTATTTAACAATAACTCCTACAAAACGCGCTCTGGAGCTTGTTTTTTATACATGCTCAAACACTTTCCCCGGGATTCATGAAGCTTGCGCCAGGTGCACGCATAGCGTAGGCATTATAATGCCAAATATGGCCGCCGAGCGACTCAGGTACGATCTAATTCCATGTGCACTACCGGCGTACGCCAGATCTGCGCAGCCCCCGGCATAGGTATGCAAATCACCCCATGTGCAGTGTTGCACCATGCAAATGAAGGCATATAGTGATTCATGAAGTGGTGCAGGCGTAGCGTAAGCCCACGGAAATGTAAACCAAAAAACACGGTTTACATTTTCCCAAACATAACATCGGAGCTATGGAAGAGGGCCAGACCCAGGTATCACAACGTGAACATATGCCAATGGCGAAATACACAGCCAATGGCATAAGAAAAGATGCACAACACGTAAATAACAACATTTAATGTCATGTCCACAGTAACGCACAGCAGAACCGCAGGGCATGTGTGCGAAAGCTGTAACATAAAGAAATAATATAAAAATGTCGTAAAATCGCAACATAATAGAAATCAGGTTTACAGCATAACACACAATGGTAGGCATGGAACACCACAACCAAGGTGCAAGGGTTGCTAAGGGCTTGCGATAGTGTTCGGCGCGGTAACTATGAATTAGTAGTCAATGCCATGCAAATGAGGCAGATAATACTGAATCGCAAATGTCCCACGGGAGGAAGGTTGTACCATACAGCGCAGCGGTATAACACCGAGGAGTGGCTCAGAGGAGATACATGACATCAGCAGAGGGGTGTGCCACTATAGCACTAAGCACATTGGAGCATTGCAAATCTGGCCTGTCCGTTGCTAAGCAAAGCTGCAGGATAGGGGTGGGGAGGAATCGTTTAGCTGAGAGCACACATGGTGGCCAAAAGTGCATGTGTATGAGGATGAAAACGTGCCCGAAACCCAGTAATCGGACGCACGTGCTGCAAACAATAGCAGAAACAGGAAGGTCAGGGGAAGGAAAGAAATGTGGAAGTAGGATAATTGGAGCACTAATGAGCAATCAACACCAATCAACCCACGAAGGCCAATCGACGGCAGCTGACAAGTCCGCTTGCAGAAACCTGCAAAACAGGATAGGGGAGGCATGTGAATGCAAAGAAAGGAGGGGAGGTATTGGATTGCAAAGACAGGAGACCTGACACAGCAGAACAAAGCAAACTGACAGCAGACCGGCAGTAGCACACATAACGCAAGATACGCCAGGTCCAGGAAAGCACAAATGAAAGTAGGCTGCAGGATGCATGCCAGAAAATGGTAGGTGCAATGCACAGAAATGTAAAGGGAAGGTCAAGAGGTAATCCACGGCAGGCAAATGTAATTCAACACCAAAGGCACCACAATAGTAGTTCTGGCAGTAAAACACATAACATAACATAACCTGTAGCTACAAATGTGCATACACACCCCATGACATCATCGGTGTTCACAGCACAATAGTATAAAGTGTGTAAGCACCCAACACACATCCGTGTATTCCCAAACACCGCACCATAGGTGTAAACACACGGGGAACTTTTAAAATGTACATGTTGGGAGCTGCCATAGCTGTGATTCATCAGCATGTGTTAGAGACTGACGGTGTTGTGGAGGATGATGCCGACAACCACCGCAGGCCTCGGAGGAGAAGGAGAGTGTTAAGACCAAGGGTAACCTACCAGGGGCTACATGACCTGGAGATAGTAGAGCATTACAGGGTGGACAGGGACATCTTACAGCAAATAGTGGAGCTGTGCCGGCCACGCCTGAGAACCAGAAACAACAGAGGGGAACCCATACCAGTGGACACGAAGGTATGTGTAAGCCTGCGAATACTGGCCACAGGTACCTTTCAAAGGCCAACTGGAGATATAATGGGTATCTCACAGGCATCAGCATCCAGGGTACTACACCAGTTCCTGGATGCCATGTTGCCACATGCCAATGAGCAGATATACTTCCCCAGAACTCAGGAGGAGTTGGCCAGCAATATGCGCCACTTCCACCATGTGGCACAATACCCGGAGGTACTGGGTGCGATAGACTGCACGCACATACAAATCAAGTCACCACCCGGTGAGCAGGGTATGCGCTACATAAACTGCAAGGGATTCCACTCCATCAACTGCCAGGTCATGTGCAATGCCCAGGGCATTATCATGGATGTGTGCCCTGGCAGCCCTGGAAGCTACCATGACTCCCATATCTGGCATGCCTCACAGCTGTATCAGGTATTTGTCAGGGGGGACATCCCACATGGCCATCTCATGGGGGATGCTGGCTATGCACTGGAGCCGTGGATGATGACTCCCATCAGAAATGCACACACACCCATGCAAGAATGCCATAATGCAGCACACGCACAAACCAGAATCATCATAGAGCGTGTGTTCAGGATGCTGAAATCACAGTTCCGGTGCTTGGATACATCTGGTGGAGCCTTGCAGTACTCTCCAGGCATGTGTGCCCACATCATCATAGTATGTGCCATGCTACATAATATGATCCTGCGGAAGCAGCTGCAGCAGGGACAAAATGGTGAAGGCCCTCATAGCCCACCGCAATTGCCAAGGCCAGTACAGGCACAGAGGGATTCAGACCATGAACACACTGTGCCAGCCCCAGTAGGCAGACGGAGGCATGCCCAATATGCCTACGCCTTGGCAAAGAGGGAACGTATAGCACATACACTGACCGTGTAGGCCCCTACGGACTGACACCTCTCCACCTGCACACACAGTAAAATGGATGGCACACAAACATGACCACCTGTAAATTGTAATGTATGGGTGGCTCAATGTGTGACTCCTACATAGGCAGCCCTCAAACATTGTAAACAGAACAGCCAGTGCAACACGAAATGCCAACACCTGAACAGTACATGAGTCTTACAGCATATGGTGGTGCTGAGTGCCTGTCATGTTCCCCGCCAGATATATATATATATATATATATATATATATATATATATATATATATATATATATATATATATATATATATATATATATATAGATATATATATAGATATATATATAGATATATATAGATATATAGATATATATATATATGTACACATATGCATATATATAATACAGATAGAAAGGGCAATAGAGGGATATATGGCGATACAGATGGATTCAGCGATATCTGCAAATATGATAGATAGTTCAATGACATTCATAACATCTTGGAGGTACAAATAAATAGGATACCGCCAACCATGGAATGTGTAACATACCAACATGCATAACCACGAGGCTGAAAGACCGAGAGAACACAGTACCGGAACAGTACATCCACGAGTAATAGTATGATGATATGAAGGGACAGTTAGTCACTGCTGACCGTGTCGCGGTCCATGTAGGTACTGTGTTCAATTGTGTCTGTGAGTGCCGTAGTCTGTGTAAGTGTGCGTTGAGGGTGCCGTGTGCGTTTCTGTGTGACTGTAATGTGTGTGTGTCCACAACATGTGTATGTTGGTGCCAAGTCAGAGGCAGATCAGTTTGGTAGGTGTGGGTATAGCTAGCCGTAGGCATACGGTTACTACCTGTACCACAGTAAGAGAGACATCCCCACCCTGGGCAGGCGTGTCCTGACATAAAACAGTACAAAGGGCAAATGTCCGAGATGGTAGGACATAAATATGTCCCATATATAATGTAACAGTCGTATTTAATAAAAACAGAGCCAAAAAAGCAATTACTGATGCTATATTTGATTTAAAGATTTTTACTAGGAATTTAAGTTTGAAATTAATGTTTTTAAATACTAATAATAAACAAGAACAAGTTGTTTTTAGGAAACCTAGCACTTTTATACCGAAAATGAACTCTGTTGTAAATGCATTTGAACAGTTATGTATTACTGATTTTTATAATGTTATAGATAACAACATTAATTTTAATAAGAAACATAACCTTAGTAAAGATGAATTGGACACATTGAACAAACTTGAGAACGATTTCAGCTTGGTAATTAGACCAGCTAACAAAGGGGGACAAATAGTTCTCTTAGATACAATAGATTATAATTCATTAATGTATGAAATGCTCAGTGACAATAATTTTTATCAACTTATAAGTAGAGCACATGTAGATAAAATGATTTCAGACATTATTAATGCAATTGAGTATGCAATTTGAATGCCTTATTACTGATGAAATGGTACAGTATTTTTTGGTTTTCAAACCAGTAGTGCCTGTTATACAAGGGCTTCTGAAACTACATAAGAATAGTACTAGACCGCCTATGAGGCCTATAGTTTCTGTAAGGGGATGGTCCACAGAGGCTATTTCAATCTATGTGGAGAAAAAACTGAGACCTGTCCTAGATACCATGTGCCATGTTTTGAAAGATACTGAACATTTTTTAAGGGATTTATATGCATTTACTAATCAAGGAACCGCTGATGGTGAATACATCCTGGTTACGTTGGATGTTATCTCCCTCTTCACAGTTATACCCAACACACTGGGCATAGACTTCATGAGAAAATCATTGACAAAAGTTGGTACATATAATGCTAGAGATTATAGTTATACAAAAATTGATTACCCTGGTACTCTATAACAACATTTTTATTTTCAATGATAACATCTATTGGCAGAAGAACGGTGTAGCAATGGGCAGCTCCTGTTCAAACAGTTACGCCAATATAGTTATGGCTACATGGGAGACAGATTATATTTTCAACAGTGCATATGCACCCTACATTCCTTTCTACAGAAGGTTTGTAGACGATTGCTTCTTCCTATGGAAAGGCACCTTGGAAAAATTGAAGCTATTTATTGAATACCTGAACCAAACCACTGACTTTTTAAAATTTACTTTTAATTACTCCTACACAGGAATTAATTTCCTAGATGTCTTTATCTACAAGGACATACTAGGCAACCTTGGTACTAGAATGTATAGGAAGGAATGTAGGGTTAATAATCTTCTTTCTAGACAAAGTATGCACCCAGAATTTGTCTTTGACAATGTTGCACGTAACCAATTTTTTAGAGCATCAAGACTCACTGTAGATCCGGTTGAGTACGAACATATGATGCACACTACTAATTTGGAGTTAAAGGACCGAGGCTATCACACTAATAGCATTAATAAGAATGAGAAGATGGTAAGACAAATGAGATTTAATAAAGCTAAACCATATTTTTCTAATGCTGTTCCTAGACATAATAAGAGCAAGGAACCTAAACTCAGTCTCTGCCTCACCTATGCCAGAGATATCAAGCACTATACAGATATTATCAATAGAAATTGGCAGATATTGGTTACTGAACCCACAATCTCCTCTCTAATTGGTGTTAGACCCCAGTACACTTTTAAGAACAAAAAGAACTTGTATAGGAGACTATGTGGGGTAAAGATAGAGAAACCTACCATGGAGTTTAAAGGCACTTGACCATGTGGTCACTGTCCACAGTGCCCATACATAGACACTTGTCTATTATTTCATCACCCTGATACAACAAGAACATTTGATATCAGGGTAAGTGCCACTTGTGAGACTGTACACGTTGTTTATTTGGCTGAGTGCCAACAATGTCATTGCTTCTATGTAGGCAAGACTGACAGAACTCTCAGAGAGAAAATGAGAGAGCATTTATATCATATTAGGAAGAAGTCTAGAATTAATGCCTTGGCAAAACATATCAATACCATGGGTGAACATCATAAATTTACCTTTAGGGTTCTATCTGTCATCTATGAGAATAATAGAGGAGGTGATGTGAGAGTTAAAACTGAAGAGACAGAAGCAAAATGGATAGTTAGACTGAGATCCAACCTAGGACATGGTCTCAACGAATGTGTTCCTATTAAGCCCCTATTACGTAACAGACCATTAAATAGAAGATGTACTTTTTAGGCACCTGAGCATCATTTAAGCTAAATTTTTAAATATTAGTATTTACATGTGCATATTTAGATCTGCTCATACATTTTTATGTTTGTTTTTATGAATGTTTTTACAATATAAAATGAGTCCTGTCTTTTTAAAATCTTTTAAAATGTTCTTAGCCATGTGACTAATTAATACATGTATAAAGGTGTGTTTTCAAATGGAAGAGTTACACCTGATGAAGCTATGTGAAAGCGCTTGTGTCTTCAATTAAACTGGTACCTGAATTCTACCATCTCTGGACTTTATTCATATATTTTTGGATATATTCTCAGCCTGGATTTATTACCCCTTGATCTCAGGGGGCTCTTGGTTTATGTTTTTCTAACAGTTGTATTTAATAGTTATGCCTGTATGTAAGAAATTTAAATGTGACATGCAATATGATAAGTATCCAAAGTCACAACAATAGGTATGTAGTGAGGATAAAAGTATATGCTACCTGTGTACTGACCGTGGCTACGTGTTGGCCTGGAAACACTGCTTTGTGTCCCGCAAGTGTCCAACAATGACCATATGATAAAGTGGCAACCCATGGCAAACAGGCTCTTTTAACAACACAACCACAATGACTGCAAATATCTGGGACAGAAATACAAGGGATAGCTGTCACCTACACATATCCCCTGATATATTGCTGCAATTACGGAGGTATACAAGTAGCAAGCTCACCTGCAGACGATATGGAAACCAATTAAAAATGGCCCAATGTACAATCCCGTAACATAAGTCTACTAACTGTTAGCTGTCTAATCAGGGATGGAGCCCACACACATATATACGGATTATGTAGAAATGCAAGGCCCACAGACCGTATATGTTACGTACAACCACCGACATCCCCCACACTAGAAACTGAAGCAATACAAACTGTAATAGCAGCACAAACATCCAGTCAGTCAATTACATCTGCAGAACCCTCAACATACCGTGTGAGAGACACAATTAAAGGCGACATGCAATATTGCAGGCGTTGTATTGTGGAACAAACAGCCATGTTACAGGTATTGATTGCAATACTCCGTTAACAGACGTCGGGATGACAGGTACACCCACAAGTTGAACCAAATACTCTACCTGTCACACACAATCCATGGGGGACATGAATCCAAACTATACTTGTCTCCATGCATAGCAGTTGCAGTTACTCATAACAAAACACAATACAGACCATCTCCCCGAAGGTAGGGGAAATAGGCAAGGCCCAAGTGGAGAATCAAATTATACCCCACTGTCGCCACGTAATTGGCGAATGGAGTAGCTGCACAGCTGATATGCAAGTAATTAGTCACTCAGGAACACCAATTGGTGGGAAGAATCCACATGTTTCAGGTATCGACGTATATAAGGATGACTTGCCAGGCATTCAAACCGTATGCTCATACCGAAAAACAGTTGAAACACTGTGAGAGAGATAGAAACGAAACGCCGTAACGACATCAAGGTATGTAGAATGCCCCATATGTAAGGTTATGTATAGCATGATCTGTATTAATTAGTTTTACTGTATGTATAGCCTGGTTTGCATTAATTAAACGTGTCCGCAATGCATAAAGTGGGGAAAGATATTGATGTAGTGATGTCTTGCTGAGCATACTAACGCTTGTAGAATCTGTGCGTCCAGCAGTGGGACACAAGGTACACAGCACAGACACCAGAAGGGATGCTACATGAGGCCATTAAACAGAACAATGCCATACAACCCACCGTCAGTGGTAGGGTATGTCCAACAAGGACGCGCCATAGCAGGGGATAGTATATGTTGATATACTGTCACAGCACGCATGTGTATGGGTAAATAATGTTAATGACATATGTAAGGTGGTCCCGCTGAGCAAGTATGCTTTGCATTATGGGATACTATGTGAAATATGTGTAATGTATAGTATTATAGGTAGATATGACAGATATTCTACACAGCATAACAGGCATATCATGCATACCACAGGTACCGTCTATTGTTATGTACAATAACAGGATACATATGGCCTGTAGGTATGGGACATAGTAATAGCATGATAGCTAATCTAAATGGAAGGGCTACCAAGTAACCATGCACAAAGGGCATGTAATAGCTGCACAGGTGCATAGTGGGGTACTATGCAGTCTGTCAAGCCCATGTGTAAGCACAACTACAGTGTTCACACTAGTGGCACCTCTCCAGGGTAGTGTCCTGTGAAGAGCAGAGCCAGGTGTCACCTGCACCACTGCACAGTACAGCCATTGCAGTGATCCCAGGCCTACATGTGTCTCCCAACCACCAAGGGAGGTATCACATGAACAGTGCTACTGAGTGTCCCTGCGTGATGTACAGAGGACTTATGTCTTACAGCATGGTGAGTGTCCTGTTTGGGAATGTAACCCAGAAGCACATCCCACTCACTGTGGCATGTGTGCACATATCCATGAGCATGTTGCTCACAGTGGCCTCTGTTTATCTTGCGTATGATGAGTATATCCATCAATAATGTTGTGGACATGAGCCCTGTCTGATCAGCAGAGGTCACCCCTGAGTATGTAGTAAGCAAATGTGTACAGATGTGGTGTCTGCAGTGCAACCGCATATTTAAACTGTCGGAGCTCAGTAAATGTCATGGTGTGTTAATGTTGTGACATGTAAAGCTGTAGCTGTTGTGCAAGGTACACCCTAAATGGGGTGGTGTACCCTTGAATGTGTGTAGATGTCTTGAGTTCAGAGGTACAATGGATGCCTATGTACCAGTTACACACCCAGTACAGATAGGTGTGGCCACGTAGGAGGATATCCATGTGACAGTGGCAATACGGTAACCACAGGAGTGGGTGCGACATATGTGTGTACTGCAAACATGTACAATGTATATGTATGTAGGGGACTACCATCCATGTGATAGTCAGTGGGTGAATGGTGTAATGCAAAGGTGATGTGCATGCACCTTGTGTCATGCAGCTTGATGCCATGATAGTCATATTATGTATCTGTCACAGTGACACCCATATGGTTGGAGTTAGTATCAGCTGGTGGAGCAATCATGGTGCTTGGTATGTAGGGGTTCTAAAGCTAGGCAGGGAAAGTCCCCTGTGCCAGCCTGTTCCACAGGGAAGAATATACTTAACATGAGGGGCCCTATGACTGAGGACTGTGGTATGCCAAAGTACCTGACATGTAGTAGGTACTATGGTATGCTGGCCTCACTGTGTGTCCTGTCCATGAGCCACATAGCATAACATCCTGAGACACAGGGTACGATGTGCAGGTGGATGTGTATGTTGTCAATACCAGAATGGGGAATGGTGCTGAAAGGCAATGAGAGGACAATGTAGGATGTGTGGACTCCTATACCATCAGCAACTGCCATGGTAACTGTATGAAAGGAGTCCACCATGTGTAGGGGCCATGCTCTGGCCTTAACAAGCCCAACCCGGGTGGCAGCAGAGGACGGGAGACCAACAATGTCTCTGAGAATGACGTCCTTGATGATGTGCCCCATAGCCATGCAGAACAGTCCAGTCAGGTGTGCAGGACTATAGTCCCACTCGTGCAATGCGGTGCCACCTGTGTGTAGTGTGATAAATGCTGCTGTGTGCCATTCAGGGTCTACAATGTCTGAAACAAGTCTATTACTGAATATGGTGGCCTAGTGGGGAGACAAGTAATTCAGAGGTTGGTGGACATCACAGCCTGGGACGTTGGAAGGTGACATGGGGCCAGAGTCCCAGGACACATAGAGTGTAGGTCAGTACTGTGTAGGTGTGACCACAGGGACACCACAATGTTCATGTATGGATTGCAGCCCTGTAGTGAGTGAGAGGGTGTACTGTCAGCATTGAATCCATCCTCCAGCATGTTGCCAACAATACCTGGGTCTGCAATGTTCCTGAGTGACTGTTGTATGTGACAGCAGATGTGGGTGTTGTCATCAAATACTGACATACCACCATAATGCCTGGTGGTGCACCCTGGAATGTGTGGCAGTCATGTTTACATAGCTAGTCTTGGAGTATGTGAAGAGGGACCCTGTGGCCCCACCATGGCTGACCAGTGAGCCACCCCACACATGGGAATGTACACCACTGTGCAACAGCCTACACCTGTTGTTGTACATCATATGTCCGTGGAACATGACCACCAGAGTGGCGTCTGTTATCTGGTGTGTACCATCATGGCTCTGTGTGGAATAGCATGATCCATGCAGTTGTGTACATGCTAATTAAGTGCACTGGTGTATGTGTCAGCATTTGTATGTGCATTGTCCATCTGCACGGGTGTCATGATGTTAACAACCGCTGTCAGCAGACGTCTGTAGTAGGTGTAGTAGTACACATGTACTGTGTATGCTGTGATGGGTGTGTTGCCGGGATGTGGCTAACAAGGTAGATTAGCATATGTTTGGAATCCACCAATGAGGGGAGAACCCCAGGTGTGTAACACCAGTCACATGGTGGTAGTGTTCATGCCAAGGGTAATATAGGTCTTGGAGGTAGTGTGTATGTGTTGATCCAGCAGAGTGGAGGGTATGACTCATGGATGTGTTGGTACATGAGTGGCTATCCCAGTGAAATGTGGGGTAGTGTCAGTCACACATCAGTAGTAGCTGAGGCCCACTGTCCACTATCCCACCATAGAAGGTATGTTACCCGTGGGGTATGATGTTGACTCTGTCACTTGTTACAATGTGTATAGTGGTCCCGGACACAGTTAGTTGCATGTGGAGCACCTCTGATGCATTGTGCTAAGCAACTTGCCAGGATGTGTGCAAAACATAGTGAGATATGGGAACCCCTCAGCTGTGGGTGTGCCGGTCCAGGTATGTGCCTGGAAGGTATGGTCTGTCTATAACCTGTCATTGCAGGTGTGCTCTGCAGAGCCTACAGGCAGGTCCCAGTCACTGCAGAGATGTTGGAGTGGTGCATTATAAGGTGTGCCTTGCCTGCGTGCATCACAGGGGAAGATGCAAGTAATGTGTCACATGACCCCATGTCGTGCATGCCAGTTACCGCCCTGCCGGTGACAGTTATTGGAAACTGTGCAGGACAGGCAGTATAGCAGCAGCAAGAGCCTAGCATGTGAGCTGTACTCCCAGGGCTGACAAGTGCAAGTCATCTGTGCCACAGCATTGTGTTTGACCAGGACAGTCATAGCGGACAGATACCACATGCCTGTGGAATGACAATAGGAGCATAGGCAACTGTTGAAGTGACACAGTCGGTCACTGTACAATGGTATCGTGTCTGGATGAATGCAAAATGCTCCCCAGGGCTAGGCCCACACCCTCAGGGCTATAAGACTGGTGAGCTATTGCATGTCCCTGCACACGTAGTCTGTGAAGTGGCATCACAGGGCAGTCACACTAACATGGCGAATGACAGACATATCATACCTGGTGAGGTGTGGCATGGGTGCATAGGTTAGGTTGCAGAAGCAGTTACCCGACAGCAAGATGTAAGCGACTAACGCCTTGTGTAGCCTGCTGTGTGGAATTGCAGTGTGACACCCTACAGAGTCAGCTATGACTGGTGTGTTGTGAATGTTATAACACACTATTGGCTGTATGTGGTGGGGACACATGAGTCTGTGGGCTATAAGCTGGTGATGTTGTCTTCCATGATGGGGGCTACCTCTGGTGCCTACAGTGAGTATGGAGACGTACTGCACAGGTTGTCCTCGTAGGTGTGGCCAGTGGTGTAGATTATGTGAGACTATGTGATGGGTGGGGTTTGTTGCGAATGTTACACATCCCCAAATGACTGTCAGGTGCAGTCAGGGTTGTCGACAGCATTACTCTCAGCCATAGCTGTCAGCCTCCTGTCCCCAAAATGAGGAACATTAGCCCTCATACAGTGTGACAAATGGGCGAAACGTGGAACACTTACAACTGGCTTACTAACAGCGTCAACTAGGAAGGGCATATGATGGCTAAAATAGGTTGGTCTTACGTATAAAACAGATATTCCAATGAATTACTATGATTCTCATCTATCTAGCCATGGCTAGCAGGTAAACTATGTACAACAATGAATGTGTGACAGACCCTTCCAATGTGGAACCTTGAGGAACATGCACCTTTTAGAACCCCAAATGAGGTACGTTCCCCATAATGAGGTACACCTGAGAGCTATGGGCCCAGCACGGCTGCAGACATGCATCCCCCACAGGCTGTAGTGCCATACGTTGGGAAGTGAGCATTGAATGTGTACACGAGACAATTGCTCTATTGCCACATGTACGACATATCCCTCATATAGACAGGCAGTAGCACTGGTAAGTGACAGTTGGACATGCCTGCATATACAACCATGTCCCACAGGATATGTGCGTTACATATGTACAACAGCTGTCGTACCTTAAGCAAGCCGGGAAGTGTAGGACAGCCAGTGTACCTGTGGGAAATGGTGTGGAAAGGGCGCTATAGTAATCATTAGGTCATGACATGCTCACATGTTCTGAACAAGTGCCTAGCATGACCATACAATACAGATAGGGTGTTGGATAATATCAACCCACAAGTGGTGATGACAGTCATTTAGGGTGGCACCGCACTATAACCCTGCTGAGTATGGTGTGCATGTCCATGAACCATTAGCACTGTAGATGTTAGCAGTACAGATGTACAAGATAGCACGGATATTTGATTACAAATACCTTTGCATGTCACAGGTGTGTTCCACCAGTGGCCTGTTGACAGACCCACAACTACAAAAGGTGCAAGAGTGACATGTGCACAGCACATCTGTGCCAGATACAGTAGAACAGGGTTAATGTGTTGTACCCCATCCTCATTGTAGCCCATACCACACACACAAATGTTAGGCATCTGTGTATGTAAGGCTGTGAATGGCCATGACCTATCAGTTTAGCTGTGTCAATGTTGTGAACAACATACAGAATGGGCTGTGTGTGTGAGGTGTGTGACATATGTGCACAGTCTGATGGATGATACCAGCAGTGTCACGACTAGGTAAACATCCCTGTACCCATAAACTGCTACCTAGGCTGTGGTCAACATTATGGACACTGTGTAAGGGATGGTGCTGTGCAGTGCACCCCCAACATGGTGACGTCTCCAGTCCCCTTAGGTAGTCATTTGAGGTACCCATGTCATGTCAGGGTGCCATCCATGAGCACGGAGATCAGTGGCCAGGCATATACAGCACTGTGGTGACCAATATTGGATCACATACCACCTGTAAGGGGTAATGGCTATGCATGGATGTGCGATAACAGCCTTCACAATCCACACCTCCACTATGCAGCATGCCGTCTACCTTGCAGAAGGACATTTGCTACACCATGATGATAGACATGCTACATGTCCATATCCTGATCTATATGACATATGTCATGGACAGCCACCATCCTAATACTAGGATTGCCACAGGCTGGACAGATCCCTGTGCCATATATGTGACATACTCCCACCATACCATGCAACCCTGTCCATCTAAGCTGCAGATGTCATCCCAGTCATACATGGTGTGATGGCCGCATGGTAGATGTACTATCAACTGACTGGATCAGTAATGTGGCACTGATGCAGCTTGCAGTGGCACAATGGCCATCTGTAACAGCGTGAAAACCGTGCCCACACATGCTATGGTTGATGACCATCCCTGCGAATGTTGTCTGACTATCCATTGTCCCATGTCTATCACATGTGTAATACAGGCGATCTGTGTCAGGATGTTGAACAGTTGTATAGTGCTGTGTAGATGTATATGGCAAAACACATGCATGTACAGGTGTCCATGCGTATGTGTGCATTGTCACTGCTCAAGTCCATTCCGGCTGTGTCTGTGTTGATATGTGACATATACACAGCATCCAGGTCAACAGTAGTATCATGGACACATTGAGGCATGTGCAGACAGGTAAGAACACAAGTTCAGGCAAATAGACATGCCCACAGCAAGACAGCATTTACATGGAGTATGAACACTGTAATGAGGTGACACACATATATGGTGATGATATCCAATGCATAATGGGTGTGACATGTGTGACACAAACACGTCAGTCATGTCAGTGTCATGGTTCTTTGCAAAGATAACTGTGCAGATGCAGTAGATGTCATAGAAATGTATGTGCAGCAGTATCTCTGTACATCTCTGAAACTGTGACCTGTCACCATCATTATGTTTTACAGATAATGCCCTGTACACGCCTCCCAGCATACACCCGCCAGGAGGATGATGTCCTCATCCCACAGCTCCATGACAACTATGATTGTTGTTCAACATGTGCCAAAGCATGCCCAGCAGCGGGATGACCTGTGGCAGGATCTACGCAGGAGGGTGAATGATGTGGGTGGCCATAACCGCACCTACCAGCAGGTGCGCAGACACTGCATGGACCTGATACGACATGCAAAACAGCGTGCCACTGCAATCGCCAGGGAACAAGGTGGAACAGGTGGTGGGCCACCAACCCAGCCCCCACTCACACACACCGAGGAGCTACTGGCCAGTCTGGGGACACCCAGGGAACAGCATCCACAAACACTAGCTGCCATCGTGGAGGTGGGTGTCTCCCAACCAATGAGCCTGGAGTTGCCTGGTAAGTCAGTAATGCACATATGGCTATTATATCCCATGTAGTTGCATGTGTCACTGTACATAATGTAAAGTAACAACATATGCCAGGTATGTGGACACACATGTTGCATACTACAGTATGCTACGTTGTGTATGCACACATGTGCATACTATATGCTATTACACAGGTGAATGTGTGCACATGCACAGTGCAACCTGTGGCTGCCATACAGTCATGGATAATGTTCATACTGGTGTGTCACCCCTATACAGGTACCTCTGGCATGCCGCACAGACATGGGTCCATTGCAGGTGAGACTGTCATCAGTATCAGGCATGTTACAGTGTAGATCTATTTGCCATGTGGCCAGTTAACACTTGCACACCTGATGTTTGTTCCAGTCATGATATGCAGGTCGCACCACCGTGCATTCACACACGCCACCCATGTGCAATATATTCACCCGTAATGATACACAGACTTGAAACCACAGTACTTTTTATTGCGACATGTGTGGTCAGCTGTGCATACAACGGTGGAGGTGTTCTACAATGGAGGCATATGTAGTATGCATTGGAACAACATGTGTAGTACGCACACAGTACCACACAGTGAGCTGTGATATGGGCAGCCCACAAGTGTCACCATTGTGTCATATGCCCCTGCATTGGGTGCACACATTGTGATGTGCCACCTGACATGTTCCAGACATGTAGTGTTCTGTCTGCAATATTGTCACACTATCACATGACCTATACCCCACATACCAAACATACAACCCGTTGTCTGCATAGACCTGTGTAATGTGACATATCTGACATGTATGGGTGTATGTCATATGGGACCACACAGACATGTGGAGAAGATGCCCATCACACACAATTGGCCACCACATGTGCACACATGGCCATGGGGGATGGCCAGAGACATGTAGTCACACAGTACATGGGATGTGTATACACCCTGTTGCACATTGTCCGCACATGGTCCAATTATAGCCTTAGTTGACCGATTATACAGTTGATGTGGTACAGTGGACAACCTAAAAGCCTGTGCACAGCTACTGGAGGTGTCACTGAAGTCTACCATATACGATCTGTCGAACATCACAACTGTGTTGCAGTTATGGCTATGCAATGTGTACATATTATGCATTCTACAGCAACATACATGCCTCATGTTGCCATGCAATGGCACAGTGTCTGTACTTCACACTGTATAGCAATGTAGATGGCTCACACTACCCTCCCATGCTCATGCACATTTGCTAAACATGCTTTCTATCTGTAGGGCATACACACAACACTGCAATGTGAAGCCCATTATGATGCTGTACATGTGTCAGGACACCATTGTGTCAAACATGTATGCATGTTAATGCACATGTCAGCAAATTACATGTCAAGGTCATGTCAGCCATGTGTACTGTTATCCTGTTCTGGGCCACATGGTGTATCACGGGGATGCATGCATACTACCATGATTGTGTGGCCTGCATGCCTACTGATATGACACCTGCTTGCTGTAGTGTGCACCCCAGGGAGGTATGCTTACTAACACTATTAATGTCTGAGCTGCATGCCCTCTGCTATATCGCAGGCATGCTGCTTGCCATCTGACAAATCACATGCATGGTGTGTGTGTGTCTGTGTGTGTGTCTGTGTGTGTATCTGTGTGTGTATCTGTGTGTGTGTCTGTGTCTATTGTACTTTACAGTATTTCTTTGCATTCACAGGTGATGTAGGTGCGTTACCCTCCTACGGTCCATCTGATGTTAGTGTCCCCACAGATACTAGCGGTGATGAACATATGCATGAGGTACAGGCAGGGTTGTCAGGGGCTGAATCTGTGCCAATGGTTACCATCCCAGCTATGTCCCCCTCTTCCCCGCACACAGTTCTGCTGCCAACACATACCGCATCACCGGTGGCCATAGTGGAAGGACAGTCAGCATCTGTTGGCGTGGAACAGGAATGTGTGGTGGCTACAGAAGCTGTGTCTACACACCATAGTGTCAGTGTAATGACTGCAGATGTGCCACACAGGCATGTGGCCGGTGCTGCTCGTAGGAGGACCTCTGGCAGACATGCACCTGCAGGACAGAGCGCAGCAGCTGGTATCACCAGACACATGTTCCAGACTGTAATGGTGGCACAGGCACATGCTGAACGGCAGAACAGAGAAGGGCAGAGGCTGCAGAGGGCTGCTATCCATACCCTAAATGACAACATCCAGGCATTGGCAAATGCTCAACAGCAGATTGCTAATGTTCTGGATAGGCGACTAGGTGAAATGGCCGGAATCCTTGACCAAGGCATGGCAATCCGCGAGCGGGAGCTGT
Organism: Protopterus annectens; assembly: GCF_019279795.1. Classification (NCBI taxonomy): domain Eukaryota; kingdom Metazoa; phylum Chordata; order Ceratodontiformes; family Protopteridae; genus Protopterus; species Protopterus annectens. Next base: position 368,355,467 of record NC_056725.1, on the reverse strand, counting down.
CTGTGCTGGAACACCTGGTAGGAGTGAGGCATAGGCCACGTGGACGTAGGCCAGCAACACAACCTAGTGTAGGTCGACGTGAGCGTGCCACCTCACATGCCCGCTCCCATAGTGCCGGTAGCAGTAGCAGTGCAGCTGCTGCTGCGCTGTCAACACCAGGACACAGCAGGCCATGTGGACGTGGCCCTGGACGGTCTCAGCGGGGACACGTTTCCAGCGAACATGTGTTGTCGGACAGTAGCCACTCTGTACCTCCACCTGATAGTGCCCATGCAACCCCAGGCAGGCACAGGTCACGTGGCCATGGACGGACACAGTGAGCTGTACAACCTGCACTGTACAATCTGGGGCTGTCAATTATACCCCGTGTAGGCATCACAAATGGCAGAACTGTGTACACACATACACGCACACAGCAAACACAACTGTAGGGCTCCACAACATCCACATGCATTCTGCACAGACATGCCCAGTCAACTCACTGGCCCTTACACACACACATGATGTTATCCATTGGTGCAGCCTATGCCCCTGGCAAACATATCACCCTGTACATATGATGAAGCCTGTGCCGCATCCCTGTCATCCACACCATCGGTGCAGGGTTATGCACATATATTCTGATGCACAGGGTGAACAGCATAGTGGGAGGTGTATGTAATACCTGTGTATGCATAGAGAGGGATGTGTATGTTGCAGTGGTTGTGTGCAGCGTATGCCCCTGGCAAACATATCACCCTGTGCATATGATGAAGCCTGTGCCGCATCCCTGTCATCCACACCATCAGTGCAGGGTTATGCACAAATATTCTGATGCACAGGGTAAACAGCATAGTGAGAGGTGTATGTAATACCTGTGTATGCATAGTGAGGGATGTGTATGTTGCAGTGGTTGTGTGTGAATACTGAGTTGTGTATGTGGCATAGGTTGTGTACTGTCAACATGCACCAGTCACACCATGTACTGCAGGTGCAGCATGCATTGTGATGTGTTCACGGTATGTGTCTCGGTTACATCTGTAGCACCATGTTGGCTGTGATACCCTGGTTCCCTCCTATGGTGTACTTGCATGTGCCTACAGGTAGCAGTGTTTGCAGTCCCCCACGTGTAACTGTGGAGTACACACAGGCACGTCTGGCAATATCAGCATGCTACATGTACCTTCATCCTGACTGTTGGACACACAAACATGACACAGATGTCCGCACATATACTGCACCTGATGCATGTGGTCGGTGCCACAGGCTACACTGGACAGAGACGTGACATACATAGCAGGACACATTACAGGTATGGTGACATGGTGCAGGGGTTGTACACAGCGGCCTGGCCAATGATGATGTGAGGTGTCACTTGGTAGCTGGAGGCCACACTGTGCAGCAGTAAGACCCTGTAAAAGTACGTGAACATGGCCACAGTCACGGGGTGTACACCACTATAACGCACACCCCATAGTGTGCAGCTGGGGACCCTTGCCTTTGTGGTCATTACCCTCATAGTACTATGCACCCACATGACGTGTCACAGAGAAGGGACATGCACAGGTAGCCAGTATGGCTGGGACCTATGGCATCAACAGGGTTGTGCAATGCATCACCATTACGGGTTAGTCAACACGTGGGGCCAGTGATAATTTCCCACCGTATATTAGCATACACACTCACACCAAGCACCAGACATATATACAGACACACACACACTGTGGTGACCACACATGTGTATACGGACAGCCGATGTGTGTGATGCACCTCACTGGTGAACGTCATGCTTCCCACACTGACGTATGTACACTTCTCTACAATGGTGTACAGGGATGTGTAGCAACTGGGACATATTCCCCACGATATGTGGCATCCCTGGTCACACATTCGGACACACATGGCAGTGCTGGGAATGATACACCAGCCATATGATGACACGTTTGATGGACATGCAGCGGTATTGATTGCATTATGTGTACCAACGCTATATCTGGCAAATGTGCTGCTATATACACAAGAGAGGTTGTAGGTGTTACAGGTGCCATATGACATATAGTTGTTAACACCTGACCACTGTGTATGCATTTTGTCAGCACCGTCACGTAACAGCGACATTGCGTACAGTTAGCACATGGCATAATAGGATGGTGTGTGACACAACTGTGAGCCACCCCCTGCACACATACATCTAGACAGGTGGTTCACCATGTTATGTACACACATCCCTCCATACGTGCTGTTTGTATGTCACCGTATACAGATGTCAATGATGGGTCTGCATTGCGTCTGCATGTCGTAGGTAGGTGCAACTATGTTACAGACATCGGCTACTGCACATGCATGTTTGCTGCATGCACAGTACAGATATCACATGTGTCTCCTGTTGCCATGTTTGTATGCATTGCTATTGTTGGACATGTGTGTTGACATACATAACACATGGACTGCGGTATGATATCATCGGTGTCACAGGTGACCAGTACAAGGGTATGTGTCCCAGTCAACACTGCTACCCCCTGTAGTGTGAGCATTCAACGGACATGGGCCCACATTCAATTCACGTGTGTAGCATTGATTAGGCCAGTGTTATGCACGAGGTACATCAAAGGCCATGTATGTATGTGTTGTGTGTACAGTCCATGCACACATCCACACAATCACATGTATGACATACCCAGACGTGTGTTCATTGGTGTACACTAACAGTCAGGTGTCACAGCTGTGTAAGGGTCATGGTATGTCTTGAGCCGACCTTTTCATGTATACTGGTATCATTGCAATGCATAACACCTGTTGGACCCTGTTGGTACGTGTGTACTCTGCACAGCTGGTGTACACTGCTGTACAGACCAGTGGTCATGTGTCACATGGTGTTGTTGGACCATATGCCTGTGTAGTGCTGCACCAACGACATGGTGCTGACTTGACAGCTACAGTGTACACTGCAGTGTGTATGTGTGTGACCTGCATCTGTGACAGCTGTGATGGCAGCTGTGTGTGTACAGGTCACTGCATGTGTGACCGCCCTGTGCGTGAGGGCAGTTATACCTTACTGTGCCCTTCTGTGTGTACACTCCATCTGCATGCGAGATTGCCCTTTACAACAGCTAAGTGTGTGAGCATGCCCAGTACGCCGTTGTGTAGATGGACACACAGTACATTCCACATTGCGCCCTTCCATGATTAGACTCCGTGTGCATGCAAGATGGCCCTTTGCAACTGCTGTGTGAGCATGCCCAGTACGCCATTGTGTAGATGGACACACAGTACATTCCACACTGTGCCCTTCCATGATTAGACTCCGTGTGCATGCAAGATGGCCCTTTGCAACTGCTAAGTGTGTGAGTATGCCCAGTATGCCATTGTGTAGATGGAAACACAGTACATTCCACACTGCGCCCTTCCGTGATTAGACTCCGTGTGCATGCAAGTTGGTCCTTTGCAACAGCTGTGTGAGCATGCCCTGTACACCATTGTGTAGATGGACACACAGTACATTCCAAACAAACGTTTGATACTAAGCGTGTGGGCATGGCCATTGACATCCTGTATAGCCATGGTGGTCATCCAGGCACCAGATGTCCAATTTCAATGTCACGATGGATGCCTACATTGAACACACTTGTTGCTCTCTTGAAGGGTGTACTGTCTGTGGCGCATCCCGTATCTATTCAGTGTTGTTGTGCTCCATAGATATTTAGTTGGCCCGTTGACAGCACCGGCGTGTTTGTGTACGTCTACCTTGGGACGGTAATATGCTTTCAGACCGCTCACTCTCTAAACATTCCCTATCGACATCTTTGCCTTTGCGGATGATGTCACCCACCTAGAAGTATGCCTCTTGGAGTGCTGTGTTCAGTAATCTCAGTAGCGTGTTCTGTAAATGCATAATGCTGTAATGTGTTAGAGTAGGTAGGTGTGTGTTCAACTCCCGGCCCTTCCAAGTGTGTGTGTGTGTGTGTGTGTGTGTGTGTGTGTGTGTGTGTGTGTGTGTGTGTGTGTGTGTGTGTGTGTGTGTGTGTGTGTGTGTGTGTGTTTCCAGCTGCCTGGGGACACAGTAAAGCTTATAGATGCCTCACAACACATACATTCCCCATCGGCGTCTTTGCCTTTGCGGATGATGTCACCCACCTAGAAGTATGCCTCTGGGAGTGCTGTGTTCAGTAATCTCAGTAGCACGTTCTGTAAATGCGTAATGCTGGAGTGTGTTAGAGTAAGTAGGTATGTGTTCAACTCCCGGCCCTTCCAAGTGTGTGTGTGTGTGTGTGTGTGTTTCCAGCTGCCTGGGGACACAGTAATGCTTTTAGATGCCTCACAACATATACATTCCCTATCGGCATCTTTGCCTTTGCGGATGATGTCACCCACCTAGACGTATGCCTCTGGGAGTGCTGTGTTCAGTAATCTCGGTAGCACATTCTGTAAATGTATAATGCTGTAGTGTGTTAGAGTAGGTAGGTGTGTGTTCAACTCCCGGCCCTTCCAAGTGTGTGTGTGTGTGTTTCCAGCTGCCTGGGGACACAGGAATGCTTTTAGATGCCTCACAACACATACATTCCCTATCGGCATCTTTGCCTTTGCGGATGATGTCACCCACCTAGAAGTATGCCTCTGGGAGTGCTGTGTTCAGTAATCTCGGTAGCGCGTTCTGTAAATGCGTAATGCTGTAGTGTGTTAGAGTAGGTAGGTGTGTGTTCAACTCCTGCCCCTTCCAAGTGTCTGTGTGTGTGTGTGTGTTTCCAGCTGCCTGGGGACACAGTAATGCTTTTAGATGCCTCACAACACATACATTCCCTATCGGCGTCTTTGCCTTTGCGGATGATGTCACCCACCTAGAAGTATGCCTCTCCGTGTGCTGTGTTCCGTAATCTCGGTAGCGCATTCTGTAAATGCGTAATGCTGTAGTGTGTTAGAGTAGGTAGGTGTGTGTTCAACTCCCGGCCCTTTCAAGTGTGTGTGTGTGTGTGTGTGTTTCCAGCTGCCTGGGGACACAGTAAAGCTTTTAGATGCCTCACAACACATACATTCCCTATCGGCGTCTTTGCCTTTGCGGATGATGTCACCCACCTAGAAGTATGCCTCTGGGAGTGCTGTGTTCAGTAGTCTCGGTAGCGCGTTCTGTAAATGCGTCACGCTGTAGTGTGATAGGGTAGTTAGGTGTAAGTTCGATTCCCAGGCCTGCCAGATGTGTGTGTGTGTGTGTGTGTGTGTGTGTGTGTGTGTGTGTGTGTGTGTGTGTGTGCATGCTCCCGTCCGCCTGGGGACTCAGGTTATGCTTTTAGATGCTTCACAACACAGATGTATCCTGCTGACGTCTTTGTCTTTATGGATGTTGACACGCACCTAGTAGAATGCCTGTGTGTCTGCTGTGTTTAGTAATCTCGGTAGCGTGTTCTGTAAATGCGTCATGCTGTAGTGTGATAGGGTAGTCATGTGTAGGTTCGATTACCAGCCCTGCCACATGTGTGTGTGTGTATGTCTGTATCTCTCTCTCTCTATATATATATATATATATATATATATATGTATATATATAATCTATTTTCTGTCCATACCTCTGCTCTTGCATGGACAGCTGACTGTTTCATGTATCGCATATTTGCATAGCTTTCACATACCAATGAGGTATGTTGCAACTCCCAACATTGTTCATGCAACGTCCGTGTTACGGGTGGTGTTACACGCCCTTACAGGCGTTTGCTGTATATCTTGGCAGACATCTATCCTTGCTGTACTCTTACTGTACTCGTACACGCCGGAGGCTTCATGTATCATGGCCTAGTTTTGATGTGTGTATGTCTATTTGTGCTGTGTGCATGGCTCTGGGTATGTCCCACTATCATCATTTGTAAAGGTGACAGCCCTATAGGTTCTTCATGTAGACTGCTGTGTCATTTGACATGTCAGCACATACCTGCGGACAGTACTGCACGTCCTACTGCAGCGCATTTCATACCTTCTGCATTATCTTGCAGTCGATATTGCTGTTTCCTCACACATGGATCTGTTTCTGTTCATACCACTCCACCTCCAAGAGCAAGTTGCTGGACAAGGCCTTATCTGATAGTGGGACACATAGGGGCAGTATTGACATGTTGCTCTTACAAACGTAGATAGTTGACACAATAATAGGTTTTGCATTAGTATGGCTTTTCTGTCGGATTTGGTGTCTTACTCACATGTTTGTCATTATTTCATGTCTTCAGTTATCATGAAAGTGCCAGAATGTTACTGTTGTTACGTGGAACACACCAAACATATGAGGCAGAACTCTGCACATTCTGCGTAAATCTGTACAGTTGCGGAGTATGTGTCTGTAACAAAATATCAACTTTCTGACACCAATACACACACTGTATGGTGGCATCACAGGCCACATGCCATTACATTTATATTGCAGGACACACCCACCCAGACAGTTGTATTCCTCACACAGGCCAACAGCTGCGTATCCACACTAATTGGTCTATCATGTACCATATATGTGCGCCGGTATTTGCGCTTTCCGTCAGTGGCAGAGCTCACGTACGTGTCTGGGGGACTGGACATTGTTACGGTGACACTGCATGACACTCTGAGGGACACTTTACTTTTGTGTCTATTAACCTTCCACATTGACATTCACAGGGCATACGTTGTCATTCACATTTGTCGGAGTACATGCGTGTGTCTTGTACATGTTTTCTCATTTGTCCTGATGTCTTTCTTCTCACCTGTCCACCTAGTATCACTAGTTATGTACATGTATTTTGGACAGGTTACCTTCATACCCCTAACCTGTACACATTATGGGTAAATGCCCTGACATTTGACCTTGTTACATTTGTCATAGTGATGTGCCTTTCTGGTAAATTGCTGGCAAGGCATTATGGACTGTGCGGTAGATAATAGTGACTGACATTTCCATTACATGATTAGTAACACTCATAACATCCGTATTCATGGGTACGCCAGTATTCTCACGACGTTCTGACTTTGTCTGGGGTATATCTAATATAGTCCCTATTTGTATTTCTTGTACTATGCCTTAGTGCAGCTGTGTTATTCTGACAGTTTGCCAGTTATGGGGACCATCTTGGTCGTACGCATGTCCATCCATGATAATCACCTACATGACACTGATATAGGGCCCTACATATTGCCAAAATGGTTTCCGCAATATCCAGTGAATGGTTTTCCCCATTATTGAGAATATAGGCGTGTGCTATACCCACATCACTCCCACGGGGCGGGCCTACGAAATCCCTGCCAAACAACACCTAGGCCCATTTCTGCATACCCATGATTCCCATACCTGACAACCCCCTACAGTACCCATTACACATGTTTAATGTGTGCGGTACTGAAGTGTGGAGACACTTATATGCACTCCCCACTCTCCGGATATCAGTTCGTATGTCATACATTCTATCGACACATATGTCGTCACTCTTGCACCTGATACTGTTGCATGTACAGCTATTTCGTATTTGCTGCGGTCACTTGTTTTGCGTCAATGTCGGTTGACACTACATAAGATTCAATTTTTGGAGTCCTGCAATGGACACCTATCTGCATGTTTAAAGTGTAGAACTTGCTGGACTTTCACTTTTTGGCCAATGGTTTGGAATGCTGCGGTTTATTCACCTTTCCTGCATGTCTGTTTGTCTACCCATATTAGATATAATGTTGCCTATTTATGTACATATGTCATATCTACGGGACATAAGTCTGTTGTGTATACATATATACATGTACAATCCTCATTTCATAACTTGCTTTCGTTTACGTCTGTGGATTATGTGTATACACATATATCTATATCCATACCATACCTTTCCACTATACAGATTGTCGCAGAGTGTACAGCTGCTTGCCCCTTTATCTTCGCCGTGTTTTAAATAAACCTGTGTCTATCTGGCAATGTCGTGGCATTTCATTTGAGACTTACAGTGGGGATTTCTGGCAAGCAGTTCTGGTTACGACTGCATACCCTTCAGAGAATCCATGCTACTGACACACCCGTTATTCTATCCACTTTCTATGTTTGTTCTGGCACATATCTGGTGTTTGTCCCTATTTGTACCGGTAGTTTGCATGATTTGTCCGGTTTCATACTTTATGAGGTTAACAGGTTTGAGCCACGTATAACTAACATGGGGGAAACAGCATTCATTTACTATGCTGTGAGCGGATCACACATGCACAGGCGCACTTGCATTTCCTTATTGTGGGTTACACGCAGGCGCACATGCATATCCTTATTGTGGGTTACATATGTTTACTAAGTCTTTGTGCTTACGTGGGCTTTATTACTTGTTACAGTACCAGTAATTATCTGTAATACGGTTAATGGATGTTTGCGAAACACACGTTCACCTTTACATATTTAACTGTCTGTACAGCACAGACACATTCATTACATTTTCACATTATATGTGCTGTAGTCGTTGTTCAACCGGGACTGCATTCACGTTGGCCGTATGCTGTAACCACTATACGTTTGGTGTTCTGACTCATTTATATGCATACCCATGGTACATAGCTACATTAACATATGCCTCACCGCTTCACTTACGTCACAGGCATCCATTCTCCTGCTGGGAGAAATGCGGTACTACATGTTACACATTCCCTATTCCCTACTGCTCTGGACCCATGCTGTATATTTCATCACTGCATGGATATTCAGAACCCAAAGGCTTATAGTCCTGACACATACAGGTCTTTAATTGTCAGGGTGTTCATGTGGTGATCTGGGTTTAGGCTTATCCGCCTGGTGAACGGAACTGCCCTGACCATGTTCAAATGTAAGACAAAGCACATGGACAGGGTTTGTCCATTTTAAACATTTAATCTGTGTTTACAGACATAGGTGTTTGGGCACTTGTCAGCAGCTTATGATGTTGGCAATACATAATATGGGTGGGGGCGGTTACGATACATAATCCACGGTGAGTGGTGTTCCCATTCACGTTTGACTATTTCCTGTATTCATTTTTACGAGGGTTATTATTTTGCACATGACTTAACTATGAATTAACTATGGGTATGCAGTAGTACAGTTAACATATGTGACGGCTTGTTACAGTATATATGTACAGACCTCTGTAATACTGGGGACTACCCCACATCCTTCACAGCATTTCCTGCTTATGTACATACTATTATTCCTTGAACTTTCAAAGCTTGTGAGAGCAGTAATTACATCTGTCCCTATTTGTCCACCCATCCTTTTAGGCTTTGTCCAGGTTTTGTTGCTGTAATAGATTGAGAGGTGGTGTCAGTATGTGATTGAGTTGAATATATACTGTCGATAATTCAGTAGGGAGTAGGGTTACCACTTGTTCCTCTTTGCGAGGGGAGGTCCCACTTTGGACAGTTGTGTCCTGAGACGACACCTAAGACATGGCAAATGTCCTGTGATTTTAAGACAATAATATATTTCTTCATTTCTGTACTAGTTGCATGATACAGGTATTTTGTATCTGGTACACATAACTATTATTTGGGATAGCATAAGCTATTCAAATGCTATGGCATTAGCTTTTATCTTGGCATACACATGTAATTCTGTACTTTGCACAGGCCGGGGGTATGTTTTATCCTGCAAATTCTCACATTTCTACAAGGGATGTCCCACCTTGGCCATCTGAACAGGTGGCAACCCTAGTGGGGTGACCTGCATGGTGGACAGCTGTTCCATCCTGCATAGTATGAATTGCATGTCTGTGTAGATACTGACCAGTACCGTGACTACACATACATGTTTTGTCCAGATGTGTACAGTAATGGACACCGTGGCGTGTAAACAACTCTGAGGTTTCAACAGGTTACTTATCCCACATGGGATGTACACACATTTTACCATAACATTAACGTACGGCCATTTGGATTTACGTACCTGTGATGGGATGTTTACAAACGTGGGATACATATTTGCAATCCGGACACTGCCTAGGACGATACTTCCTACTACATATGGGGAATACCCGCTATGTGTAGGTATACGGATGCGCAAGGCTGGTAGCTGGATTTGGTGGACATTCGGACATGGGTGTGGGTTATGTGCTATACAGGGGTTGTTGTGTATTGCATTTGCATGCATGGGTTCTACTTTTGGATATCCCGGTTCCGCATATAGCATCCTATGTGTATGTGACGGTTACTTTCCTGTTCATGTGTATAGCACATTTTAATATACATATGTTTGTGTGTGTTTGGTATACAACATGGACTATCAGGTTTCTTTACGGTTGTTATATAGCCACAACTTCCCTGCTGTGTACTATCACTACCACTGTGGGACTGCTGGTGACCATACCCATGGGGCAAGACGTGTGTATTGGCGGCGCGCTGACATGATGCGCTTCACTTCCACTGGGTATAACTTCTGATAGTGCAGTACATTATGGACACACGATTTTAAATGTCATTTGTTCCATGGACGGAAACTTATATTATGTTGCGTGCATTTCTGTTTTGTTCTCTGTTTTGTGTGGCCGGGAGCTGTCTTGCATGCTTTGCATACGTTTCATTATCCACGGACACTGTTAGGTGCGATTACTATTGCAAGCAGGCTATAATATTCAGCAGTTTAGGTTGCTCATCACCAGCTGACATTGACACGCCTCCGGGCGCAGCTTAGTAATGCCCCATGCACTCGCGCACGAGTCCTATGCACATGGATGTGGTAGCGGCGCACCTTCATTAATATGCATATGGTGCTACTACATCATTTATATGCCGCACGGCCGGCACAGGCCTTACACCGGCCTTGCGCCGAGCTTCATGAATCCGGGGGTTTAACTTTTGTGAATGCTGGATTTCACACACAGCATGATACAATTTGCAGAGGCACACAAGTCATAATTAGCACACACATGCTACCCTAATCTTTACATATTCCCTCATAAGACATTCTATTACTGATGAGTTGTTCAGAATCAGGAGTGGCTATTATTCCATCCTAGAAGTATTGTATGCTTTCTCATTTGTAGATATTGCAGGAGGTGTAAGTTAAGACATATTTTGAAATTGCCTACCTTTCTGCAACATATGTAAAATTGTAGTAGTACTTACTCAAAACCTTCCTCTACACTACCCTCACTACTACAGACTTGCCTTTCCAGAAAAACCCAGGAATAACATTCCGGGGTGGCAGGTATGCCCAATATGGCACCTACCATCACTGAGATACTGAATGGAAAGGAGTTCTGCTATGCTTGGAGTGAGTAATGAGATTGCATAACACATTCTACTAATGAGACTCATTACCTGCAAACTTACCCAAAGACTCAGTGGACCAGAAGAGTCCAGAAGAGGTTGTTCTGTTCCACAGTGATCCCTGCATGTGCAACCTGGTACTGCAGGCAGGAAGTCTACCTGCAGTACCAGGTCTGCCATACAGGTGAAGATGCATGGCCATGAGGCTATCCTATATAGCAAGTACACCTGTAGGACAGACAGAAGAATGCAGGCATGATGGTTGTGCTGACTGTCATGTCTGCATTCTCCACATTCATTGGAGGCAATAGGCAAGCAGTGCCTTCAAGGCAATTCAATCTATTTTTAAATTACAGGCCTTTGCAAATCATCCTCATTGAAGTATGGGGTTGGCAGTCCTTGACCTACGAGCATGACTCCTGGAATTTACAGTACATCTCCATTTGTATGTGAAGTTTAGCAATGCAAGCAGTCTGTCTTTCCACCAAGTACTGCCTGCAACACCTAATGTCACATACAGCTGCTTCATCAACTTTTCCCAGTGAATTCAGTGGGCTACTCTGTGACTTCAGCCTTGTACATTACTGTTTGTTGCAGCAAAGTAAGTTCAGTCCTCATTTTTGGAAGTATCCAGTAGTTTCTGTTAGCATTTGATGAATGGAGACTGGTGGATCATTAGGTTTTGGGCTTGGGTATGGACGAGGTAACTGTTTGGTGTAGCATGTTACTCCATACCTTAGTCCTTTTAGAATCTGAATCTGCTTTGAAATCCTGCGGCAAAAAATAGTTACCTCAAATACACAATTAAGACAATGCATGTTTCTGCCAAAAGTATACCTTTTTAATACTGAGAAAAAAAATGTCTTCAGGCTTAAGCAAACAATCATGTTTATTCTGCCTAGTACTCTGAAAAAATGACTTTTTTAAAATTAACATATGGAAAATATGCCAATGTTTTAATCTAAACTCTATCACCCCTCAATGCACAAATTAACTATATTAGTAAACAGTTACAGACTTTTGAGAAAGATTTAGCTGTTTCCAAAACAAAGGATGAAATCCAGTCTTTATGAATAGACCTAACCATCCTATGTAAGAATGTGCAAGAATACAATTAAGTAAAAATTAAATGATATTTGATGTTTTTGGAAAGTGATGTGCCAACATATATATATATATATATATATATATATATACACACACACATATATATTTATTTAACATTTTGTTGACTGGGAATGTCCAACTAGGTTCCACAGAGCCTGTTTTCAGCAGAGGCCTGGGGAGAAATGCTCCAGATGCATGTCTTTGATATGTGGGAGGAAACCCACGCAAACACAGGGAGAACATGCAAACTCCACACAGAAGGCACCCCAGCCAAGAATTGAACCGGAGAACCTCTTGCTGTGAGGCGACAACATTAACCGCTGCACCACTGCACATATATACATATGTGGATTTACTCACCTTTATTGAGCGGCACTAATAGCGACATGAATAATGTTGACACCAAATGATCAACATTACGTATGTTGACATGCTACTAAGCATGAACCAAGCATCAATCTCAGCACATGCAAAAACCTTAAAATAAAATTAAAAAGAAAACATCATTTTTTTTCAGAAGACAAGCCCCTTTGCACCCCCCATACCACTATTCTAATTCTGAGATCACACAATTGTGGGGGAAAGGGGAAATTCCCATCCCCAAGAATCGTTCTGTTACTTTTGTCAACAGATCTTGACCATCTGTTTAATCAACCAAATTGTGTCAACTAAACAGATGTTGACAAAAGTGCTGTTTAACAAAATTAGTACTTTACACACAGACACACACACACACACACACACACACACAATATATATATATATATATATATATATATATATATACATACATATATATATATATATATATATATATATATATATATATATATATATACACACACACACACACACGCACACACACACACATCTATATTGTTTACTTATAATGTACAAGAACCTATTTTAATTAATTAATTAACTAACTGACATTTAATTACCCAGAAAATTCAACTGAGTCGACACCTACTTTCAGTGGACGCCCAGAGAAAAGCTACAAAGTATTGCAAAAACAGTTTGAGAACAATATTTTTATAGTCTTCAAAAATAATACAAAAACATCTACATTTTAATTAATTATACTAAATTAGACATATTGTGAAAACATTGATTAAGAATAAATACAAGTTATATGACAATGATTTAATAATGATTTTAACCAGTTCATAGAAAAATAAAGGTAAGTTAGTATAATGCAAACAGGAATTGCAATAGGAAGTGAGTGAAAAAAACAAGGTTATGGCATATTTAGGAAGAAAGTTGGGGAGAGAAACTGGTTGAAGTAAGGGAGTGAATGCCGAAGGAAAAATAAGGAGGTATAAGGTATGATTAGGTACTTGTTCATATTTAGGGATATAGTTTATCCTGGGGTTGAGCAAGAACAGAGAGATTTTGGTTAGGAAGTTTTTCAGAGATTTTTTTTAAAGGACTGGAGGGAGTGTACTGAATTGAAGGATGTGGGCCTTAACAATGTGGTACAAATACAGAACATGCCCAGCAGATTTGATAGGTTTCTGGACAGATAATTGTAGAGGTATTTAGTGCTAGACAAGAAGATGGATGCTGGATAATTTTATAGTGGGTAAAAAAGTGTGTATATGTTAGTTGATGGAGTAATTCTAACCAAGTTAGGCTTTTTAGTGTTATATATTGATAGATCCTGAAAGGCGTATTTGATGCAAATTTAACCACTTTATTGTAGTATTGATTTTATTTTTATCTGGGGGGGTGGTTAGTAAGGATGGGAGGGCCATAAGGTAGTGAGGGAAGAAGGTAAGGAGTTGCAAGTGTAGTTTTAGTTGTGTTGATGAGAAAGTTTCTGGCTCTGTAGAGCATCCCTAGCTTTTGGTGATTTTTTATGCAATTTTTTATATGCAGGTCAAATTTTGTCATTCACTATCCTTCTTTATAATTTTCTAGGAGAAGAGACTTCAGTGGGTGTATTATCAAGAGAGAGGACTTCAAATGTTTTTTCATGAGAGATGGATTTGGGGAGAGAAAAAGTAGTTTTGTTTTTGGGGACTGAGCATTAATTATGAGTTACAAAGCCATGTTTCAGTGGCTGTTAAAACTTCCTGAGTAATTTCTTGGAGATCTGCCAGGTTGTCAGATCTGTATACGAGAATGGAGTCATCTGCATATTATATCAGGGAGGCATGTGTGGATGTGTGGAGGGTGTTAATGACAAAGCTCATAGAGACTGGCTGAATATTCCAGGTGATCCAACAAAGTTCATAGAGACTGGCTGAATATTCCAGGTGATCCAACAAAGTTCATAGAGACTGGCCGAATACTCACGGTGATCCATAATTTCTGGGTTGTAGGATATCAACAAACTGTGGATATACTTCTAGATCCAGTCTAATGGATAGTGATTTCATATCAGGGACCTACAGAAGAAGAAGGTGACAAAAATAAAGTAGATGAAAGCATATTTTTGGATTACCCTGGCTATATGAAACGTATACATAAGCATTCTGAACTTCCTGGGTGTAAGGACAATATCTGTGGTCAAGGGCAATAGGCCACAACCATTTTATTATGTCCTAATTGCAGGTTTGTTTGCCTCACGATACAGAAACAAGAATCAACAGAATATGAATATTGTGGACCAACTGTAGAAATGTCAAGCTTTCACACAGTTAACATATTTGTCCACACAGCTTTTAAGACTTTTACAGACTAGTGAGTTCTTAATATAACAGGTTGAAAACCACATTGGGACACTGAACCAATAAAACAACAATGTAAAAGTGAAAGGAATCTCAGCAAAGGTAAAAACGTAAAAGCAACAAATTAAATGAATTAAGTTAAAAACTATCTTGATTTAACAATACTTTTTAATATTAACAGCTTCTTAAATCTGATAGATGCATTGTATCTAGCTCTAACTGGAAGTGTAGCTTAATGTTAAATTATATAGAAGCAATGTCAATAAGTTCACCACTTATATCTAGTTCAATATGGGCCCTTGTATTCATAAATGCAGTGTACAGGTGCATACATGCATTCTGTGAGACACCATTGTATGCTACTATAGACCACCATAATTCACAACTATGAATCATGAGTATCCAAAAGGGTGCACAGTCCCATTTTCATGAATGGCGTCTTGAACTGCCTGTTAAGCCTTCTCATGCCAGATCCTTTTGTGCTAAACAGTGACTAACATTGTTCTGCAGCTTGACAGCTCAGCACATTTCTGTGGTTTATGGCAGGAGGTTAAGGAAATGTATGCTAACTAAGATTTTTGAGGCCTGAGATCCTTTTGGTCAGAAACCTCTGTATTGTTGTCAAGTTTCTTCATGTGTCTGATGGGATACGTGACAAGGAGTACAATATATTCTTTAATGAGTCAAACCAGGGAAGAGTAGAGGAAAAAAATAACTTTCTTGGTTTTAGATAAGATGCCATTTTCTGATTATTGTGAGATATAGCAGGATCTGCTATATGGTCATCAAAGGAGAGGAAGCCATCAACCCAGCTGCTCCATCTGATCACAGACTCACTGGAGACTGGGGTGTCATGGAGAGAGCAAGTAGTAGGAATGTATTGCTTTCTGAAGGAGATGACACTGCGTTTCTTTGCATCTAATTTGCACCCTTTTTCAGTATGCAGGTGTTAATGCATGTTAGTTCACTATGAAGAGAATTACTGTCATTGGTTGATTTAACAACAAGTCCTAGCTTACAATCATCATCGAACTTAGATAGTCAGCTAAAGCATAAGGTGGGAAAGCATTCATTTTTGGAACTTGATTAATTAGTTCCTGATTTCATTTTAACATACAGTTTCAAAATTATTTATAATCTGATTAACTGGCACAGCAAATGTGCATGGCTTCTTGTATGTTCATACATTCATAGGTGTATACTAGGCTAATGACCACTAGGGCCCTTATAAGCCTAGCCATGTAATCCAAATGTGACCCACAAATCTGATTTATATAGGGATGATTTACTGATTGCCTCTGTCCATCAGACGCATAGGCACCAGATGAGGGTGGAATTTCAGATTAGCCATCCATTGACCAAAGTTGCTCTTAAATACGGAATTCTCCTTCATATGAGTAGGGAGCCTATCCCAAAGAATATCGATCCTCTAAGAAACATAGCTGTCTATCCAACATATACTATTTATGTCAAAAGCAAAATGTAGCTATTTTAATTTGGTAGTTCTAATGCTCTTTTGTTTTGTGGATATGCAAATGGTTCATCAAAACAGTGCCCTTGGATGCCTTGTATGCCAGGCAAAGATCACCTCTCTGAAGTTTGTATAATACCGAGTAAAAATTTGGGGCTTTGAGACAATCAGTGTAGATCATTGTGTTCATTTCTTGTATTCTTTTTCTAAGGAACCTTTATGGATGTTCCAGTTATTGCATGTGTCTGGTTAGGTACATACTGAATGGGGCATTATACTATATAATGGGTCAGATGAAGATCGAGTACAGCGGTATAGTGACCTAGATGCCATGCCCTTATTTATAAGTTGAGCAACATAGAAGGATTTTCTTACTACATTTAACACATGTTGGTCAAAGACTAGGTTACTGTTGACATGAGTTTCCAGATCCCTGACTAGTAAATCAACTTTTAGGGGTATTTTATTGATGATGTAGTTAGCCAGGGTGTCCAGTTTCCAAAAGGTACTATACTACATTTCTTGGCACTGAGTTTTAAGCCATGGCATTGGTACCAAGCATCTGTGTGTGTTAGACCATCTTGAAGAGTGTTGTCATCTTGAGATGATTCAATGACTACACCCAGTTTGCAATCATCATCAATCTTGGTTAACCAAAGACCTTTGACATTGGCTTTGAGATCCAGGTAGATGCCAAATAGGAGTGGGCCCAGCAAACAGCCTTAAGGGACTCCACTGGTGATTGGCATTTTTGTGGAGGTGACCTGATTGATCCTATCCTCTTGGGTCCTATTAATGAGATAGCTAGCTATCCAACATATTATAAAGAGGTTTATGCCTAGGTCTGTAAGTTTGTTGACAATGCCCGAATGGGGTATTGTATGAAATGCTTTACCCAGATCTTGGCAGACCTTAAGCACTATTTTCCCTTCATCCATTGCTTTACTAACCTTTTCAAACCTTTTCAAAGAAGTCTACCAGGTTCGATAGACATGACCTTCCTTTAACAAAGCCAAACTGGGATGTTATAATTCTTTACATGGCTCTGTAAAAAAGACTAGTCAGACTAATGGGTGTATAGTTTCCAGGGTCTGTTGAAGGTCCCCCCTTGTGAAGTCATATTTTAGACGGTTCAGGAGGTATCCTGGGATGTTATCAGGGCCCACTGAGGCTGTGCTCTTGGCTTTAGTGAATGCAGCCAGATAATGCTCCTCAGTTATAGTTGGAGGGGTTATGTTTATGTCTTGGGAGGATGGTTAGGGGTTAGAGAGGGCTTAAGTTGGAACTGAATTTGTCAATTAACAGGTTTGCTGTATCACCAGGCTCGGTGAATGTGGCGCCATTAACCACCATTTCAGCACATTGCTGTATGCTGTCCTTGAGGTTTCTGATATAGCTGAAAAAGCGTCTATATTACAACATCAAAGCTTTAGTTAATCGAGTAACTAAAGCTCGATCTTGTAATATCAACAGCTAAAATTGTCGAACAGCCGATTCAACCAAGGGAAACACTTCCCTGAGCCAAATCAAAAAAAAAAAACTTTACATCCGAAATCAAGTGGGGAGCTTCACCCACCACATCCCTGATGTGGGGGGCTGTGCCCCTCACACACCCCCTACCTGAATATACCAACTCCGAGATTGCTCCAAATTGGAGAATCGGTCATACTCCACAGCGTGGCCCAGGGAAGTGTTTCCCTGGGTTAAATCAGCCATTCATCAATTTACAGTTTCAATATTACAAGTTCAAGCTTTACTTATTCAATTAAGTAAAGCTTTGATCTTGTAATATAGAACCCTGAAAAAGGCCTTATAGTTATCTTTCACCTGGGCGGCTATATTAACCTCAAAGTTGGTTTTGTTTGACTTAATTAGCACTAATAATTGCGTATTTAGTTTGATAAGAGAGTTTTTATCTTTACTGGAGTTACCCTTCCTGATTTTTGCCATATCTTTTCCTTTTGTTGTATATCCTGTTTAATTTGGAATGCCACCAGGGCAGTTTGATTCTATGGCTAGTTCTGGGCTTACTACTGATAGGTACAGCAGCCACTATGCAGCCATTGACATGGTTGTACAGAGTTTCTGAGAGCAGTTCAGCATAGGCTCCTGTGTTCTCTGGGTTTGAAGAGGCATTGAATTTTGACAAACCATCATTTAATAAAAGGTAATTTGCCTTGGAATAGTTCCTAATTGTTACTGGTTTTACTGGGATTACATAGTCAATTTTAATTTTGAAGAATACATCTTTATGGTCAGACGTTACCATGGAGGATGAGACACTGGGGGGAGGGGCAGCATGAGGTCCAGTATGTCGAAGCCTCTAGTGGGCATATTCACTATTTGGTCAAGGGTGTCAAGAGTGTTTGTATTTATAAAGTCCAGGAATCTCTGTGCCTGGAGATTTGAGACTATATATGATTACCAGTATATAAAGGGATAATTAAAGTCTTCCATGAGTAGGGTGTTAGTTGGGATGTTAAGTGTCTACAATAGGTTCAAGTATGCATTGAGAGCTTCTTGGGACATAGAGGGTGACCTGTACCTGGCTAAGATATGGTACAGGATTTTGTCAATGGTGATATGCTTGTGGAGGAACTCCAGCATACCATCCTGTTTGACCAAACTAGAGGTATGCATGTTATTGATGTATATCGAGACACCTCAACCTTTGGCCCTTGTCTGTGCACCTACTGGTCTAAAAGTGTGGAAGGCACTAAAACCTTGTACTACTAAGGTACTGTCTGCCACTTTAAACCATGTATTGGTAACTGCACAGATGTCTATGTTCTTGAGTGTGAGGAGAGCTTGGAGACAGTGTAGTTTTTTTTTTCTTTTTAGGTTCCTGACATTGAGCAATAACACCTTGTGGTTCAGGTGAGCAGATTTTGCTATGTTGATAAGTTTGCCAATTTGTCATTGTCTAAAACAGCACGATGTAGATGGATAACATTTTGGGCAGTATTCAAAAGCTTAGATGGGGCAGCTGCAGACCTTCTTTGGCAAAGCGCCATGGTCTGTTAGCCATGTCCTCCCAAGCTGACAAATATTTCATCCCCTTAGAATGGCACCAGAAAGACAGGCAATTGTTGCAAGCAATCCGTTTCTGCTCATATTGTGGCATCATCCTCTCTGATGGTAATATGCTGCTCAGTGCTTGGCTCATACCTGCATAAAAGACATAGTCTAAGGGCTCCATAATATCCCTCTTCATATAGTCCAGGAAGGTATGTCTCAGGTCATTTACACCAAAATAGACTATGATGGAATCATACTAGTACCTGTGGTGTAATGGCTTGACAATGTGATTTGACAGATCCTGGCTCCAGATAAACAGCTAACCTTATCTTCTCCTTGTTCAGCCTGGTTATAAAAGCATCAGTATGTCTTACAACTGAAGTCTCCTATGAAGAGAATCATGGGAAGTGTGTTTTCTGGGTTCTTATTACAAGACCGAAGACGCATTCTTTCAAATGCATCTTAGTCGAACTGAAAAGACTGAAAAGGCAAAATATCAAAGTGGCTTTTAAGCGAATTCTTTCCCTGGGAATGAATTTGTTTGGCCTCTTCATTACTTTGTCATTTTCGGCACTGTAGTGTGATCTCGGAGTTGATATATTTAAGTAGGGGGGTGTGGGGGGCGAAGCACATCACTTAATGTAATGTTTAAAGTGTTTTCTTTTTTTTTGTTGTTCTGACAGTTCAACATTGTAAGCATTTGCTGACATAGGGTTGATTAATCACCGTTCACTTTTTTAAGCGTTCGGTGATGTAATATAGACCCTGTTTTCTTGCCTTAGGGACTTAGTGTTTGGGGCTCCACTGAGAGTGACTATACATGTGGTGTTATGTTTAGTTTTTTTTCTGAGGGCCTTTGTGTTTGCTGAGGCATAGTTTTGCCAATGGGCAGTCTAGGCATTCTTTGTTGTTTAGGAAGATTGCTTTTAAATGTCTCATCATAAGTTAGTCTATGTGTATGTTGTGTGCTATGTGAGGTGGTTGCAGTGTGCGTGGTTTCAACAACCCAATGTGTGCTTGCATGCAAGAGTTTAGCCTCCTTTGTCATTGTTTAAGTATACCTCTCTCATACTGTGTCTACTTCTTTAAGGATTAAGTGATTGTCACTAAACAAGAGACAGTTGCTATATTGCCTCAAGATGCCCATATCTACCAAGCTGCCTACAGAAAAGTTAGAAAATTGCATAGCCATACCATTCCATTGATTGTTGAGCTACAAGGAGGTAATGTATTGAGGTCAGAAGGTTATTAAGGGTGATTTGTTTGCACAGACTAATAAGAGTACTTTTCGGGGCAGATTATGCTAAAAAAGTACTAAATTCTACTAATGTTAATGTTTGCACAGTATGAATTCTACTAAATCTATAGGTGTTGCCATTCGAAGCCCAACTAACTAAACTAAAGTTTTTGGCACAAAAGGTATTTGCTCTTTATTTACTGCTTTACAGGTTACAGTTTTATGGATCACTGTATAGGGAATTTTTGGCTTTTAGATGTTTGCTCTTGTATAGGGCACAGCTATGCTGCATGGTGGGCATCTCTGCACAAACACGCCAAATTTATAACAACACAGAAAAAGCAAAAAATGAACTGATCAGTCCTCTGACCAATAAAACAACTACACTATGAGCACTTCTATGTGTTTCCCAACTCAGATAGACCAGACAATTATGCCCTACCACAATATGAATAAATACACTCCTCAATATCAAAACACAGTAGAAGAAAGCTACAAGTGTAATGCTACTACAAGCCAGCTGAACAATTAGCTGGAAATCCCTTCCTGAAAGCAATCTCAAGACCCACAGTAAGAGGAATAACATTTGTTTTACACAAATGCAA
>NC_056725.1:368326670-368329170 GCF_019279795.1 Protopterus annectens | reverse complement strand
AAGCCAAAAGACATTGCTTGCTGTAAATTCCCCTAATTTGGGGGAAAACTATACATCAATGCATGATATGTACCCAGGCAGTATTTGCCACAACACATCCTGTGTGTTATAGACCAATGAGTGGACTTTGACCTTCTTTTACACACTATCAACATGATATCATAGTCTATGAACTAGATGGTATGAGGCAGTATGTTTTTCTAATGTATCACCCTGTGTGTAAGATGATATCATAGTCTATGAGGCAGAATGTTTCTCTAATGCATCACCATGTGTGTAACATGATATCATAGTCTATGAGGCAGAATGTTTTTCTAATGCATCACGGTGTGTGATGTGATATCATAGTCCATGAGGCAGGATGATTTTATATTGAATTACCCATGTGTGTAAGCATGGCATGAGGTTCCTCTGTACACAGGGGAGGTTGATTTCCAATTTGTCATCACCAAACCTGCTGAATCACATTGGCCATCTGCTATAGCTGCAGTACAACATGACAGTCACAAAGGTCTGGTCATAACTGAAATGTGCCACACACACATAGATTACTAATATGCATGTGATATAGCAAGGAGGTCAGAGCACATACAGAAGCCTACAATTTGTTCCTTTCCCCACCCCTCAGTGACCAGTGTGCCTTTTTGGTTTATTCAGCTTCCTGCACACAATTTCATGTTGTTCTTCTCCTTATACTTGGGTTCACTCATACATCTGTTTCACCTCCTGTGTGGCTGATTACTCTCCCATATCCCACCGCTTGAAAAATGCCACTTTGTATGCAAGGCATCTATCTACAGTCATGGACAAAACAATCATCAGATGGTCCTTAATACAGCTATCTAAAATACTGCAGTCATTTTCACTGAGATACTCTTCCATATGATTACATTTCCTCCCTTTCACTGATATATTTCATGATCATTTTGTGTGTGTGTAAGTGTGTATGTCTGTGGGTTGTGGGGGGGAGGGGTAGCTGACACAGTGCATTGCAGTTGTCATACTTTGCTAACTGCATCCACCACTAGCTCACCACTTGTATGGCACTGTGATTCCTGCAGCAGCCAAGTTGTTTTGGTGGGTTTTGTGCTGGATTTGTATGACAGTCTCCTCCCAGTATTCTGGACAAAAAAACTTTGAATTGCAGCCTTTTGCCATCTTTACATATAAACTCTGCATTATTTCTGTTTTTGTTGTCATGGCAAAATAGTGTTACAATAAAAAAAAATTGTATGAAATAATTATGCAGACAATGTTTAAGAAATAAAATGTATTCTCTGAAACAATTATCAAAGAAGTGATATTAACTGAAAAGTAATTTATTCTGTTACCTTGGATGTTTGGCATGTCTGTGATGAAATACAGAATATTAATGAATGGAATTTTCTAAAAAAATAAAACATTGCATGTGAAAATATAGCTATAAAGAAGTTGTGGTTAAATAATCATTATGTTCACAGAACTGCACCATGTAGGTCTGGTAAAACTCCCATAAACAGAAAGGTTTGGTAAAACTCCCATAAACAGAAAGTTAATGCACACCTTCATTTTTTAACTCTGTCATTTCCCTTGTATTTATACCACAATGGGGTGTCTTTCTAGCCATCTTCCCTGACTCCCTTCTAAATTCTCAAACCAGGTTCTACCTCCCCCCTCCCCCAACCAGGATAGCTGGTTAAGGGTAACCAAACATGTCATAGTCCTATCTGTTTTTTTTTTTTTAACATGTTCTTACTAAGAAGAAAGATCGGAAAAATGTTAGGGAATGGCAGGAATAACAAACTTGGTGTAATAAGGAAGCACCATTCAGGACTAGAGACATTTTTCCATATGCATTTTCCACAGAAGATGGATAAGACACATCATATAATATCTGTCACATATCCCTTCTCCAGTGATATGTTACACTCCCTTCCACCAGATGGAGACATACTGCCCTGTACGGTACTTTACCATCAACTTAATTAGAACCATAGCTTTAATACACAGACTATACTCTCTGGCTACACCTGTGGTCACATGGATACATTCTGAATTCATGTAGCCAGTGGTACACAGTGGTCCAGATAAACATTCCGCATCATTACAGGTGGGCTAGTTGTATATAGGTTAAAATATAAAGAAAAATATGACATATGCAAAAAAGCAATGACGTATATATCTGATCTGGTTATTTTTTGTTTTGCTTTTATTCTTATATCTTCACTAGAACATATCATTTATATTTCCCATTTCTAAGTACCACTTTTTCATTATTTTATTTTATTTTTTTGTAACTAGTTTTAGTTTTGGCCACTACTACACATCTGTATAGCTAAAAGTAGTCACATTAATGTTATGCATAAGATGTTTGAGAAATAGAACACAATCCAGCTAGAGGGATGCTATAGTACACTGTCCACATCGTCATGCACTTCCATGGCCATATGGGACATAGTGACAAAATGGTAACAGGTGCTCAGGCAATTAAGTGTTCCAAAACAGGGCATTATCTTTGATG